>NC_052351.1:65606738-65617773 GCF_009727055.1 Benincasa hispida | reverse complement strand
GAGATTGGCACACAACCGTAGTTGGATGTTCGTATGACAGCCGTGGGAACAAGCCAAAACGAAGGGTGTAACCATGATCAACAGTCTCTAATAAAATGACGCAAATTAGACCACCGCATAAAAACGCACCAAGTTGCTTTTGCAAGAAGAGGTAAACATTCTTTTCAAAGAAAGAAATGAATTTTTCAGTAGAGATTTGTTGTATAGAAGAATAAAGTAGGGCATGTTTATGAATTATTAAAGGATAGAAGGAAATTGCATTGTTAAGTAATGTTGTGTAGGTGGAGCATTCGAAGCAACCAATCGACGCAAAAAAATTGAGGATAAGAACTAAACAATAGTGCCTTAGTTGAAGATATGCTTGAGGACAAGCTGATGGAATACGAGACATACGCAGCGGAATTGGGACCTACACTCTAATTGCTTCTAAATTAAAGGATAATAGCATGCAATTGAACGGAAAATAGTGATTAAAAATGATGAGATGCTACCTTTGAAGCTCCCGAATAATGCTTTTCCTCGTTGAATCTCGACCCGAACACGGACGGACCACCACTAGAGTTGAACTACTATCCTCTGGACTCAGAGTCGAGTTGTGGGATCCAGTGGATGAAGAGAACTGAGAGAGAGAAAAGAGATGAAAATAAGGTATGGAATTTTGAGTAGGTTTGGGTGTTTCCTTTTTTTTCCACAAAGTTGTAATTTTCCAGCCCAAATATCAAAAAACTAATTTTCAAAATGGCAAAAGTCTTTTAACTAAATTGAAAAGTCCAATTTATAGAAAAAAGGCATGCAACAATTGCATGAAAAAACTTCAGAAAAAACCCAACACCTAGAATCCACTCACTTAGTGGGTTTAATGTCTCCACTATAAGCCAACACCTAGCCCACTATTTTGTTAGTGCAATTATCCAACAAAAGTTTGGATTTTCCCACTAACTATAGTCAAAGGGCAAAATAGTCATTTGGTCAAAGTCAAACTTTTACCAAAAAGTCAACAATTTGACTTTTTTAGATTTTTTTCGTGTTGACTAATTTTCACCTCTCGAGAATGAATCCACATTCATTTTCTTGAAATTCAAATCACATTTGAATATAAGGTCGGTCAAAGTTTTGACTTTTCAAAGTCAAAAGTCAACTCTTTGACTTTTTACAACTTTGACTATTTCCATCATTTTCGAGCTTCCGAATATGAACGTATTCATATTCTTGATATTTAAATCATATTTAAATATTAAAGATGTATTCTAAGCTAAAAAAAACCCGACCACTATATCACATATACTTGTCGGTTTTCTCTCTCTCTACCTTAATTTGAACAATTCAAATTATTCTATCATACTATTCTAAGTTTATTCCATATGAGCTAGTAAGGGAACCTAATGGACCTATATATCATGGCTCCGACGATCCAAGATTAGCTAGCTAAACTCTTTAGACGGAGCTAATCAACATTCGTTAACTAAACGGGTCATTCCACTAAAGTCCTGTAGTTGAACTCCCCTCACTATAGATATATTTGTGTCCATTTTATATAACCATGATGAGTAAGTTAATCCTTCACAGGTTGTTCGTAATCTCGGCTAGGTCATAAAAAACCGTTTTAACCCCCAAGACTAACATCTTGTTCCTTAAGTTTCAACTGATCCTCTAATGAACAATTGGTTTAAGGTCCACGATAAACCGAATCCTTCTCGGGCCAAGGAGAGGTGGGGCCCCTTGTTCAAGACCTGGATTCAGTACTAAAGGGAATAACCTATCTACTATCCCTATAACGGGTAGGAGTGAATTCTGTCTTGCACTCTATGTTTCACCAGCTATCCACCCGTTCTTACCCCTAAAATGGGAGGTTGGGCCAGCGATATTGAGCTGCCCTCACCATGCAGATATAAGAATAATTTCGAGTGAACAGGAGTTCATAGTTAGCTTAGGATTAAGATTAAGTTACCTAGGTCATCAATTAACGAAATAGTCAGTTTTATACATAAAACGACATTTAGAACGTAAAAAGTGACTATTTCATGGTTCAGACTTATGTAAACTCTTTACATAGGATACCCCAGCTCACATATCTCTATATGAACGATTCAGGATCACATCGTTTGTACTATCTACAAAGTGGGCCGCATCCATAGTGTCCCCAGAATAAGGCACCCAACCTTATTCATATACTATAGACCATTTTGGCTATATATTTGAACTTGATCCACATTTATGTCACTAAATAAAGTTCAAATTACATTAAATAGACTCGAAACCTTAGTTTATTGGATTCAAGATTACAATTTCAGTAACAACTTTATCGAAAAAGAAAACATAATGTATTTATTAATTTACAAACTACGAGTTTTAAGACATAAAATCCAACACAAGTATATATCTAAATTTGGGGATGTGATAAATTGTAGAAATACAATTATTTATACAGTTTTATTTAGATATTGCGGCAAAAAGAAAGGGAAGTTGCGTCGATAGTATACAAATTGGCTAAGATATGCGAAAATTATAAAATGTCGTAAATACACCCACTAACACCATTGTGATGGTAGGATAAAATGTTTAGTTTCTGTTTTGCAGGAAATAAGTCACCGCATGCATTCATGGCTCAAAAGCAAAATAAACAACGCATCTACGTCGCATTGCGCCCATCAATCAAGAACGAAGAGATGATCAATGCAATGACGGCGCATCGAAAATCGATCAAGAGCTCTAGCAATCAATGCAATTTCAACCGCATACAGTGATAAAAAACAACACTGCATGCGGCGATAGATCGAAGATGTAAAGAGCAACGCATATGTGGAAGATTCGAATAAGTGTACAACTTTCAGTTATGCATTTCTGACGGATTGATTGCGTAACAGAAGGAATTTTCCATTCCCCCATTTCAGAAACTACCATAACTATACAGTGGGGACCACAAATTCAAAGAGCCAAGGCCTCGCCTATAAATACCTTCTTCAAATTCGCTGAAATATATACAGATACAGATACTGGTACATACATATATACAAAGAGACGTGCATATACTAATTCTAAGAGAAAGACTTGTCTGAAGCGACTGTTCAGAGTAGATTCGGGAATAACCACGAAACAAGGCCGAGAGGTGAGTCTCCGAGCAGAGAATTCTTCCAATTCCCGTAGTTGAAGCTCTGTGCGAAGGTTAATTCTACCGGGAAAGCAAGCTTGAGAGGGAAGCGTTCCTCTCCACCACATCCACGCGCTGGCAAGCACTATTTCCGATCGGGATCAATATCAAGATATTGACACTCTTTCTGTATTTGTTTCTAATCTCTATTTTATCATCTGTATTCATCTTCTCTAATATTTCATTCACAACATGTATCAAACGCTTAATTTTAGAATTAAATGTTATGATAGTCACCATTGTCATCTCTCTAACTCTTTTCGTACATCCATAACCCATTTTCTCCATGATGTATTCTTAATCCCATGGGTAAATAGCAAGAATTAAGCGAGTGAGTTAATTTGTGTTAAGGAAATCATTAAGTTTAACTAAAGCATGCTCGACGGCATCTTCACCTGTGAGAGCAAAAGTAAAGATGTTATTCCACCTATCGAGAGAAGGTTGGAAGAATGCGTTAACTAAATTGAGAAGTACTTCTATAGATGGAAACAACCCTGCATTCATCACGTTCATCCCTGTTTCACCATAAAGATATGGGAAAGCGGCCGATCACCGAGAGGTGTACGCCAAGGGAAAGTGGAACCTTAGTTGCATCTTTAACGCAATTGACAAACTTGCGATGTTTTTACTCTTACTCTTTCTCTTTCTGCTTCATTCATAAAGACTTGTCATCGCATACATCGATTCTTTGTACAACTTCACAATCAGTTCTCGACCTCAGTATCATGTTGTCATCGCATATATCGTCGCAAAAATAGAGGATAGGAATTGAGCATGATTGCCTTAGTAGAAGATATGCTTGAGGACAAGCATATATCTAAATTTGAGGGTGTGATAACTTGTAGAAATACAAGTTATTTATGCCACCTTATCTAGATATTGCGGCCAAAAGTTAGTAAATATGCGTCGATTGTATGAAGATTAGCTTAGAATTACAATAATTATAAATGATCGCAATTACACCCACTAACACCATAAAGATGAAAGACAAGCCCAGTTTTACTCTGTTTTGCAGGAAACTAAGTCACCGTTTGCGCTCAAGGCTCACGAGAAACTGATCAATGCATCTCTGCCGCATTGCGCCCGTCAATCAACAATGAAGAAACGATTACCGCAATGACGGCATAATGCGACAGTCGATCCAGAGCTGACTTTCAACCACATGTTGTAATAAAAACAACACCGTATGCGAACTAACGATCGAAAGATGCAGCTGAACAACGCAAAAGCGGAGGATTGAGACACGTGTACAACTAACGGTTGTGCAGAATTGACGATCTGATTGCATAATAGAAGGAATAATATCCCTCCATCTTCGGAATCACCATAACAATCAGTGGGGACCATAAGGCCGGAGTCAAAGACCTGCACCTATAAATACCCCATAGATTTCAGAGAATATGCTACTTGATACGGGGCGAATTACTGCTAAAGTGTTGAAAGAAAAGGTTGAACTAAGTGCTTAATTGAAGAAATCCGGGAAGAAGAAGACGAGACAAGGCCGAGAGGTGAGTCCCATATCTATTCTGCCAAATACCATATCAGAAGCTCTGTGCATAGATCTCTGCTACCGGTGGAGCAAGCCTGAGAGGGAAGCTCTTCCTACCATCAAATCCATCCTATCCAGCAAGCAGATCTCCATAGAATCAGTACCAAGACATTGGCACTTTTTTGTATCTGTTCTATCTCTTTCATCGTTGTATTTCACCTTCTCTTTATCTTTTCATTCACACACCATGTATCAAACGTTTAATAGATATACTAATTGTTTCGATAGATTTCATATACCATTCTCTGTCTATTTCTGTTCCTCCATTAATCATTTTCTCCATGATGCCTTCTTAATCCCCTGATAGTTAATATGAAAAAATCAAGTACTTAATCTGTGTTAAAGGTATAAAATGCATTTAGCTAAGGCATGCTAGACGACATCTTTACCTGTGAGAGGAAAAGTGAAGATGTCATTCTGATCTATCGAGAGAGTGTTAGAAGAATGCGTTAACTAAAGCGAGTAGTACTTCCAGACATGGAAGTAACCTTGCGTTCATTACGTTAGTCTCTGTTTCACCACAAACATGTGGAAGCGTGGCCGATCACTGAAAGGTGTACGCCAAGAGAAGAGCGGAACAATATTTCTAGCTTCAACGCAATCGAGAACTTGCGTTGTTTATATTATTTATCTTTCTCTTTCAATTTTGTTCATAAGACTTGTCACTGCATTCCACGTCTTTGCATAACTTTCACAGCCAGCCTTGACCCCAGCATCTTGTAACATGAATCCTGTATCTTGTATCATCTAGCTTAGGTTTATTTTATTTTATTTTATTATCGTATCTTTACTACTTTACTTTATTTTATCGCAATTTATATACCTGTACAAATACATTTTTAAAGATTGAAAACCTGGTCATATATATCATGAACATATCACAATAACCTAAAACAGTCCCTGAGTTCGACCTCGGATCACTACGTGAACATCCATAATTAATACATATCTAGCAGTAGTATTGCATCATTTCGAGCATAGAACATCATCAATCATACCTACCAGCGATTCGTCAACAAGTTTATGGCACCGTTGCTGGGGACTGGTTAACAGTTAATGTTGAATATTTTTATGTTCTGTGCAGGACAGATCTCTTTGTACTGATTGTTCAACGTGAAGAGTAGTCTGACGGCTTACGAGTGCTGGAGTGATCTGGTAATTCTAAGTAGACCCAGAGATCAAGTGTATTCTTCGCACAGAGTTTATCGGGGCTAAATTAATTGGTGAAGAAGTATGACTGATGAGAATGTGGCACCTACTAGAAACCAAATGGGAGATTTGCCAGTGTAAGATCCTGTTTTTCTTGCTGCTGACTAGAACATCCCTATGAGGGAATATGCGGCACCAAATTTCTATAATTTTTCACCAGGAATTTCAAGACCAGTAGTTAAGGGGAATGCAAGATTTGAAATAAAACCTATTATGCTACAAATGATTCATAATGTGGGACAATTCGGAGGATTACAAGGAGAAGACCCACACGCTCATTTGACTAATTTTGTAGACATGTGTAGCGCATTCTCCATGCCTAGTGTAACTTAAGAAAGTCTTAAACTATACCTATTCCCATACACATTGCAGGATGAAGCAAAGAGGTGGCCTCAAGCATTAGAGTCAGACGAAATTAATGGATGGGAGCAATTGGTTGATAGGTTCATAAACAGATTCTTCCCTCTGTCTGTCAACGCAAAGAGGTGGAAGGAGGTTTTGAATTTCGAACAAAAGGGTTATGAAACCTTGAGCACCGCCTGGGTGCGATTCCGGCAGTTAGTGAAGAACTGTCCGNGTGGAATTACACTTGGTTCCATCGTAAGGAAACTTGTGACAACGCATGGCATACTATGTGAACATCCATAATTAACGCATATCTAGCAGTAGTATCATATCATTTCGAGCATAGAACATCATCAATCAAACCTATCAGTGATTTGTCAACAAGTTCATGGCCATCTTGTGAAGCTGAGTTCCTAACTCCCAAATTAAACGAATCCCCAAAGTGGTTGATTTGAGTCGACATTCTGGTCACTCACACTCATGCAAATTAAAGAACCGCATTCAATGGCAGGAGTTCCCAATTCACTCAGGATTGAAGTCATATTACTTATGGTCATCTTAGTGAAGTGAAGTCTCAGTCATGAATAGTGTTATATGACAAGACATTAATACTTTGAGGTCAAGTCTTATACAAACTCTTTGTATAGGACGCCCTCGCTCGCATGTCCATTATACGAATGATCAGGATCAGACCATCTGTGACAAGTCACAACATTTGTAACAATTCCACAAAGTGGTTCGCGTCCATAGTATTACCATGATAAGGTTTCCCTCCTATATCCATATATTACAGACTATTTTTGTTGTCACTTAAGACATGATCCACTTGTATGTCACTACATACATGCTTAAGTTACATAAAGACAACCAGGGATATTAAGTTTATTGATTTGTGGTAAAATGAAAAACATCTAAATATGAAAAGTCAAGTAGTGAAGTAAATATCATTTATATTATACATCACAAATATTCTGACAAAGTTGTTTACAAACTACTGGACACGAGAATTTAGGGCACAAACCTCAACACCGTTAATTGCCAGGTACTCCACTAAAGACCGACAATTGAACTCTCCTTACCATAAATATATTATGTGTCTATCTTAACCAATCAATAGCGTGACAACCCTTCACAGATCGCTAGTAAGTACAACTCAGCCAATAACCGTTATGCCCCTGTAGTTACATCTAACTTCTTAAGTACCACTGAATCCTCCAATGAACATAAGTCATAGTCTTACTATGACTGAGTCCTCTTTTCCAAAGAGAAGCTGTGGCCACTATGTTCAAGCCCCGGAGTCAACCCTTAAGGGAGTAATCTATCTACTTACCCCTGCTTCGGGGAAGGAGTGAATTCCATCTTGTGTAATTGAGTTCCCAGCTCCTAAATCAGACAAGTCCCCAAAAAGGTAGGCATGTTGAGTTGGCAATCGACCACTCTCACCTATACTAAACAAATGACCGCTCTCAAAGGCAGGAGTTCCCAAAACACTCAGGATTGAGGTTGTGTCACCTATGATCGTTTAAGTGAGATGTAAGTCTTCAGTATCAACGACATTATATACAGAGTCTAGTCATCTCGTGGTTCGGTCTTATACCCAGGTTTAAGGCTAGACTCGTGACAAAGGGTTATACCCAGGTTGAGGGAGTTGACTATGAGGAAATTTTCTCACCTGGGGGAGTCTCGTTGTTTTGTAAAGATACACATTGTTTAATGAATAAAATAAGTGTTATTTAATTCTGGTATTTACTCATATCCAATAAACAAAGCTCCTTGGTTATCTTATGTGAACTTAAGCATGTATATGTGATATACAAGTGGATCATGCCTTAAATGATAACTTAAATAGGTCCGTAATATAAGGATTAAGGTGGGATACCTGATCCTGATGACACTACGGATATGGCCCGCTTTGTAGAAGTTTTCAACTGTTGTAAATTACTATAGATGGTAGATCCTATACAAAGAGTAGGATAGGATCATGTGGAGACGTGCGAGCAGGGGTATCGTATACAAAGAGTTTATATAAGACCTGGACCACGAGATGACTAGACTCTGTATATAACGCTGTTGATACTAGAGACTTACATCTCACCTAAACGACCATAGGTGACACGACCTCAATCCTGAGTGTTTTGGGAACTCCTGTCTTTGAGGGTGGTCCTTTGATTAGTATGGATGAGAGTAGCCAGATTGCCAACTCAACATGCCTACCTTTTTGGGGACTTGTCTGATCTAGGAGCTGGGAGCTCAATTCACAAGATGGAATTCACTTCTTTTCCCGAAGCAGGGATAAGTAGAGAGATTTCTCCCTTAAGAGCTGATTCCGGGGCTTGAACATAGTGGCCATAGCTCCTCTTTGGAAGAGAAGACTCAGTTATAGTAGGACCATGACTTATGTTCATTAGAGAGATCAGTGGTACTTAAGTAGACAGATGTAACTACAGGGGCATAAAGGTTATTGGCCTAGCTGTATTTACGAGCAATCTGTGAAGGGTTGTCGCACTGCTAATTGGTTAAGATAGACACATAATATATTTGTGGTAAGAAGAGTTCAACTGTCGGGTTTTAGTGGAGTGCCTGGCAGTTAACGGATGGTGGATCCCGTGACTAAAGAGTTTAGCCAGTTATTCACGTATGAGATACATCTAGTGGAAGATTGATCTAAATGAGATATACATTAAGTACCATGAAATAGAAAAAAAACTATAGTTTATATGTTCATGAGATGAAATATTAAAACTATAGGTTATAAATATAGTATGATAAGTTAGTTATCATTTGGACAACTAATTCTTTTTCTTTAATAACCAATTGAGTGGGTGGTTAATGGTGATTCATGGTAACCATGAGATAAAAAGGAAAATGGTTTTACTAATTTAAGTAAGTTTTTATAAAAAGTTTTTAAGATTTCTCTCTCGCAGAAAAAAAAAATGGATCTCATGGAGTTGTCAAGTAAATATAGATTTACTAAACGACAGCTTGAGCTAGCTAACCGATCGTGCAGTGGTGAGCTAAGCGATCGTACAGTATTCACTAAACGATCGCATTGCTTTTGCTAGACGATCGATTGCCCAAAGTAAACGATCATGTAGTGTTTGTGGGCGACAGACACGAGCTAAACGATCGCATAGCTTTAGCTAAACGATTGGGCATCAACCTATACGATAGGTCTCCACCACCACCACTTGCCTAGTCGAGTACACAGTCAGTGTTTTCTTCTTCATCTGCCTCATACCAAGTCCGAACAGAGCCCACCCTTTGGATTCTCACACCGAGAATACCAAGGTAGCCTTGTTNCAGCCAATGACACACAGCAAGCACATGACCTCACCAAACAGCAAAGTGAACAAGAAACATGGTGGGATCCTCCACCTTTCCCGTCCAGGCTGAAAAAGAAAGATGATAGCAAGTAATTTCAGAGGTTTTTAGACGTTCACCGAAAGCTACACATTAATATTCCCTTGATAGAATCATTAGAGAAGATGTCGAGTTAAGTGAAATTTCTCAAGGATATTCTCGCCAACAAGAGAAAGATTGGGGAAAATGAAATAGTTGCACTAACATATGAGTGTAGCACTCTGTTTCAAAACAATCTCCCTACTAAAATGAAGGACCCTGGGACTTTTACATTGCCCTGCACCATAGGAGGGAAGATGGTCGGGAACGCGCTATGTGATCTAGGGGCAAGCATAAATTTGATGCCCTTATCAATTTTTAAGAAGCTGGACATTGGCAAAGCAAGACCAACCACGATCACATTACAGCTAGCCGAATCGATAAAGCTTCCTAAGGGTAAGATAGAAGATGTTCTCATGCAAGTGGACAAATTTATCTTCCCAGTAGACTTTGTCATATTGGATTATGAGGCCGATAGAAAAATCCCTATCATCTAGGGACGCCCATTTCTTGCCACAGGGCGAGCGTTAATCGATGTGCAGAAAGGAGAGTTGACCATCTGGGTCGATGATCAAGAAGTAAAATTAAACGTACTCAATGCGTTAAAGTATCTAAGAGATATAGAGAACTGCCAATATATTGAGGAGCTGCGGGGAGAATAGTGGCACGAACCCCTGAAGGAAATGGAGGAGGAAGATTTTGAAGTTGGTGCAATGTTGGAGGAGGACTGCGCTGCAATTCATGCTGAATCTAATTTTGAACCGCTCAAGTTATCTGAACGGACATCGCAGCATATTAAGCCATCTTTAGAAGACCCACCTGTGTTAGAGTTAAAGCTGTTGCCAGTGCACCTAAAATATGCTTACTTAGGAAGTAACGACACATTAGTAGTTATCATTTCTACATCACTAAGTAAGGAGAAAGAAGATGCTCTCATACGGATTCTAAGAAATAACGCAAAAGCCTTAGAATGGACCTTGGCAGACATTTGAGGAATCAATCCCTCGTATTGTATGCACAAGATTCGTCTAGAAGAAGGAAAGAATGGATCAGTAGAAAGGCAACGCCACTTGAACCCTGCCATGAAGGAGGTTGTAAAGAAGGAAATAGTAAAATGGCTGGACGCAGGTATCATCTACCCGATATCTGATAGTAGTTGGGTGAGCCCAGTGCAATGTGTTCCAAAGAAAGGGGGGATGACAGTCATCACTAATGACAAGAATGAATTGATTCCCACAAGGACAACTACGGGGTGGAGAATCTGCATGGATTATCACAAGCTGAATTTGGCCACTAAAAACAACCACTTTTCACTCCCGTTCATTGATCAGATGTTAGACAGACTTGCGGGGAATGAATTTTTCTGCTTTCTTGATGGCTATTCA
>NC_052351.1:65593600-65600616 GCF_009727055.1 Benincasa hispida | reverse complement strand
AAAACCTGACGTGTGTACTGCGACTAGGCAAGTTGGTGGTGGTGGAGACCTATCGTATAGGTTGATGCCCAATTCGTTTGGCTAAAGCATATCGATCGTTTAGCTTCGTGGTCTGTGTCGCCACAAACATACATTGATGCGTTTACTATTGGCAAATCGATCGTCTAGCAAAAGCAATGCCGATCGTTTTAGTCGAATACTGTACGATCGCTTAGCTCACCACTGCACGATGTTAGCGTAGCCTCAAGCTGTCGTTTAAGTAAATCTATATTTGACTGACACTCCATGAGATCCATTTTTTTTTTTCTGGCGGAAGGAGAAATCTCTTAAAAAACTTTTTATAAAAACTTACTTAAATTAGTAAAATACCATTTTCCCTTTTTATCTCATGGTTACCATGAATCACCATTAACCATCCACTCAATTGGTTATTAAAGAAAAAAGAATTAGTTTGTCCAAATGATAAACTAACTTATCATACTATATTTAATAACCTATAGTTTAATATTTCAATCTCATGAACATATGAAACTATAGTTTTTTTTTTCTATTTCATGGTACTTAATGTATATTCTCATTTAGATCAATCTTCCACTAGATGTAATCTCATCCGTGAAAGACTGGCTAAACTCTCTTGTCAAACGGGATCCACCATCCGTTAACGTGCCAGGCACTCCACTAAAACTCGAACAGTTGAAGCTCTTCTAGCTTCTTCATCTGCCTCATACCAAGTCCGAACAGAGCCCACCCTTTGGATTCTCACACCGAGAATACCAAGGTAGCCTTGTTGGTGGTGTCATACTCAACTCGACACCATCAAAGTGTTATAGAAGCCATTCGTGCTGTTGTTGAGGAGTTCGTGGCCGAGGCGATCGTTGAAGACAAGCGCAAAGTGTTCGTGCTGTGTTGCGGTTGTGTAGATCAAGCATTCGAGGTTGTTGTTATTTGAGCGGTCCTACACAAAGGAGCGTGGAGACGCATCTTCAAATGTTCATAGAGTTTTCTCTTTGTTCATTTGAGTTTTCATGCTGTAATTTCTATATTAATTACATAAACATATGTTTCGTATTCAACTGTAATTTGTAATGTTCATTCATGATTGTAATTTGGAATGATCTTATTTCTGCTGCTCATGAAAATCTCGAATCCGATTTCCTTCAATTGATATCAGAGCCAGGTTCTCTGATATTCCAAATTATAACTTTGAATTGAACTCATTTTACAGTCTATCTACTCGACAATTCATCCGGTGACTTCACGGTCGCATCAATTTTGGAAAAGGTGAAAAATCCATACCCGGGCGGTGGGATTCTGCATTTGTGGTTAATCATTTTCTACATCTGTGGTTGAGTTGATGAATGTTTCGGGTTTAATTGCCTTTTTGTTAAAGCTTTCAGTATTACAAAGTGTTAATTGTAAGGGCCCCTGTGTCTTTGGGCGAAATTAACTTTGCAATCGAGACTATAATTCAAAGAGTTTAAGTTCATTGAGTCGTTCGTGCTGAAGCTTCGAAGCATGGAGATGCGGTTCTTAACGAAGAAGAAGAAGACCAAGTGTTGGTCGGATCGTGTAGCCTTAGGTAAACGATTATTGGGATTTAACTAAACGGTCGTTTAGATTTTTCTAGACAATCGTATAGTATGTTCTAAACGATCGTTTAGGTAATGCTAAATGATGGGGCAAATTGTTTACCATATCGCGTAGCATTAGTTGTTGATCGCGTAGGTGCTGGAGGTAGACGATCTAGAGGGAGCATGCAATGCTCATCGTTTAGTAGAAGGCGCGCGCTAGACGATCATGTAGTTAGCAAGCTTCATCGCTTAGTTACTACCTAGCTAAGTGATCGCTTAGGCAATGGTGCTTCGTGGCATCATAGTCATTTAGACGATCGAGGAAGGCGGGCGTTTGATAACGGGCAGAAATGCACGTTATTACAGCGCAAATAAGTAAAACAATGAGGGAATGCGACGGTTAAAATATACAAAATCATGTCCAAAAGCGGTAAACTGAGAATAGTTGGCTTTATTTTTGTGATTTTAAGGCAATTTTACCCGATTCATCAACATTGGTTGTTTATACATGTGATGTATGGTACTTATATGCCAAAGTGTTTGTCATATAGTTAAAACCCACCTTAGGTTGTGCAATTATTCATGCATCATGTATTATAATTGTTATAATCGAGCATGAAGAAATTACATGAAAGCATGTGCATGCATCATGAAATATAAGAGTTATATTTTGCATGCAGTGAGCATTATCATGCATCATCCTTTTATTATAAATGTTATAGTCTAAGGGTGAATGGAAGCATGTTTTGCTTGTTTCATTGCTGTTTTGTATAAGTGTTATATAAAAGAATAGCAATGAATGGACAATGCATTGAGCATGACACTTAGGCTGTTTATAATTTTTATGAATGCCTTGCATGTGTTAGCTTCGCATTGTGGTGGTTATTTCCGTTTATAAGTGTTTTAAAGGAAATTAGACCTAAATTAATAATTCAGAGTTGTATGCGGACTTATGGTGAACTCAAGTTTTTAAAAGGGTTTTAAAATTGGATTGAGATAGACCTAAGTTCAAGTGGTTCTAAAGAGTTTAGTAACCTAGATTAATCTTTTAAAATCGGTTTACGGATTAAATTGGTTAGAATAGAAGATTAAATTTGTTATAAACCTATCTATAAGAGACTTTTTGTCTAAAGCGGGTTCTGGCTAGGCTAGGGTTCTTAAGTTGACGGAAACGTAACACCCCTACCTGGGAACCTACCTGGAAAGGTGAATTAAATAAATTTTCAACAAGCATGCGACGTTTTGGTCAAAGACCCTATTAAAGAGTTTAATGGATGATGATCAAAAGTTGTTCAACTATCCAAGGTAAATGTTACTCTTGGAAAAACCTAAAAGTCAGTTAGTTAAAATCCTTAGTCGTTTTTTTTCTAAGTAAGCTAAACCCTAGGTTATAAAATACTCAGTGGGAGGAAGAGGCGTATCAAATGTGTCTATGATTCCACTCACGTTTCTCCTTGTATGTTCACACCGTGAGATTCATGCTTGGCCTCGTGGTGCCCTGGGAGCATTCCCCTTTGGATGGTTTTTTCATNAGGCACTTTTCAACGATGCATGATGGCAATATTCTCAGATTACTTAGAGGAGTCAGTCGAGGTATTCATGGATGATTTCTCAGTCTTCAACAGTAATTATGACTCCTGTTTGTCTAACCTTGAAAAAGTCTTGAAGAGATGCGTGGCAACAAATCTTGTTTTAAGCTGGGAAAAATGCCACTTTATAGTGGGAGAAGGAATAGTTATGGGTCACAAAATCTCTAAGGCAGGATTGGAAGTTGATCAGCAAAAATCGACACAATTTCCAAATTACCCCACCTGTGAACGTAAAAACACTTAGGAGCTTTTTGGGACACGCGGGGTTTTATAGAAGATTTATTCAATACTTCTCCCAGATCGCAAGACCCCTAAGTGCACTTCTCGAAGCTAACCGCAAGTATAATTTTGATGACACCTGCATCAAAGCATTTAACACACTGAAATATGCGCTCATCTCCGTACCCATTTTGATTGCGCTAGATTGGACGCAACCATTTGCGTTGATGTGCGATGCTAGCGGATATGCTGTGGGCGCAATTTTGAGTCAGCGCAAGGATAAGGTATTGCATCCTATTTATTATGCAAGCAAAACACTGAACGATGCGCAGAAGAACTATACGACCACAGAAAAGGAAATGATCGCAGTGGTATTTTCACTGGACAAGTTCCAACAGTACTTAATTGGAACAAACGTGGTGGTGTATACGGATCACTCTGCGATTAAGTATTTAATGATGAAGAAGGATGCAAAACCGAGGCTGATACGGTGGGTGTTGCTCCTGCAAGAGTTTCACCTGGAAATTAAAGACCGAAAGGGTACCGAGAACCAAGTCGCAGATCATTTGTCAAGATTGGAAAATTGCAAGGTTCAAGGCACAGAAAAGGATATTGAGGAAAGATTCCCTGATAAGTTGCTGATGGCAGTAGACATTAATGTTCCCTGGTATGCAGACATAGTATACTTCATAGTTTGCGGTCAACTACCGGAGGATTATACATACCAGCAGAAGAAGAAGTTAAGACATGACGCCAAATTTTATTTCTGGGACGATCCATTCCTATATCGACAAGGACCTGATCATATAATACGTCGGTGTGTTCCTGAGCATGAAGCCAAACACATTTTAGAGCTCTATCATGAGTCCCCATATAGAGGATATTCTGAGGGGCAAAGAACTGCAGCAAAAGTCTTATAGAGCGGCTACTTTTGGCCAACACTGTTTAAGGATGCCCATGCCCATGTTGTGAAATGTGACAGGTGTCAAAGGACGGGGAATATGTTTAAAAGAAATGAAATGCCATTGACGTCAATCTTAGAGGTTGAATTATTTGATGTTTGAGGAATTGACTTCATGGGCCCGTTTTCACCATCTGAAGGTCATCAATATATTCTTGTAGCAGTTGATTATATATCGAAATGGGTTGAGGCCATCACATGTGCCAAGAATGACGTGGTCACTGTGGCGAAGTTTCTAAAGAAGAACATTTTTGCTCACTATGGGACGCCACGGGCCTTAATCAATGATGAGGGCTCTCACTTTATCAACCGCATAATTGTCAACCTGTTGACTAAATTCAACGTCAGCCATCGAGTTGCAACTCTTATCACCCACGGATTAATGGGCAGGCAGAGATTTCTAACCGAGAGATCAAAATTGTCCTAGAGAAGGTAGTTAATACTGCCAGGAGGATTGGTCACCCAAGCTTGATGAAGCACTATGGGCTTACAGGACTGCCTACAAAACACCAATTGGCATGTCTCCGTACGCCCTAGTCTTTAGAAAAGCTTGTCTCTGCCGAGTTGGAACATAAGGCGATGTGGGCATGCAAGAAGCTGAAGTTTGATTTAGCCAGTGCGGGGAAAGTCTGGAAGCTGTAATTGAATCAGTTGGTCGAATGATGAAGGGATGCCTATGAAAATGCTAAGATATATAAGGAGAAAAGGCATGATGACCACATAAACGACTGAACATTCACAAAAGGTAACCAGGTATTACTATTCAACGCGTTTGAAATTGTTCCCAGGAAAGTTGAAGTCTCGCTGGTCTGGGCCATTCCGAATCAAGACAATCTTTCCTCACGACGCAATAGAACTAACAATCTTAGACGGGAGCAGTGCATTCAAAGTCAATAGTCAGCGGATCAAGCCATACTATGGAGGCGACTTCGATCGGCGCATGGACACCAATGACTTGGGCAAGCAGGATTAAACCGCTTATAGAGAAAACGATTGCGGTAACTCTAAGAACTTCTTTCAATCGACCTTCCTATCTATGTTTACTTGCTTTCTTTATAGTTTTCTTTTACCGTTTTCTAAATTCCGTCAATTACTGTCTAGTAGAATCTGTCTTTAATGTTTTTATATTTCCTTCCAATTTAATTTTGCATGTCTCTCCATATCTTAAATTTAGTAGCACTGGTCATATAATTGTTGTGAATGATTGGATAAATCACAACAAGGTCTTTTCGACTGGCAGTTTTTATGAATCAAGAAGAAAGGAAACTAAACTATGAGAGGATGGGTGTAGTAAGTGGTACCGAGCGACACTGTGCATCTAGTACACCCAAATGCATTGCGGTGAGGGGTGTGTTGCACACGTATATGTCTTTTACCCGTCCTTAGTTAAATGCACCATGTTTAGGTATCCTCCAGAAATGTATTTAGTTAAGGGGTATGTTGCGGGGATGTATGCGTGTTTCCCGTCCTCGGCAAAAATGTATTTGCGTTTATTGGAAGCATGGTGTGAATTTTAAATCATGCACCCTTCTGAATCAAATTTGTAAGTTAATCAAATTCTTTGACTCTTGTACAGGCAACAGAAAATTTTTGTAATGCGTTCATTTATACTTATTTGTACACTTTGTTAATATTCAAAATAATTAGAGTACATGATTCACTCTACTTTTTGCCTGTGCCTTTTTCTTTATCTTCCTTTGTCAATTTTTGTAATGTTCTTAATCTTTTGTTTTTATGATCTTCATTGCGTTGCTATGATGTATTATATGTTTATACAAAAAATTTCCCATACTTAGTAATTTCTGACTAACACTTAGTTAATTCTTAGTTTGGTAGTACTTTACCTTTTATCTTTCAAAGTTCTGCTCAAACCTTCTTTTTGAAACTTTCTTCTAAGTGTTTGTCTAATCTCTCCAAATAATGCAATGAGGACCTTACTCATCTTTAAATTTGGGGGTGGGGAAGGTCTGAGCAAATGAGATCAAGAATATGTAGTATTTAAGAAAATGCGTCTATTTTCATAAATAAAAAAAAATGCAAAACTCCAATGTCAGCGCAAGGGAAAACCTCAAAACTGTCCCAACCTGATAAGAGTTTAGTTGTGAAAGGAGCCTGCTCGTAGTTGGATGTTCGTATGACACCTGTAGGAGCAAGCCAAAACGAAGGTGGGTTTCCAAGAACAACGCGGTATGAAAAAAAATAAAATAATAATAATAGATGCAAGAGACAACTCCTCTGAATGTCATGAGTTAAAGTTGAAATTGGCACACAACCGTAGTTTGATGTCCGCATGACACCCAGTGGGGATAATCCAAAACGAAGAGTGTAACCATGATCAACAATCTCTAAGTGAATAAATGGCACAAAGTTTTCCTCACCGCATTTAGATACATTAAGTTGTTTTGACAAAGAAGAGATAAACATTCTATCTTGAAAACAACAAAAGCATCTTTAAGTAGAATTTTGTCATATAGAAGAATAAAGTAGGGCTTGCTAAGAATTAGCAAGGATAGAAGGAAAGTGCGATGCCAAGAAATGTGCCTAAGTATAACATTCGGAGCAACCAATCGTCGCAAAAATAGAGGATAGGAATTGAGCATGATTGCCTTAGTAGAAGATATGCTTGAGGACAAGCATATATCTAAATTTGGGGGTGTGATAACTTGTAGAAATACA
>NC_052351.1:65376840-65590003 GCF_009727055.1 Benincasa hispida | reverse complement strand
TGCATGAAAGTAACCCATAGAGTCTCAATTGTGCTGCCATATTTTCTGTGATCTCAACGATAGATCATTAGCTCGCCGCGAAAGATGATATAAATATTGCTCGGAGCACTAAGATTGTGATATGGAATACAGTGTGCGCTTCTACTTTACGGACCATTTTGAGCTCCATCACTCGTAGCCAACTAATTACTGAAACATTTCAGAGATGCGCAATTATTGTATGACAAGCCAATACGTAACGCGCATGGAAGCGAAGCGCGTGACACATGAAAGCCGCCCGAATCTATTAGCTCTGGCGTCTAATATGATTGCATGAGGAAACCAATCGTCTCATGCACGTTCTCGAGTGGGCGTTTCCATGTTGAACACTCAATTGTCGCACAAGTTGAGGACTCTTTTTCGACACGCTTGGCAAGAAAACCGTAGTAAGGTGAGCTATCAAAGCCATTGAAACAAGTCTATTCCTCTGTGCACATATAGACAGGAACCCCAAGACATCAAAATCTTCTAATCAAGTGAATATAATATGTATAAAACGTACGTATTACTCATACACCACAGATTTCTGTTTTTTCGCAATGCAAAACAGGTTTCAATGAATCAGATTCTCCCGATTATTTAATCGGCATTTGACTTGATGATATACATATCTTGACAATAATCCGGAGTATTGCGCCAAAGTGAACGTCAGCAACAAAACGCGACCGAAAGGATGGGGTTGAGCATCCAATTACCCCTTCACTGGGATGAGACTGCATTCTCAACCATAGCTAACGACAGACAACCAAACTCGCGTTGGAGATAAGGCTGTATAGAGCACTCACTCTGATGCATACCATAATTATTTAGACTGCGCTTTCGAGTAGTCGAGTGATAATTGACCGATATTTAACTTGATTGCATTCCGTAGTAGAATAGAGAAGCGATACCTCCCTCATCTCTATTCTTCAGAATTACCATAGGTGACACAGAAGCTCCACAGCATCCTATATTGCGACTTTACCGTAGGGAAAACATTATTAGACAAGAAGCAAGAGTTACCTTATCCTCTGTACAGAGTATTCAGAGAGTTTAAAAGAAAGCGCGCAAAATTGTCATCTTTGAGGGGGACACTCCCAGGTGCCTCAAGGCATGCGCTTGAGTAAGCTTTATGTGGCAAGACACAACCATAACGAGGGAGATCGAAGATAATGGGCTGTCACAGGAGTCAAGCCTCTTCCCGCTCCCATACCACCTTTACATAATTAGAAAACCCACTCTACTTACGTACTCTTCAAGAACTATGCTACTTGATTACGTGGGCGAATTGCTGCTAAAGGTTGAAGAAAAGGCTGAACTGGGTGCTTAATTGAAGAACTACTCACGAGCACAGTAAGTGAGAATTGAACCACACTCATACAAGGCACCGAGTGCACGTTGGTGGAGTGTGCAATAATATCTTAATTATGCCAAGAATTTACCCAGGATCAGAAAGCTCTGGTCGCCGGTAGGATACTCGTTATGCTAATCTCACCGGGGTTGTGGTGCGTAAGTCTATAGCACACTGAGAGGGAAGACAGTGATTTAAGGTTTAAGTGAACATCTCACCTTCCCTCACCATCAAATCCACTATACACTATCCTCGTAGCTCTGACAGTAAGATTCTTTCTCATAATCTAGAGACAATAAGTGAGAGCTAGAAACATAAATTTTAGTCTGACACTGGTTCTCTCTTTTTTTAACTGTGATCTTTAGTTCAATATCTAATGTGTTTAGTCTCGTATTAAGAGTATATAATTCACAAGCTTTTCTAACTACTTTTGATTTTAGTTTTCAACATTTACACAACACCTCTCATGTTGATCGATACCTGATTCTAATGTGCGATGCAATGCATCAATTCTCACTAATATCGTTAATTCATCTCTCTCTGCAAATTAAAGTTACCTCATATAGGTATAGGGACTCTTATTACTCTTTTCTTCGTATACTCATACTTGTATAATCTACCCAACTCTAGTAC
Organism: Benincasa hispida; assembly: GCF_009727055.1. Lineage (NCBI taxonomy): Eukaryota > Viridiplantae > Streptophyta > Magnoliopsida > Cucurbitales > Cucurbitaceae > Benincasa > Benincasa hispida. The sequence goes on along the minus strand of NC_052351.1, from coordinate 65,588,001 downwards.
ATGACAACTTCTTATGCACAATAAATAATACTTTCCCTCTCAATCTACTACCATGATAGTATATATATTATGCTACACAATATCATAATATCTTTAATTAGAGTCACATTTTATATACTATGTCCTTATTAATAACTTGATATATAAAAGAAATTATGAGGCCGTTCTAAGCTTGCATAAGGGCATCATTGCTATATCGACACAAATCTGTCTTACATCTTTGATAGGTGACTACGTGCTGAAGTGCAAATTGCGTTCATAGACTCCATTTAGTGAGAAAAGGAATTCCAATAGAAATATAATGACACCATAATCTTACATAGACATAGCCGATGTCTTTCTTAGTAGTACTTTCTAGTATTCATAGGAAGCATTCTAATCCTTCTCTTGTCTGAACTTCCTTAATATAATATATATAACTCGATTATCTCAACAAACAATATATAGCTTGCGATAAAGGCGTACGGTGTTTATAAGCTAGTTTATTAAACGCTCAAGACTCCCATCATGTGTACAATAAGTGCTTCATTACAGCCAAAATGTGAACGAGCGGGTCATTACTGAAACAGTATTTAGTCATGTCTCATAACGCATATATACCGTAATAAGACCACTATTGCGGTCATAAGTTACTATAATGCTCTATGCTTTCTCTTCCTATACTCATCTCTATACTATAACCAATGTATTAATATAAAGATGATCATGTCAATGCTTTTTATGCATGCATAAAAATTTTAACTTTTTTTATATTATATAATGCATGAGCATGCTCTTTACTTAATCATGCTTTCTCTAAATATGTTTCTATTAAAACGCACTTGTCTGCTCACACAATTCTCAACAGATCTGATTTGGGCCATGTAACTTCACAGCCAGATCGCTCAAGATCCAAGATCGATCATTACCTATAGGGTATACGATGTGAATTTATATTCTCATATGTTGCTACCATATGACATAAACATACATCCTCGGCATATCTATTTGATATACTCAAGTCTAAGCTTAGGTGTGGACCATGTGTATTTATATTTTATAGCAGCCTTTATCGCATCTTTAAATAGCCCAACTATAATAACTCGTGTGTTATTTTAGATCCAAATTAACCCTTATATCAATTCACATTTTGTTCAACAATATACAATGTTGAGAAGGATGTAGAAAACACCGGGTTTGCGTGGCGACGATACCTAGAGTATCATTTACACTGATTGAAACGGATAATCAACTCACATATTACACCTCTAGAACAGTTCCTGATAGGTATTGTCCAAGAACTCCCAGCTAAGGGTAAGACACGACATCGTTCCAGACGATCGAACTGCAGCTGTAGCATAGACATTTACACTTGGTTCCATCGTTAAGAAAAACTTGTGGACAAACGATGCGACCATACTATAGTGAACATCCATAAAATAAGGACGACAACTGCAAAGAAGATTATGTTGAGCGTCGACACGACGTTAGTATGCGAGTGTGGCCATTTCGAATGCGCAATAGAGGAACCATAATTCCGATTCTACAAATCAAACCACTCTCGCAAGTCGGATTTGTCAACAAGTTTCATGGCCATCGCTTGTGCGCGCTGAAGTATAACCTAACTCGCTAAAAATATTAAATCTGATATCCTCTCCTGAAAGAGTGTGACTATATGAATCTTGGAGTAGATACCATATTTATGCTCCATGTTTGCTTACAACTCGACACGTATGATGAGCAATGAGTTATCTAACGTAAAACACCGCACTCGTCATAATGTCACTCGCTATATGGCAATAGGTAAGTCTCCCATATTCACTCAGGATTCAGAGTAGCATCATCATCTAACTTTATGTTCTATTCTTAGATGACTGGAATGCATGCAACTTGCTAGAGATCACTCGAATTTTCAGCTTGAGTCGGAATACGGCTAATGTTATATGACACGAATCGGTATCTAGAGTCTAGACTTATACAATTCAGGGTACATTAAGCAGTTTGCCTTTTATACACATAAACTCTGATCTGCTAGTATGCGCTAGGCAGCTGCATGTACCCAACGATTACTCAGCAATCGCTCCGCCTCGCATTGGTCCATTATACGAATGTGACTCAGTCGTAATGCATTCAGGAACACACTGTATACAAAGCGTCCACAAACTATCTATCTGGCTAACAATTTCCACAACCATCTGATGTTGTGTACGTTCGTCATGCATCTCTAACCTGATTACGCTGATTAAGGTTTCGCCTCTCCTATATCCATATATTTAAGACTATTTTTGTTGTCACTTAAGAATCCGCATATGTACCTTCTACCACTTTGTCTTATCGCACTCGATAGCCTAACATGATACGGATGCGCTTTGGCCTCGTGGTGCCCTGGGAGCATTCCCCTTTGGATGGCGTTTGCATGAGTTAATATCAAGGTGGACGGAGAGAGTCTTTATAGTAAGTGGGTGAAGGGTGTGTGTCAACACGTCCTATGGTCTCTATCATTGGTTCACACCGTGAGATCATTTTGTACTCCCTCGTGTCACCTTTGATGCGTCCCCCTTCGGATGGGTTATGTGCAGTTGGTCAATATCAATGTGAACTCCATAAATGGATAGGGTCACTTTAGGTTTTGCCTCAATCGGATTTTTTCCCTTCGAATCGGTCTTTTGAGACGGACCTTTAGGGCTTAAAATGGCGGGTCACACTTACGGGAGATTGTTAAGCAAGTTAATGATCTCTTGGCCAAATCAATGATGGCTGGTCGCTATAGGAGCAAGAGTTGTTCTGTTATTAATGACTGGTTGAGATCTTCTCAATTCAGAGGAGGGATAACTGACCTCCCTTCGACGACTTTTGTTCTAAACCTTTGAAGTATCATTGCGAAACTAGATGTCACACGGGGTTCATGTTAGTTTTGCTAAAACATGTTGTTTTTTTTACAACAGGTATTTGCTTAAAACCTAACGTAGGTCAATGTGTTTTTCTTTTCAACAACTCATTAGTATTTCCGTCTAAAGCTTTTACAAATGATTGAATATTTACAGTGGAAAGAATCCTGTGAAATGAATTTCGTGGCAAACAACCTCGATCGCACTACTCTCCAAAAGAGGAGACAAGACAGTAAATATGATTTATTGGTCTTGGAGACGTGTTTGGTAGAGAATGTTGATTTTACCTGGATCCTTGATTCAGGTGCTACCAATCATGTCAGTTCCTCTTACCAATGATTCAGTTTTTGGTAAACGTTGCCACAGGGAGAGATGACTCTTCAAGTCGGTACTGGTGAGGTTGTTTCAGTTGTTGTTGTAGGTAGGCTGAAGTTATTTGTTGACAAGAAACATTATCTATTACTAGATAATATTTTTTGTAGTTCCTCATATTAAGAGGAACTTAATCTCGGTTTCTTGTCTCATTGAACAAGGCTATACCGTCTCCTTTTCTGAGAATAAAGTGTTTATTTTCAATAATGGATGGAGATTGGTTATGGTTCAATGGAAAATAACTTATATGTACTAAGGTTGTTAGTCATAAAAGCCTTGTTTAACATTGAAATGTTCAGTACGACAACAACAACTAAAAGGCCAAAGGTTTTTCCAAAGGAAAACTCCCATCTTTGGCATCTTAGGTAGGTCACATCAACCTCAATAGGATTGAGAAGTTAGTGTAAAGTGGACTTCTAAAGAGTTTAGAAAAAAACTCCTTGTCGGTATGTGAATCATGCCTTGAAGGCAAGATGACCAAACGACCTTTTACTGGAAAAGGTTAGAGAGCCAAGGAAACCTTGGAGCTTGTACATTCAGACCTCTATGGTCCGATGAATGTTAGAGCTCGAGGTGGGTATAAATATTTCATCTCTTTCATAGATGATTATTCAAGGTTTGGGTATCTCTTCTAGACTTCGAGACGGGGTGCGAGGTATTGTGTAAGCTCTGAAGTCTCCCACCTACGCCGCAACATTTCGAATGGTAGGACATGTGGGCTATCCTTTAGGGATAGAGTTCCTGAAGTCCTTGACAGAAGAACCTGCCCCAAGCCAAAAGAGGAAAGCTGAGCAGAAAGCTCGGGGACCTCCATAGAAGGTTCAAAGTACAGACAGGTCACTAGGGCACGCCTAACGGCAAACTACTGCTTCAGGAGGAGTTTGAAGGGAAAGACCTGTGTGCAAGTCATGTGGGAATCTTGATAGTGTCGAGTTGAGTATGACACCACCAAGAAGGTTACCTTGGTATTCTCGGTGTGAGAATCTAGAGGTGGGCTCGATATGGACTTGGTTTGAGGCAGAAAACCAGAGGAACCACAATCGTGTAAACGATTGAGTAAGTGGGAGATGGAACAACCTATCGTATAGGTCGATGCCTAATCGTTTAGGAAAAGCCATGCGATCGTCTAATAAAAGCTATGCGGTCGTTTAGTTCATCATTTAGCTGAGTGTCTATCATGTAAGAAACTCCACGATTGTTTAGCTAACTCCAAGTTGTCGCTTAGTAAATCTAATTCACTTGACAACTTCTCTGTGAGAAATTTTCGAGAATAGAAATCTCAAAATCATAATTTCTTTTCTTTTTTAATTCTCTTACTAAAATTAGGAAAACATTTTTCCTTTATCTCACAGTTACCAGGAAACCACCAATAACCTCCCACTCAATTGGTTATTAGAGAAAAAGAGATAATTATCCAATAATTAATATTATTATAAATATAAATGATAACCAACTTTTCATACTATATTTATAACCTATAGTTTTAATATTTCATCTCATGAAACATATAAACCATAGTTCTTTTTCTATTCCATGGTACTTAATATAAATCACATTTACATTAATCCTTCATTAAATGTATCTCATACATCATATCGATCATATCATATATAATCGAATTACCTCTTGTCAATTTGAACATTTCAAATCAACACCAAGAACTGATCCTCAATTGAATCCATTGAGCTACCAAGGGGACCTTATGGACCTATAACTCAAAGCTCCAACAGTACGTGAATAACTGACTAAATTCTTTAGTCACGGGATCCACCATTCGTTAACTGTCAAGCACTCCACTAAAGACTGATAACTGAACTCTCCTTACCACAGATATATTATGTGTCCATCTTAACTAATCAACAGTGCGACAACCCTTCACAGATCGCTCGTAAGTACAACTCGACCAATAATCGTTATGCCCCTATAGTAATATCTAACTCCTTAAGTACCACTGAATCCTCTAATGAACATAAGTCATAGTCCTACTATGACTGAGTCCTCTCTTCCAAAGAGAAGTTGTGGCCACTATGTTCAATCCTCAGAATCAGCCCTTAAGGGAGCAATCTATCTACTTACCCCTACTTCAGGGAAGGAGTGAATTTCATCTTGTGTAATTGAGTTTCCAGCTCCCAAATCAGACAAGTTGCCAAAAAGGTAAGCATGTTGAGTTGCCAATCTGGCCACTCTCACCCATACTAATCAAAGGACCGCCCTCAAAGGCAGAAGTTCCCAAAATACTCAGGATTGAGAAGTGTCACCTATGGTCGTTTAGGTGAGATGTAAGTTTGTAGTATCAACGGGGTTATATACAGAGACTAGTCATCTTGTGGTCCGATCTTATATAAACTCTTTGTATAGGACACCCTTGCTTATATGTCTCCATATGAAGGGTTAGGATTTATCATTTATAGTAGTTTACAACACTTGCAAACCTCTACAAAGCGGGTCGTATCCGTAGTATCACCAGGATCAGGTATCCTACCTTAATCCTTATACTACAGACCTATTTAGGTTATCACTTAAGGCATGATCTACCTGTATATCACATATACATACTTAAGTTTACATAAGATAACCATGGAGCTTTGTTTATTGGATATGAGTAAATGCCAGAATGAAATAACAGTTATTTTATTCATAAAACAATGTGTATAATTACAAACAACGAGACTCTGGGAGCATTAGGACACCAATCCCAACACAATTACCATAATTGATCACAACTTACCATTAAGTTGGTTATTGGGAGAAAAAATCGTAACCAATTATCCCATAATTGATTTTATTACAAATATAAATAATATATATTCATGACCTATAGTTTTAATATCATATTTCATACAATATATAAACCATAGTTCTTTTTCTCCCTTATAGCATTTAATAATTATTATTCCAATTAATGTATCTAATACATTAAGTCAATTATATCTCACATAATTGATGCAATTTAATTATATCATATATAATCAAATTTTCTCTTGTTAATTTGAACACTTCAAACTAACCCAAAAAATGATTTTCAACATGAATCCATTGAGCTACCAAGGGGACCTTATGAACCTGTAGCTTGAAGCTCCAACAACACGTGAATAACTAACTAAACTCTTTAATCACGATATCCACCATCCGTTAACTGTCGGGCATTCCACTAAAGACCGACAGCTGCACTCTTCGCGTTACAGATATATTTCCGTGTCCATTGGATATAACCAATCAACAATACGATGACCCTTCACAAATCGCTCGTAAGTACATTTGAGCCAATTTACCATTTTTCCCTAGTAATTACATCTAACTTCTTAAGTACCACCGATTCTTCTAATGAACAATACATCATAGTCTTAGTATGAGTAAATCCTTCTTGGGCCGAGAGAAGGTGTGACGCCACATTATTCAAGTCCCAGAATCAGCCTTTAAGGGAGCAATTTATCTACTAACCCATAAATCAGGGAAGGAGTGAATTTCGTCTTGTGTAGCTTAGTTCCTAGCTCCAATCAGATGAATCCTCAAAGTGGTAGGTTTGAGTCGGTGGTCCTGCCACTCGCACCTATACAAATCAAAGGACCGCCCTTATAAGTAGGAGTTCCTAACTCACTCAGGATTAAGGTCATATTACCTATGGCCATCCTAGTGAAATGAAAGTCTCTGTCATGAACAACGTCATATAACGAGACTAAACATTTCGTGGTCCGGTCTTATACAAACTCTTTTGTATAGAGCATCCCCGCTCGCATGTCTAATACATGAATGGTCAGGATTAGATCATTTGTAACCTTTTACAACACCTGTAACATCTACAAAGCAGGTCACACTCGTAGCGTCAACAGGATAAAGTTTCCCTCATTTATCCATATACTAAGACCATTTAGGTTATCACTTAAAGCACAATCCACTTGTATATCATCACATATATGCTTAAGTTACAACGATAACCAGAGATCTTAGTTATTGGTTCATGGTTAATGCAATTAAAATATCTCATATTTCAAAGAATGTAACGAATAAATTATCTCATATTATTACATCACAATATATTTGTTCATACATGTGTCTACAAACTACTAGACCGTACGAAATTTAGGTAGAGATGTCCAATTTTCCCACCGGGGGCCCGTCCCGATCGGGGTGGAGATTCCTCGATTAGGCAGGGAATGGGGGAAGGAGTGGGGGAAAAAAATTCCCCGTGAGCTAAATGGGGATGGGGACGGGGAATGCATTCCCCGTCTCTGCCTCGATTAGCTTTTACATATTAATTTAGTATAGTTATCTAATGTTATGTTATTATTATGATATAAATATTACATTTAAATTTTAAATTTGATTATTTATTGGGAAAGATAATGAATATGTTTAAATTGAATGTTTAAATTTAGATTATATATGTGAATAATTTGATTTATATTTCTTTCTTTCTACTAAAAAAAAATTAATTAGCTTTTTTATGCCAAAATTTGAGTAAAAGGTAACGGGAAAAAATTTCCCGTGGGGAACCCGATCCCTACGAATTCCCCACGGGGAATCCCCGCCCTGATCCACATGGAGAATTTCACGGAGATGGGGAATGAAATGGGGAGCGGGGATTCCCCATCCCCGACCTTGCCCTGCCTCGTGGACATCTCTAGATTTAGGGCATCAACCCCAACACATGAATCCCCATTCACTTATTTAATATTTAAATTGAATTTAAATATTATTAAATTCTCCAATTTCGTTGAATTCAATAATTAAACATGTAATTTTATCGTATATAATTACTAATTACCTTAATTCGAATTCGAACGTTTTAAATTCACTTATTACTTTATTTTAAGATTTAATCTGTTTGTGAGCTAGTATAGGGACCTAATGAACCTATAGATCGTGGGCTCCAACAATTCAAGATTAATCAGCTAAACTCTTTAATTCCGTTTAACCAACATTTGTTAACTATCGAGTCACTCCACTAAAGCCCAATAATTGCACCCTCTTTACTGTAGATATATTTCAGTCCACTTGATTTAACCGTAATCAGTAAGTCAATCATTCATAGGTTGTCTGTAATAACGACTGAGTCAAATGTTGTTTTACCCCCCAATATTACATCTTGCTCTTTAAGTTCCACCGATCCTCACCAAACCGAATCCCTATTGGGCCAATGAGAGGGTGGGGCCCCTTATTCAAGATATGGAATCAGTACTTAAGAGAACAATCTCTTTACTGACCCTAAAAGTGGGTAAGAGTGAATTCCATCTTGCACTCCATGTCCCCAACTATTTACTCGGTCTTACCCTTGAAATGGGAGGTTTATTGAGTCGGTGCTGTAGAGCCAACCCTCACCTATGAAAATTTAAGGATAATCCTGAATAAATAGAAGTTCATAGTTAGCTCAAGATTAAGGTCGTGTTACTTAGGTCATTGATTTAAAATAGTCAACCTTAAATAGTAAACAATGTTATAGAGTAACAATGACTCGTTTTTTGGTCCGGTCTTATACAAACTCTTTACATAGGACGCTCTACTTGTATGTCTCCTACACGAACAATTTAGGATCGCATTATTTGTACTAAATACAAAGTGGACCCCATTTTGTAGTGTTACCAGAATAAGGTACCCAACCTTAAATCATTTTGGCTATGTACTCGAATTTGATCTATCTCTCCATATAAAGCCCAAGTACTCATGTAATAGCCATGAATATTAGTTGATTGGATTTAGGTTTTTAAAAGTGCAATTTACATATTCAATAACATATTTATTGAATAAACTTCATATCTTTATTTCAAATAGAACATGTTGAATATTACAAATTGTGAGTTAAAGGACATATAACCCAACAAACTCTCACTTGGATTAAAACTATATATATATATACAAAATGCTGAGCATGAGAGAATAATAAATATAATAAATTAGGATATCAGATATTCAGCATTTGGTCTTCCAAATGAGGCCATCTGGAAAAAAAACAAAAAAACCAAAGTCTCTCTTTTAAAAAATGATCCTAAAAGCTTTGATCCTCAAAGTTCCGTACCAAATTCCTCTTCCCTTTCTAATTTCGCGTTTGTTCTCTTCTGCCTGGCATTCCAATGGAAGAAGACGAAGGCGAACTGCTCCTATGGAAGTCGGACTCAGCACCTCAATCTATGGCCTCCGTCACTATTGGCAGAGTTATGGTCACCTTACTCGCTGCTCGCCCAAAGAAGCTCCACGACGCTATTTCCAGTCTTTCACCCGACCACCGCCACGGCGCTTCTTCACTAGGTTCGTCTCTCATTTCACTAGCAGATTGTATTCCTCTTTAATCGTTTCCCTTTCAGTATACACTAATGAATTTCACCGATTCCACAGATTCTCTTGACCAATCTCTCTGGTTTCTGCACCAGTATGTCGGGGACGCTGTACAAAACCATGCCTCTTTAGATGAAATCCTCGTCCCCATAATTGAACATGTACTCTCATTCTTCTTCTTTTTCTATGTTTACGACTAAGATACGCTAGTTCGTCTGTAAAAATTTCGAGTGTAATCGTGCAGACTTTGAGGTTCAAGGATAAGAACTGGAAGCGAGGGGGCCAAGTTATGGTGCTTCTTAACTGGTTGTTCCTTGATGAACTTATTTTCCAAACGCTGATAAAAAATCTTGCGGATATTATCGTGAGAAAGGATGATCGCTATGTCGCCCTTGGCTGGTGTATACTTGTCCGTAGCCTTGTGGAGTACGAGTCTGTCCCTTGCGAACTCCCATTGAACGGTAATAGTATCATCCTATGCCAGAATTTCTATTTGTATTCATACAGTAAAATGCTGATAAAAAAACGTCCTCTGTTTCTGGTATTGTTTCCCTTTTTTTGGTTGTTATTTATCTTTCTTTTTGGATAGGGTTAAGGGAGAGATTCAATGATATGTTGAAGGTACTCTGTTCGTGCATTCCACGTCTGACATGTATTTTAAGTAAAGGAAGGTAAATTCCTTCTAGTAGTCATAGCAAGGCTGTCAGCCCCTGCTTTTCATGTTTATTAGTCTATCTTGCTTTAACATTTTGGAAAGACGTAAAAATGGTTAATGCTGCAATGAATACCATCTTTTGTTATCCTTATGTTGTCATACTAATTTTCAAGACAAATCAAATCACCCCTTTACTTCTCAGTTCTCATTGTGGGAGTATGTCATCTACCTTTGTTTGTGTTCGCCTTATTGGATTTTACATCTCACAGATGACTTGATTTTGCAGTATTATACAGGAAGGGTTTGAGTTACCTTCTCGCCTTTCAGTTTGTGCTGCTGATTGTGTTGTATCTCTTACTAATGCACTGACCACAAAGGCTGAGGTTCAAACTAGGCAGAAAAGATTAAATGCAAGTTCATCATATCAGCAAGATACTTTCTTTTCAAATGTTGTTGATGACCAGCGAGAGAAACCAATCAGTAATTCTTCAAAACACTCAGACTCGGACATGGACTATTTACTCTGGCATCAGTTGAAGGATCTCATGATTTTAGTACAGAAGCTTCTTGCAGTATGTTTCCGTTTGCATGTTATTCTCTTCTTCTGTATTGCAGGGTACATCTTTAATTTGTTACATGTTACTGGGAACCTAGGTTGGCATGCTGTTTTATCCTGGTTACTGATAACACTTATGCAGCAAAATATAAAACATTTGGGAAATGATGTATTATTTTCTAATTGTAAATCACAATTACTGAATCAAATTCCTATCTATAAAACCAAGTTAATCGCTGTAAGTTTATCACAGGCATCTTTATGTGTGTGTACATACATACATACATACATATATAGGAGGCTATTCATTGATATATGAAATATTAAAGATGTATGAAGGGGCCCTATCAAACGGATTACAAAAGATGTTCCTAATTAGAGATGAGAAAAGAGTACTGAGGCTCTTAATGGCATGTATATCTTTACACCAAAAGAAAGCATTGAATAAGGTGGAATCTAAAATGTCCTTTGAAGGATTGGTTTTGCCTTAGAAAATTCTAGCATTTCTTTCTTCTCAAGTCTTCCACAAAATAGCTGTAATGCCCAATTGTGTCCTTTATTGGCCTTGAACAGGTGGTCTATAAGCAACAACCTAAGCCAACTATGAGAGTCATTAGGGGTTACCACGGACCATATCTGTAGTAAAGGGACAATTGATAAACAAGTGGCTATGTGATTCAATCTCTATGGCATAAACAACACCATGTTGGAGAGAGGCTATTCCAAAGGGAGCATTTACGAACTCTGTCTATAGTGCTGAGACATGAATGAGAAATTTCCGAAACGAGGAATTTGATACTTTTAGGGCATGACAGCTTCCAAACCATACTGTAAAGATCTCGCACCACAGTTTGTTGAGTGTCAAGGAGATGTGCATAGAGGGATTTTGTAGAGAAAATCCCACATTTGTTGAGATCTAAACCCAAGAATCAGTGAGATGCGTTAGATGGGTGCTTGGGACGAGGTGAGGTAGAGGCCCACTTGGTAATTTCTTCTCCCTTGAGGTTTCTCCTGAAATTCAATGTCCATGATCCATTCTCACTATTCCGAACATCCAAAATGGAAGCCTCTTTGCAATTTGACAGAGTAAAAAGTTTAGGGAAAACCAGTTTCAATGGCTTATTGCAACCATTTCTATTGTCTCTAGAGGGAATAATTAGACGATTCTTACTCCCTTTTTAGTCGAGCTTGACTATTTCCATTAAATATCCCCTTTTGCTGGTAATTTTCTCTAGCCAATCAATATGGTCATCAACCCTTATTTCTTTGGAAAACTCCTGGTTAAGGGGGGCGGACAGTAAGGAGGGAATTGAAAGCCTCAGTAACCCATCTCAAAGTGCTCTAATGAAGTGAGAAGGAGAAGGATCTGCTCTAATGAAGTGAGAAGGAGAAGGATCTATATCTAGTAGACTTTGTGATTTGTACTCTTTTACCTCTCGATTCAGGTTCTATATCTATCGAGAAGTTTTTTCTTTCCACGACAATCGATCTATGCGACCAAGTAGTGTTCATGACTAATGGTGGCTGGATGGCTATGGGGGGAGGTCATGGCCGAAAGTAGTTGTTGTTAAAGGAGGCGGTGGGGCTGAAAGGGAGCGGATGAGAGAGGGGGAGAAGAGAGAGAGAGAGAGAGACTTCATCTTTCTACTCACATATATTCTATATTTATGTTGGAGTTCAAAAAATTGAAATTGAAGTATGGTTGAAATACCATTTTGGTCCTTGTACTTTGAGACTTTGTTCTATTTTAGTTCTGGTACTTTTAAAGGTCCAAATTTTATCCTTTTACTTCCAATAAATCATAAAGTCTTTTAAATAATATTTGACAAACATCTCATTGCATTATTTTGAAACGAAAAATTTGTCAAATATTGCTTGACAAGAATCATCACCTGATTTTGACCAAGTAAATTTTTCATCGACTAACTCAACAATAATTTGTCTAAATTGTTGCATTCCTCCGGTAACACGCTTGATTGGAATCCTCTCATGAATCCATCGATCATGTTGAACATCTCTTTCATGATAACCATCTTCTGATTATAGAGTGTTTTGAATTAGCTCGTTTGGATGTCTCTACTTGGTGCTCTCTTTCCAAATCATTTGGGGTGTTCTTCTTTTTTTTTTTTCAAAGAAAATAAGACTTTTCCTTGATAAAATAAAAGAGACTAATACTCAAAGTACAATGATATAAGAAAGTAAATGCAACCATTAGATCCAAATACGACCAATTAAGAACTCATAAAAAAATTTGCATCTCAGTGATCAAAGATTGACTCAAGGACCGAATCAACAAAAAATAGTTACAAGCATTACTAGAGGTAAATATGCTCTCTCCTCTCTCCTATTTTCTCTCTCCCCTTCATCAGTAGCTCCGGTCATTTCGTTACCTCTTCTGATCAACATTTCATTTTCCACCTTTTCCGGTTAGCAATCATTCTCTTGAGGCTTCGTCTTTTTGATTTCGTTTACAAGAAAAGAGTATCATGCTTTCAGATTTTGTTTATTATTGATTTAATGGAAGCTAAAAGCTCTTTGTATAACTCCTTCATTTCAGATTAGTATCATCCATAGGTCTTATACTTTATGCTCTTTGTATAACTCTGTTGTACTTTGAGCATTAGTCTCATTTAATTTTATTAATGAAGAGACTTGTTTCCTTAAAAAAAAAAAAGGTTTAATGGAAGTTAAGAGCTCTAGTACTAATAAGCACTACTTCTTTGTTTGGCACGTTGGAAATGGCTTCTTTGTAGAAGACGAGTAAGAACCCGAAGACCTTTTCGTTGCCAATAGTAAGATCGTTAGGGGCTCGTTTATTTGAGTTGTTGCTTTGCCCGATACATGTTTTCTAAAAAAATCTGGAGTTGATAGTGGTGTTATCCGTTTATCTAAGTTTCATTTTCCAGCGGGTTGGCTAGCTTCAGGTGGTAGAAAGAATATCCATGTTCTCGTGGAATGATTGTGTTCACCTTTTAGTGTCCGTCCTCCACCCATCAACATGCCTGTCGTATAAGCAATAGTAGATAATCTCAAAAATAAAAAATTATCATTTGATGAGTTTTTACACTTCGTGGTTCAAACATGCAGTCTATCGAAAGCAATTTCAGCTCCACTTATCCATTGCACCAACATTTAAGTATTGATTGAGATTCAAATGAGGAATCAATTGTTAGCATCAGTAGTGAAGAATCTGAGCTCGTTCCTCCTGAAATAGAAACTTTTGAGCTTTCTTCAGTGGATTTATTTGGGGAAGATGTGGCTAATCGGAGTAATCTTGGTAGCCCTTGTTATCCCCTTCTCAAATTCCATCCGATTTTTCTTCTCTGATTGACATTTGTGGGCTCTAATGAAAAATATTTCACCCAAATCTACATTGGTTTCAGCTTGATCGTGAAAAGATTTTCTAATATTGCTTGGATTTTTATTGAATTTCTCACTGTCTTAAGGTTAACCACATTCGTTTAGCAGTAAAGCTTTTATCATATGGAAATTTTTAAATTGGTCTTGGTGCAAAGTTGTTTGAAGATGACTTTTTCTTTTGGGTTTACGTTTCACTGGCCACGTTCTTGGTCTTGTTACTCTGAAAGTCTTCCTTTGGTTTTATGTGTTGCTTGTCTTGTTCGACTCACCTCAAAGTCTCTTCCTGTTGTTCTTTTTTCCATCTTTTTGTTGGCTACTTTGTTCATTTCTTTGTATTTTTTGGATGCTTAATTCCCTTCATCAAGGTTCTCTTGGTGTTCTTTTTCTTTCCTTCGTTCGAGATTTATGTATTTTGAGCATTAGACTCTTTTCATGTCATCAATGAAAAGTATTGTTTTCTTTTAAAAGAAAAATTCACTACTTCTTTCTCCTTTCGAACCCACGTGGATAAATCATCAACCCTTGAGCCAACTAATGTTTTTTTTTCCTATATTAACTAAAGCCGGAAGAAGAGTGATTTTGCAAAACCACATATGCATAACTTCTCTTATCCTCTTTGGCAGCCTTCAATTCTAAATCAAATCGACCAGCCTGTGAAGCCTTGGGATGAGTCTGAGGCTGAAAATTTTCAAATGCCGCAAGGACATCTTCGTTCATTTCCTAGAAAACTAGCCACCATTTTTCTTATCAAATCTAGTAGGCACATGAAGATTGGCTAGCCAAATCACACACTCAAAAAATCAACTAGACTGATTTCAGAACTTTGCTAGCTGAATCACTACGCAATCATTTTTCCTTTTCCTCTGGAAGAATTCCTTAATGGGAGATTGTAGCATCCCCACCAAGGCACTAATCCAGCTTCAAGCCATTGTAATGCAGATAGAGGAAAATCTTCCTTTCATAAGTCATAACTTTCAAGAATAAACCATTTCCCTCCCACCAAATACAAAAATATGAATTTCTAATGTAGCAACTTCTGTCTTCCATTTTCTGCAAGTGGAAATAACCTTGAAGATGTTAACCAAAATCCTTCGAATGAGCGCGAAACTAATTGATAGTACTCGGATTATATATCCACAATTTAGGCTTAATAGCCAAGGAAGCCGAGGCCCCCTCCCTCTACAAGCTCTCTGAGCCATTTTCAATGAAAGCAAAAGATGCCCAACCTTCTCCCCCCATTCCTATTTAAAGAAAAGCCTAATAACAACTTAATAACAGAATGATAATGGAACGGAAGATGACAGAAGGAAAGAATAATCCTAATAACAGAAAGATCCCTGGTCCTCATAAAATCCCCTACTCGTTTTGCATTACATCATTTTGTCCATTCTGCCCTTTATCTTGCTTGTTCTTCTTTTGGACGTATACTTTCTTGATCGGGGGTCTATCACTACCCGCCCCCTAAAGAGTCACCTTGTCCTCAAGGTGAAAGTTAGGGAATTGTTCAACAATGATGTGCCATTTTCCCATGTAGCTTCTTTCGAGAACAAGCCATCACACTGGATTAACACTTCAAAATCTGTTGGAGAGACTATAGTAGTGCCAACCTTTCGAATACCCTACACTGCTAGTGGTTGAGGATGCAGCCCTGTGTTATGCTGCCATGTCTGGGGGGCGGCGATCCTCAGTAGGATGGACCCAATTGCCTTCCGTAATTGGGACACATGAAAAACTGGATGAATGTTCACGTGGGCCGGGAGATCGAGTCGATATGCCACTAGGACGATCCGTTCATTGATCTTGAAAGGTCCAATGAAGCGAGGAGCCAGATTTGGGTGTTTGTGGATGAACGTGCCTTGCCGATATGGTTTAAATTTAACATATACCCATTCATTGACTTGGAACTCCACTTCTTGTCGTTTGGCATCCGCGTAGGCTTTCATCCATTGTCGTGTTCGTTCAAGTGTGACTTTTAGATGATTCAACATGTCATCTCTTTATTTCAAAAGGACATCCACTTCTGCAACTACTGCAGTGCCAGCTTCATAAGCAATTAAGGGGGGCACTGGGTGACCATAGACTCCCTCAAAGGGTGATTTTTTCAGTGAAATGTGGTAGGACGTGTTGTAGTTATATTCGGCCCAAGCTAGCCATTTTGCCCATTTAGTCGGGGTGTCCATTGTAAAACACCAAGGTACGCTTCCAATCCTCGATTTACGACCTCTATCTGGCCATCGGTTTGTGGGTGGTATGAGGTGCTTCGTTTCAATTGGATTCCTGTCAACTTAAATAATTCTTCCCAGAATAAGCTAGTAAATATCGTGTCCCTATCTGAAACGATGCTTCGAGGTGTTCCATGTAATCGAACTATCTCACGAAGGAATATTCTGGCCACTATAGCTGTTGTGAAAGGGTGTCGGAGAGCAATGAAATGCGCATATTTTGATAACCTATCGACCACCACCATTATTGCATTGTGGCCTTCTGACTTGGGTAAGCCTTCAACAAAGGCCATGCTAATGTCATCCCAAATCATTTTTGGTACTGGTAAAGGTTGTAACAACCCTGTTGGCTCCAAGACAAATACTTAGCTTGCTGACAAACTGAGCAATCCCCACGAAAGATCGTATAGTCGCTTTCATCCCTTTCCAGAAGAACTCCTTCGTGAGGCGTTGATACATCCAAACTGTCCCATTATGTCCCCCCACGGGATTATTATGGAATTCTTGGAGTAAAAGGGGGATAGTAGGGGAATTCGTAGGTAACACAATCCTGTTTTTGTAAAGCAGTAGGTTCCTTTTCATAGAATAGTCGATTGGTGTCGGATCGCCGGTTATAATTGCCTCCCGAATCTTCCTCAATTCCTCATCTTGGTTGACTTGGCTACAAAAAACAGCTGGGTTGACGTTGTCCACACAACTTAATGCTGTTAATTCGATGGCTGTATGTACTCGAGACAAGGCATCAACAGCTGAGTTATCTAAGCCTTTCTTGTATTCGATGACAAAGTCGTAACCAATCAGCTTTGCCACCCACTTCTGGTATTCACCCGCAATCACTTGTTCTAATAGAAATGAGACTCTTTTGGTCCATTCGCACTGTGAATCGACGTCCTAACAAGTAAGGGTGCCATTTCTGAATAGCTAACACAATGGCAATTAATTCTCATTCGTAAACTGCCTTTAATCAATGTGTTAAGGGTAGAGCATGACTGTAAAAAGTGAGTGGTCGGCCTTGTTGCATTAATGCAGCTCCGACTCCTACCCCAGACGCATCTTTCTCGACCACAAATGGTTGTGTGAAATCCGGGAGGCCTAACACTGGAATCTTAGCCATGGCCTTCTTTAGAGTATCGAAAGCTTTTGGGCCTCCTCATTCCATTAGAACTTGTCCTTTTTGAGCTGTTGCGTGAGAGGGAAAGCGATGGACCTGTAGTTGCACATAAACTTTCGATAGTACCCCGTCAAACCCAGAAAACCCTTCAGTTGCTTCATTGTTGTTGGGGTTGGCCATCTTACCATAGCTTCAATTTTAGACAGGTCAGTTGCCACCCTTTCAACCGATATCACATGACCAAGGTACTCAATGCTTGATGTCGCGAACGTGCATTTTTTAAGGTTAGCCACTAGTTGATTTTCAGTCAAGACTTGCAACACCATGGAAAGATGGTTTACATGTTCATGAACATAAGTGCTGTTATATTAGAATATCATCAAAGAAAACTAATATAAATTTGCGTAAAAAGAGGCGTAGGATGTCGTTCATTACCGATTGGAATGTGGAAGGGGCGTTTCGTAGGTCAAATGGCATTACCAAGAATTCGTTGTACCCTTTGTGCGTCTTGAAGGCCGTTTTGTGAATGTCCTGTTGTGAAAGATCAATCTTAGAAAATATTACTGCCCCTTTGAGTTCATCAAGCAGTTCATCCACAACTGGAATAGGGTAATTGTCAGGAACCGTTGCTTGCTTGGTTCAATGCTCTATAATCGATGCAAAACCTCCAGCTGCCATCTTTTTTCCTAACCAATAGAACCGGGCTGGAGTAAGGGCTGGTACTTGGGTATAATGTTTGCTATCAGCATTTTTGCTACCAATCGCTCAATCTCGTCCTTTTGAAATTGTGGGTATCGATACGGGCAAACCTTGATCGGTCCTCCCCTGGTTTCAACTCAATAGCATGGTCATGACGCCTTAATGGTGGTAGCCCCTCCATTGGTCTAAATACTGATTGGTATTGTTGCAAGACTTCCTGAATTTCAGGACATTCGCGGGTCAGTTCACAGCTGAAGGGCTCTTCTTCAGGTAGAATCCCTACTGCATTTAACTTGAGGAGAATTCCTTGTCCTTCCTCCATTATGTGTTTCATCATAGACTTCAACGAAATCTGGGACTTTACCAAACTTCGGTCCTCTTTCAAATGTACCTACCATTCACCCACTTGGAAGTCCATCTCCGATGTGCTCCAGTCACATTCAATGCGCCCGAGGGTCATGAGCCACTGGACACCTATTACCACATTGGCACTGCCCAACGGTATCGGAAAAAAACGTTAATGATAGTTAAATTTGGGAGGTTAAGGACTACACCTTTACAGAAGCCATTGGTTCGAATCAATTTCCCTGTGCCAAGCACAATTCCGCAGTTGGAAGTTCGTGAGCGTGGAAGGTCGATTGTGTTGACCAACTTCTTATCAATGAAATTGTGGGATGCTCCACTGTCAATCAACACTACCACAACGTTGTCCCTTAAGGTGCCCTTCAGTTTCACCGTCCTTGGGGAGTCAAGCCCGGCTAAAGAGTTGAGGGATAGTTCAGCAATTTCGGTTTATGTTGGATCTATTATAGTCGAGTGATGCTCCATGTTTTCTAGTGTAGCTGGGGAAGCTCCTTTGGCATTCTCTAGTCCCAAACTTCCTTCGGCTAGGGTTGAGGGAGATTGTACTGGCTGTGGGGGTTTTATTTGAGCTAATTTGGCCCGATGCTGAACCCGTACCCGAGGTCGTATTGGACCTGGTCGTTTTGACAGATGGGCTTGGGTTTGGGCTTGCCCACTTCTTTTTGCGGGCTTTTTCTGTATCTTTGATCAATTGGGCCATTCTCATTTTCTCTTTAATACCCACTAGCTTAAACATCCACATTTCAACTTGGATGTCCTCCTTCAGCCCACTAACAAACTTACTTTCTAATGTCTCGTTGGACAAGTCCTTCAATGGCCCCGAAAGTTGCTCAAACCGGCATCGACATGCTCTGGCCGTCCCTTCCTGTTTCAGGGTCAAGAACTGAGCTCGTCAATCTTCTTCCTTCGTGGCAGAAAGTGCAAGAGCATCTGCTCTTTGAAATCTGCCCAGCTCTCCATCGGTGTCCGCTCTTCTTCCCACTAATGCCACTCCAGTGCTTCACCTTCTAAGCACAAAATCGCAGCTTCAATCTTGTCCTTCTCTGACAAGCGATTGACGACAAAGTAGCACTCATCGATGGAACCACCCAAGCGGGTCATCTCCCACCTCCCCTTTGAAAATTGGAATTTCGAGCTTCTGGAAACGCATATCGAACAGGGGTACCTCTATCTTTTCTCTATCAGACGAGCTCTCTTTCTTATTGCTTCCTTCACCCTCTTGGATGTTTTTCTTTGTCCGTCGGCGTCCGCTCAGACGAGCTGGTGCCTTCCCCCTTCCCTGCAGAGTCCCTTTTTCTGACCAAGCTTCGAGTGCGAGCAACATCTTTTGCTCCATCGTTTCGCCCAATGTTTTGAAACGTGCTGTCATAACATTGTCCGTCACCTGTTGCATCTTAGTAAACCGTTGATCCATCCCTATTTGTAACAAATGATAGTAGAAATTTGAACTTCCATCTTTTTCACCATTCCCTAGTGACTCTTGGCTGTGATACCAAAGTGATAGTACTCGGATTATATATCCACAATTTGGGCTTTAATAGCCAAGGAAGCCGAGGCCCCCTCCCTCTACAAGCTCTCTGAGCTATTTTCAATGAAAGAAAAAGATGCCCAACCTTCTCCCCCCTATTCCTATTTAAAGAAAAGCCTAATAACAACTTAATAACAAAATGATAATGGAGTGGAAAATGGCAGAAGGAAAGAATAATCCTAATAATAGAAAGATCCCTGGTCCCCACAAAATCCCCTATTCATTTTGCATTACATCATTTTGTCCATTCTGCCCTTTATCTTGCTTGTTTTTCTTTCGGAGGTATACTTTCTTGATCGGGGTCTATCACTAACATGGAGATGTATGTAGGCTAGACGAAGAGCGGCGAAGAGCGAGAAACTAAAAGTAACTTCATGTATGTGTGTATTAGTTGCTTAAAAGGAAAAATGCACTGGATACTGTCTCCATTTAGGTTTTTTGGTGGAAGACATGCTTTAAGTTTGTTATTAATCTTTGTTTTTCAAGTTGTATTGTCATGCTACTGTTTTTTTTTTTTCTTTTCCTCTCATCCTTTTGCTGGAGTTTATATATTTGAGCAATAGTTTCTTTTCATATCAATGAAAAATCTTGTTTCTTGTTTCTTCCTCCCCTTTTTAAGAAAACCTAACATTGTATTTTGACTCAAAGAGGCGAGTTGATATAATTGTACTGATATACTTCTCTTGCACTTTAGTGGAGCAGGAAAAGTCGGCCGTTGCATGCAAAAGGTCTAGAGCAAGTGCTTAAGTGGTTGCATGAGATAAATTTGCATTATGGTAACTTCCAAAATGAGGCAGGTCCTACACCCAGTAAATTATTCGATTCATATATTTTCTGATCATTTAATATTGTATGTTAAATCATTTGTTTGGTTTGCCATAGGGAAGGCAAAATCTAAGATTCCCCGAACTGGAGCACTGCTACTTTCTTCTTGTTGGAGGCACTACAGCATATTATTATTTCTGGAAGATTGTCGATTTTCTCAGCATTATGAAGAATGTTTGAAACAGTACTTGTCAGGCATTCAGGTTAGGTATTCTAAATCTAGCTTTGATGATTTTCATGATGATACATTTATGCATTTAATTATAGGTAGTGCAGTTCCTTAGTTGTTCAAACGTCGAATTTCCTATCTAAGTGTAACTGATGTGGCCTCAAATTTGTCCTTTTTATTTTCTTTTTTGTCTTATCTAATATGCATTTCATGTTCTCCGTTTATAATTATATTACTTTATTTTGTGTGTTCACTTTAAGTGTTTCTCTTTCCTTGCTGCTTGGTTTTGTATGTAAACATCATGTAAATATATGAAGTTTTTCTTTTATATAGAGCAGAAATGTAAAAGTTTATTTCTTCCTGGATTAGAGCTCATCTGATATTTTCTTAGGTTGATGGTTGGTCCTTTCTACCCCTGTTATCAGAAGTAGTTGACATTTTGTTGCACATCCCCTTCTGTAATTCTCTTCACTATATTAGATAGAGCAGGAGATTCATATTACAATTGAGCCTATCAAGTCCAAGTTCTTGGAGAAATTTGAAATCAAAGCACAGAACCAGACATCAATTACCCAAATAAAGTTGACTGACTTACGGTTATTACCCAAATAAAGTTGATGTCCAAGTTCTTGAGGTTATTTTAAGAGCATCAAAGATTATATAGTATTTGTTGAATTTGAATTATGGGAAGCCTTGGACTCCGATCGTTGGCCCTAACCAGACGGAGGGGCAAATCAAGCTTTTCAACGGATTTTAGTGCCTCCTATCTCGGAGTTCATCGCAAAATCCATACCAAATCCTCGACTTCAGAGCTTTCTATGAAATCCTTGGTTACAAGTGGAAGTGCAAATCAAACTTCGGTTGGAGACAAAGGGCACCATATAAAGGTTTGGACTCACTAGAAATTCGTACTTATTCTTAAAATAATATCTTCCACCAATAAAAATTTATAAGAATTTGGGCAGTGTCTAGCTTTTTTGAGATGCGATTTGTTTCACTACTTCTGTCACCCACTATCTATACACCATGGTGCAAGCATTCTCATCAGGTCAACTGAAAAGAGAGTTTGTGGACGACCGACCAGTACTTGCCAATGCGGACCTCCTTCGTTCCTGTTAGCTTAGCCTCTCCATTCACTTCACGCTTGACACCCCACTGGAATCATCATCTTCTTCCTATCTCTGTGCTTCTTAGTTGGAACTTGGCTTTGATTATCTACGAGACAATCTAGCTGGAAATGATGGACAGCTTGTGATGAGATGGTATGTTATTACGTAACATGAAATGAGTCGCCATGGCTTTGTTGAACTACCGGACCCACAGGTTGTAGACAAATTTCTAGGCAAAGAGCAAAGAGCAATTCTCCAATGACTTATCTGGCTAGGTTGAAAGAGTCCTAAAATAACAATATAGCGATGACTTCTTCACGCAAGTTTTTCAAAGAAAGATTGAGAATAGACTTTCACATGTGAGTTTGATAGTAGAAGTAAAGGCAGAGTGGTTCATCTAATGGAATCCCACCTCAATAGATCCTTCTGAATCACCAGAGAAGAAGATGTTATTGTTTGGCTTACCGATACTTTGGAGGATGTCCTTTAATGCCCCAACCCACAAAAATTCTTCAGGAAGTCCTACAATGGAGGTTTCATATGGGTGCAGAAAACGTCGAACAAAAGAGGCTGCTTTCTAGAAATCACAAAAGTCCTTAATTTTGGAAAGAAAGATAATCTGGTTGTTCACTTTGTAGAAAATCGTAGTGGATGGGTGGCTTTTAGGTCCTTGCTAGTCAACTTAAGCAAATGCTTCTTCATGGAGACGACCTCGAGCGCCACTCCTTTGACCTATTGGCACAATGATCTCACATCCCTTGGTTCTAATCAAGATGCTATCAATACTCATGGAAGGGAGGTTAGGAAGATCTGTTGGGAAGACACCCTGGTTGTTACTAAACGTGACTTTCATGATGACTGGAATAGAATTTTGGAGGTTCTCCAACTACAGACACAACGACCTTTTATCATCAATCCCTTCCACCCTGACAAAGCTCTTCTAAAGTGTTCGGACAAAGACATGGTGAAACTCCTCTTGATGAACAAAGGGTGGGCCACCTTTGGGCCAATCACGCTGAAAATGGAGTTGTCGGGCCCGAATATACATGGCAGACTTTCGGTTGTGCCTTCATACGGGGGATGGATTAAGCTTCATAACTTCCCTCTCCATTTATGGAATGGGTGGGCATTGAAGGCTATAGGTGATTGCTTTGGCAGATTGTTGGATTTTGCTGACGGAAACTCAAGCCTCATTGATTGTTTGGAAGTGGCTATTAAAGTGAAAGAAAATTGTTGTGGTTTTATTCTGGCGGAATTCTATATAGTTAACGGGTCTAAAAAATTCCTTATACAGGTGATGACCTACCAAGACGCCAACCTCCTTGTCAACAGAGTTGCTAGAATCCACGGTTCTTTCTTGTCGGAGCAAACGGAGAAGTTCTACAGAGGCCCCGACACGTAGGACCTGAGGGTGGGCGCATGGAAAGATCTGACACTTGCCTATTGATTGATGTGACTTTTCCTATGTTGGAAAATTGTACGGCGAGGCATTCGTTGCAGCAAGGCCCTGGCTTCCACCTAAAAGCGTAGGGGTGACTTGACGAAGTGGCTATTTCAAATATGGCGCCGAAGGGGACTAGTGGGGAATTGGGCCTCGTCTCACGGGCTGTGAAAAAGAAAGATAAAGGAAGATGATTCTTCAGGAAGAGGTCTCTAGACCTCTTGATGAGTCTCCTAATGGGTCGGGACAAAAAGGAATCATAGTTCGTGAGTCGGATCAACAGGATGGGGTCGAGAAGGGCAACAGATCGGCCTCAAAAACCCAAAGGGCCAAAGGGCTAAAGGGATTAAATTTGTTGAGAAAAACCAACTGCATATTTTTTTTAAACAAGGGACAATCTGTTCGACGGATGAAGGCACCTCTTCTTCTCCCAAAATTACAAAGTGTGCCCTAGATGAAGCAATCCTTGTACACATATCTGATGCCTCTATCTCGAGTCCAGAGAGTCTGACCTCTGATAATCCCTTTACCCCCTTGGATGAAACCTACTCGGATATTCCTTCGGATTTCCAGAATGTGTTTCATATCGAAATTGAGTCAGGAATTGATTCATTGGGGAATCATTTAGTGGTGATCGATCCCCCTCCCTTTGTTATGGATCAGTGCGGAATCTCGACCAAAATTGAGAGTGAAATTGACCTCGAACCGATTATTTCGTCTCAGAAACCGTTCTTTCTCAGCAAAGATGTCGTGGAGGCGTTTTTAGAGCACAATTTATGTATTTGGCCATTTAGTCGAAAGGGAAGTATGCAGAGAAGGGGGGAGGGGCCCAAAATAAGAAATTATCTAGAGAAGTGAAAGCCTTGTTAAACAGTTGGGAAAGGAAGCCTTAGCTAGACCAAGTAGCTCACTCTCTTGCAAAAGAAGGAAAAACTCTTGAAAAAAAATAGACCATGTAGCTCACAGGACCTTGCTGGTTCTCTATGTTAGTTCTTTCTTAGAATGTCAGGGGTCTCAATGCTCGCCCCAAAAGAGCGCTGGTGAAGGATATTTTGGTGAAGTACAATCCAGACATTGTGATTATTCAAGAGTCTAAACTTAGTAAAGTCGATAAGCAGCTGCTGAAGTTCGTGTGGAGCAGTCGTCACATTAACTGGTTGGCCCTTGACGCTGTTGGCTCTACTGGTGGCATTGTGATTATGTGGAAGGAAGAGAATATCACTGTGATTGATTCAATTCAAGGTCAGTTCTCTCTCTCCATCTTATGTAGAACTAATGTCGATTTTTGCGGTTGGATCACAAGAGTGCACGACCCTTCGTCTCATAGAAATAGAGACACTTTTTGGCATGAGCTGTCGAGTTTGTACAGCTGCTGCAATGGCTGGTGGTGCATCGGTGCGGACTTTAATGTTGTTAGATGGATGGCTGAGAAAAGCTCAAGGGGTCCTGTAGCTAGAAGCATGAATATATTTAATAGCTTTATTGAGGAGTTGGATCTTGTCGACATTCCTCTTCAGAATGGTTCCTTCTCCTGGTCTAGGACGGGAATTAGACCGGTAGCTTCCAAGATTGACCGCTTTCTTCTTTCCAAGCCTTGGGTTGACTTTACAGAGAGGTTAAAGTAGATCGGCTCCCTAGAGTTACTTCCGACCACTTCTCTATTTTATTGACTTCAGGTGCGTACTCGAAGGGGTTTTACTCCCTTTAGATTCGAGAATGTTTGGCTAGAGCATCATCTCTTCATTAATAATCTAGAGGGCTGGTGGGCAAATATTAAAGTCGATGGGTGGCCAATCTTTGCTTTCATGGAGAAACTGAAGGGGCTGAAATCCATTCTGAGAAGCTGGAATAAGGAAACCTTTGGAATGTCTCTTCTCAAGAGAAAGCCTTGATGGATAAGATCGTTTCTTGGGACCTGATGGAAGACTTGGGGGCCCTCTTTGTTGATCAGATTAATGAAAGAAAGCACTGTAAGATGGCTCTTCCGGAGACCATCATCAAAGAACAGAGGATATGGGCCCAAAAAAGCAAGATCCAGTGGCTTCGGGAGGGTGAGGAAAATTCTAACTTTTTCCATAGATGGGTTTCTTCGAGGAAAAGCAAGAATACTATCTCGGCTCTTGAAAGTAAAGACGGCAGAATCCTTCTTAACAAAGAGGAGATTATAGGCGAAATTCTTGACTTTTACTTCGAGCTATACATATCTAAGACTTCCCAACCGTTCATTTGTTAAGGCCCTGAATGGAAGCCTCTAAGTCTCCAAGAGTCCTCTTCTTTGGAAGCCGTTTGAGGAGAAAGAGGTTAGAGATGCAATGTTCGACATGGGAAATCTCAAGTCCCCGGGTCCCAACGGAATGACAGGTGAGTTTTATAAAAAATCTTGGAACATCTTGAAGGATGATTTAATTGGGTTGTTCCAGGAGTTTTTTAAAAACAGTATTATCAACAAGAGGTGTAATGAGAATTATATTTGTCTTATTCCCAAAAAGAAGAAGGCTTCAAGGGTGTGCAATTTCAGACCCATCGACTTAGTCACTTCCCTGTACAAGATCATCTCCAAGTTGTTTGCTAACAGATTGAGAAGAGTTCTCCTTTCCACAATGTATGAGTCTCAGGCCCCTTTTGTAGAGGGGCGCCAAATCCTTGATGCTATTCTGACGGCCTTGGAGTCCGTTCATGAATGGTAGTCCTGTGGGAAGAGAGGGGCTCTTTTAAAGTTGGATTTGGAGAAGGCTTATGACAAGGTAGACTGGAGGTTCCTTGATACGGTCTTGAAGCTCAAGGGTTTTGGGAGACGGTGGAGAAAGTGGATCTGGAGCTGCCTGTCCTCTACCAATTTTTCTATTATTGTCAATGGAAGATTCAAGGGTACCATCCTCACCAAGAAGACCTCTTTGCCCCGTTTCTCTTCACGATTGTTGAGGATGCTCTTAGTAGGCTCATCCACTGTTGTAACGAAAGAAAGATGATCACTGGTTTCTCCTTCGGAGATATGCCTTCAGACCTGACCCACCTGCAATATGCTGACGACACCCTCCTTGTTTGTTCATGGGAAGACAATAATCTTATGAAATGGTGGGCTGTGATTAATCTCTTCCTCCTTGGCTCTGGACTTGCTTTAAATTCCTCCGGTATTAATCTGGATAGAGGGGATCTGGAGGCTATTGCTTTGAGGCTGAGTTGTAAAGTGGAAACTCTCCCTTTCGTGTACTTGGGCTTCCCTATTGGTGAAAATCTTAGGGTGCAGGAGTAGTGGAAGAACCTTGAAGAAAAATTTAAAATGAAGATTGATAAATGGAGAGGGATCTCCCTCTCCAAAGATGGAAGGTTGACCCTTGCTCAGTCGGTCCTTAATAGTCTCTCTTGCTATATCTTCTCTTTATTGCAAGCGCTGGTTGGTACGATCAATAATTTGGAGAAGCTTATGAGAGATTTCATTTGGAATGGTGGCGCTTGCAATCCGACTTCCCGCCTTATCAAATGGAGTTTGGCCTTGCTTCCTCGGATCATTGGCAGACTTGGAATCGGCTCGTTTAGACAGAAAAATACTGCCCTCCTTATGAAATGGTTGTGGAGATTCTATCATGAAGAGAACGCATTGGTGTGATCTATGGCTTGGATGCTTGTGGGTGGTTTACTAAGCAGCCTAAGAAAGGGGAAAAGCATACAATCTGGGCTGGAATTTTAAAGCATAAAGAGCCGTTTATTAATTTCACAGGTTCGTGTTGGGTAACGGTAAATCCATTTTCTTTTGGGAAGGCAGGTGGTGTGACCCCCAACCTCTTGCTCTGAGGTTTCCTAACATCTATTCCATCTCCTCCAAAAAAGAGGCTAGAGTGGCTGATTGTTGGTGCTTAGCTAATCAATCGTGGGATTTGGGCTTGAGGAGAAGCTTTTTTGATAGAGTTGTGAGCTGATGGAACTTCTGCAGGTCCTTCACCCTTGGATTCCGCAGGGGAGGAGTGATAGCCTCAAGTGGAAGATTGATGCCTTGGGGGAGTTTACTACGAAGTCTACCTTCTTTCATATGGCTAAGCCGTCTCCTTCAATCTCGGCCGTGAGTTCTGTTTGGAAGAAGAGAATTCCCAAGAAAGTTAAGTTTTTCTTTTGGTCTCTGCCATATAGGAGTTTAAACATCCATGACTTGCTGCAAAGGAAGCTCAAAAACAGCTCTCTTTCTCCATCTATCTGCTGTCTTTGTTTCAAAAACGAGGAAACGTTGGATCATTTATTCGTGCACTGTGATTTTGTTTACAAGGGGTGGTCTCTCTTGTTTAGCATTTTTGGGATGAAGAGCTGTGTCCCAAACAAAGTCTATGACTGGCTCCTTTAGAATTTTTGAAGATAAGTTTGTTTCTTTTGATTATTTTTGGGCTTTTGTTCAACTTACAGCCTCTTGGTGGTGCACAAATCACACGAAATTCTTTTGTAATTATAGTCGTCGATGATTTTTAACAATTGGAAGTCTCTCCTTTGTTAGTTCCTTGGGGAGGGGTTCCCACTACCCCTTGCCCTTAGGTTGTTTCCTTCTTTTGCCTTTTCTGAATATATTTTCTCGTTTCCTATAAAAAAAGAGTTTGAATTATGGCCTTCTGAAATTTATATGTTGTTTTCTTTCTCAGTATTGTTCAGGGCACCACACTGGGGAAGGTATTCGAAACGAGGATGGTAGAGAGACCATAATTTTTTTCCTTAATTGTTTATGCCTTCTTTTGGGACGGCATGACAGCAAAAGATTTGAAAGCACAATTTCAGAATATGGAACTCAGATTTTTCAGGTTCTGCTATTGCAGGTAGTTATGTATGTAAACATTTTAAGCTGCATTAATCTCTTTATGTATTCTTTTTTTCCATTGTAATCTTTTTATTCTCTTTCCATTCACTCTCTCGTGGAGTTTGTATCTTTAGAGCATTAATCTCTTTCCATTACATCAATGAAAAGTTTATTTTCTTGTTGAAGAAAACATTATTAACATTTTATTTATTTATTTTTGTGACAAGTCAAGCTTATATAGGAAAATATGGAAGAACATAGAGGGATTGGGCATACAAATAATTTTCCAAAAAAAGGTCCAATAAAAGCAGCCACATACAAAACTAACCATATAAAAAAAGGCTCCTATCTAAGATAGGCCTAAAGGATGGCTCGATAATTTATGTTACTGCCTACCGGTTTTCACTCTAGGAATTGCATGACAGACACCTATTAGGATAGTATGATGTTAGGATTTCATTTTTGTATGATATTGGAAGAGTTAGTTTTCCATAGCACATAAACCAACTGAAAATTTGTCTTCTTTGCTTAAGTTTCTAGACTAGAAGTTACCAATCCCTTCATAATATGATTCCTAGATCGTATACTATATACTTTTGTTTTAGTTTTACTTAACAAAAAACGAAACATTTTATTGATGAAATGAAAAGTGGCTATTGCTCAAAAGGTACACACTCCATGAAGGAAACAATGAAGAAAACAAAAAAATAACAAAACGAATTACTACACTTTAAATATGTGTATAGCTTGCTTGCTTACTTTTTTCTTTGTTTGTTCTGTTTTAAGTTCCACAGTACAGATGATGTTGTTGACGAGGTTGTTAGCATATTTAAGGCGGTTTTTCTTAATTCAAAATTATCTTCTGGAGGCAGCATCACTGACAATAGGCAACTGGATATTGTGATGCCATTGTTGCTTAACCTTCTAGACGAGCCGGATGTCACAGCTAGAGCTGTCATCATTCTCATTGCTGAATCTTGTTTAATGTAATCTATGTCCCTGTCTCCGTCTCTGTCTCTGTCTGTCTCTCTAGTTAAGGAATTCATGGTTTTCTTTTGGTTTTACTTTGGCCTGCTGGGGCTTATCAGGAGCAGAGATAATCAGTTCCTTTTGGAAGTCTTTAAGCGATTTGATTCTGATAGAATCATGCCAAGGAGGAATGCTATTGATGTGATATCTGAAATTGTTCAGATGTCATCAAATACAAGAAATTTACTTTCTCAGTCAGCATGGTACATATGCGCCTTGTTTCATTTTTCATTTTTCCTAAATTCATATTTTTTGCACTGTAATAGCTTTGTCTGACGTTAATTACTGCAGGCAAGATACAGCTAACCAGTTAATCAGGTGCCTGGAAGATGAAGAAATTCTGATTCGTAAACAGGCAGCTGATTTGCTTCCTTGCGTTGGTTAGTTTTGATATCTACTAATTGTTCATATTAATAGTTGCTTTACCCTTATGGCTATGTGCTCTGTGAAGTGAACCGTTTTATTACTGGACCTTTTATTCCATTTATGTTGAGTGTGATGGGTTTATTAGCTCGTCTGGTTATACTGTGATGAAAAATCAGCTTGAGGTGTTCATATAGTTGATTGTGCTGTCTGTAATCAGACTGAGTTGCATTGCTGTCTTTCCGTCTTTCTGCTCTGTTTGTTAGCCAGTTTGGTTTCCCTTTGCTTCTTTATATTGTATTGCTTTTTGACTCATTTTGGAGTTTGTATCATTGAGCATTAGTCACTTTTCATTTCCTTGATGAAAATTTCATTTCTTGTTAAATAAAACATTTTAAACATCGGTCATGGAGAGGTTTGAGATGTTTATTTTGTTTCATTTTAATTTTTAGTGGGTCGGTCAATTAGGAAAGTGGTTCTAACCCTGTCAACTGGGAGATTGTTTCTTGTTTGATGCTGTATATGATGTGTTTTCGGTCAATTAGCTTGTTTCAAATAGTTGTTTTGAATTGCATCCAAGAGCTTTGTTGTGGAAAATCCTTTGATTTCTTTCAAACCAAAGATCTGCCAAGAGGGCTTTTATTGCATTACACCATAGTAGACGGGTGGGGTTGTGGAGATTAGGGCCAGCTAGGAGTTGTAACACATTGCTTTTGAAATCATTGCACATGATCCATGAAAAGTTGAAAAAACACAGCAGTTTTTTCCAGCACCAATCTGAATAAGGGCATATGAAAAATAGGTGAAGGGAGTCCTCACTGTGTTGGAGACAGAACGGGCATACTGAGGGAGAAAGGGAGGATGCTGGCTGTTTTTTTTGAAGAACTTCAACTACATTAAGCTGACCGAAAAGCATAATCCAAATGAGAATATTGACTCTTCTTGGACTCTTTGTCTTCCAAATAGCCGAGAAGAGGGGCTTTTCCAAAGGGGAAAAAGGTGATAGGTGTACTTTAAGGGAGTTAACAGTATAAAAACCAATGGTTGAGATGGACCACACTCTTTTATCAAAAGAGTGAGGACTTCTACTTGCAATTTTCTCCGATAAATCTTGAAAGGCCAACATTTCTTCATCTTTGAGAAGTCTTCGGAATGAGATGGACCAAGAAGCTATGCTGCTGTCCCAATGATGAGCAACTGATCCATTGGGAAGCATGGTGATTCTTAATAAGCTTGGATAAAGGGTGCTGAAGGGGGAAGATCCTTCCCATGTGTCTAACCAGAAAGCAATTCGACTGCCATTACCAAGTTTGGAAGTGGCCAAGGATTCTACCTTAAGCCAAGTCTTTGAGATGCTAATCCATGGACTTTTCAAATAGTTGTGTTATAATAATTTTTGTTTGAGGTGTAGATTATTTTAGTTCGGGTTATAATAATATGTGTTTGAGGTGTAAATTCTTTTAGTTTGAGAAGGAAATAGTAATTACTGTAGCAAAAAATAAAAAAAATGATGAAAGTAAAATAGTAAAAACGGTAACAAATAGTAAATATGGTAGCAAATGGGGTTTTGAAATAGTGTTGTCTGTAGCTAATTGAGAGTTTTGAAATAGTATTTACTGTAGCAAGAGGTGATTATTATAGTTTTAGGATAATCTTTGCTCCAAACGACCCCTTAGTGATGTAAAACACAACTAATAAATAGCTTTCCAAGTAATCAGATATGTACTTCAGATACCTCTCAGCACGTCTTCTATTCTCTAACTGACTTCCATGTCTTCCCAAGATGCACGATATGTAGGTAGCGTTTTTGCGGACACTGAAATTCATAGCTCTTCTAGTAGTTGGGCATCTGGAACCTTCCAACCTGTCAAAATTCTGTAGATTTCCTCAAAGCCAGCATTGAAATTTTTGAAATTTTCCTTTAAAGTAGCTAGTTTCAGGGCACTATTTGAACTCCCACCAGTACCACCTTCCTTCAAGAATAGTTTGCCCCAAGATGCCCAAGATAGTTTGTTGCATACATGCGAACCTGCCCACGATGTTTACGAACCCAATGGTCACCCAAGAGCTCTCCAAGCTCAGAATCTTGCACTTTCACTGAATAATATCATTGACTGCCGTAAAGTACTCAGCCGCCTCATTTGGTGAGTCCTCCCAATTAATTGAGTTTCGAGAAGCTCCATGACTAAAATCCCAATGAAGAATCACCTTCTCAGCAGCTTCAAATTGATCCCCCTCCCTCTTCGAATCCCCACTGTTGAGCAAATTGGGGATGTTAGAAAGACAGTTGTCAAAACTAGAGAAGATCAAAAGCATGTTGCCTCGAACCTCCTTAGGGGTAGTATTGAGGCTTTTACTATGTGCTGAGCGGTAGCCATAACTCTATCCTCCCCACCACCAGCGCCGCCACTAGCGCTGCCACCAGTGCCGCCAATGCTGGTGGTTGTCATTTTCATTCTTTACACCTTCCGTGAATCAAGCATTCCTAGAACAAGATTCAAACCCTTCAGATTGAGCTTTGAATATTGAAGTTCAACAAGGCAAGCTCGTACCTTTTCTGATCACTTTCCTATTTTATTTGAAGCCGGTTCCTTTGAGTGGGAACCTCCACCCTTCAGATTTTGCAACAGTTGGCTGGACATTAAAGAAAGTTACCGAGAAATGGAAAGAGCATTGAATAATGAAGTTCAAGAAGGCTGGGCTGGGTTTGATATTTCCTCCAAATTAAGAAAAATCAAGACAACATTGAAGTCTTGGAAAGCAGATTTTGAGAGTAAAAAGAAAAAAAATAGAAGAAGCCTTGTTAAAACTTAAAAGAAACGGAAAAATTCGATATTGAAGCAGAAAATTTAGAAAGATTCCTTTCGGAAAGAGATATGAGAGAGTATCTTTGAAAGTTGAATTGTTATCACTTTATCGTATAGTGAAAGAAATTTAAGACAGAAAAGTAAATTAAATTAAATGAGTTTGGGAGATGAAAATTCTAAGTTTTTCCATCGATATTTAGCAGCAAAGAAGAGGAGGAATTTGATTTCAGAATTGATTAATGATCAAGGTTTACCAACAAGATCATTCAAGAATTGAAGACCTAATATTGGGCTTTTATGCTTCATTATACTCTAAAGCACCACATCAGAGTTCTTCCCTCAATCTGCATTGGCCCATTGTCCCTCGAAGTTAGAACACTTCGCTGCTTGCTAGATTTACTCATGTGGAAATCAGAAATGATTTGGAGTTGTTGGGAAAGAATAAAGCTTTCGGGCCTGATGGTTTTATGTCAGATTTTTTCCTAAAATTCTGGGAACACTTCAAAGAAAATTTCGTGGAACTTTTTGAGGATTTTTATGCAAACGGTAGATTAAATTCTTGTGTTAAGGAGAACTTCATTTGTTTGATTCAAAAAAAGGAAGTCGCTACCTTTGTAAGGGATTTTAGACCAATTAGCTTAACTACAATAACATACAAGATTGTAGCGAAAATGTTAGCCGGGCGTTTAAAAAAAGTTATGCCAAGCATAATTGCTTCAACACAAAGCACTTTCATTGGGGGAAGACAAATTCTAGATCCAATCCTCATAGCCAACGAAGTGGTAGAAGAATATCGTTCCAAGAAGACAAAGGGGTGGATTCTAAAACTTGATCTAGAAAAAGCCTTTGACCGGATCGATTGTGTCTTCCTTGGAAATTCTCAATCTTTATTAATGGAAGACCAAGGGGAAGAATTAAAGCTACAAGGGGCATTAGGCAAGGGGATCCTCCCTCACCTATTCTTTTTCTATTAATCAGCGAGGTATTGAGTGCATTATTGGCCCGACTTCATGAAAAGGCAAATATGAAGGATTTATGGTAGGGAAAGAAAGAGCTCATGTCTCCATCCTTCAATTCGCCGATGATACCTTGATCTTTTGTGAATATGAAGACGAGATGATAGAAATTTTAAGAAAGACTATTGGATTCTTTAAGTGGTGCTCGGGGAAAAGGTTAATTGGGAAAAATCTGCATTATGTGGTATTAACATTGATGACAACAAGCTGTATGCAGTGGCGTCCAAGCTAAATTGTAAGGCTATCCACCTTCCTTTTATGTATCTTGGTTTACCTTTAGGTGGTTATCCAAAACAAGTTGCATTTTGGCAAATGGTGATAGAAAAAATTCAAAGAAAATTGGAGAAATGGAAGCGATACAACCTTTCCAGAGGAGGTTGTGCCACTCTATGTAAGTCCGTCCTTTCTCATCTCCCTACTTATTATGTCAATTTTCTTGATGCCGGAAAAGGTAGCCCTAATTGTAGAATGGCTATTAAGGAATTTCTTTTGGGAAGGACATGAAGGGGGCAAACTAAATCACTTAGTCAAATGGGATTATGTCTCTACATCTCAAGCAGATGGTGGCCTTGGTCTTGGTGGCCTAAAAACAAAAAATTTAGCCCTGTTAGCTAAATAGGGATGAAGATTTATGTTTGAAGAAAATGCGCTATGGAACCAAGTTGTGAAAAGTATACATTGAAGAAGCTTGTTTGGGTGGCACACCAATGGAAAGGTTAATTGCAGTCTCGGTAGTCCTTGGATTTTTCACAGACTTGGTTAAAAGTCGATTCTTTGGCTTCTTACAAATTAGGAAACAGAAGAAGAATAGCTTTTTGGCATGACCCTTGGCCGGAAATTATACCCTTAAAGGGTCTCTTTCCAAGACTTGAATCCTATTGGTGTTGTCTTCGAATTTTGGGACTCCTCAATCGCTTTTTGGTCCATTAATTTTAGAAGGCTGTTAAAAGAAGAAGAGTGATGATTTTCAAACTCTCATTGGCATTGTTTCAGCAAAAAGTAATTACACAATTGCTGATAAACGAAGTTGGGAGCTAGAAACTAATGGAATTTTCACGGTCAAATCCCTTGTAAATCATCTCTTCAAAGCTTCCCCTATTGGGAAAAGTTTGGAAACTGCACTATGGAAAACTAAAAGTCTCAGGAGGATTAATATCACAATTTGGATAATGCTTAATGGCCTTTTCAATTGTGCAGCTGGGATGCAATTGAAGCTTTCCTCTCACAGCCTTTCTCCACATGTTTGTCCCCTTTGCTTGGCAGATTTGGAAGACCTACTGCATTTGTTCTTCCATTGCAGCTATGCTGAAAACTGTTGTTATCTCTTATTTGAATGTTTCAATATTAGTTGGAGTTTTGGTAATATATTCAAGGATAATGTGGAGCAGCTGCTTATCGGTCCCACATTTAAAGAAAAACCAAGGTTGATTTGGACCAATGCAGGGAAAGCTTTGTTAGCAGAACTGTGATTTGAAAGAAATCAACATGCATTTCATGATAAAGCTTCACCTTGGATGGTCCGCTTCGAGATTGCCTGGCTCAACGCTTCTTCATGGTGCTTACGGTTGGCAAAAATGCCTGCGGGGTCGGGTCCCCTCGACGGGGCGGGGAATCCTTGATTTGACTGGGGATGGGGTCAAATCGGGGACCCAAAACGGGCCGCCAAACCGGGGACGGGGCAGAGATGGGGAGGGTATCCCTGCCCCGAATAATTTTTTTTAATACGTATATTTATTTATGTGTATATATGTTTACTTATATTTGTATATATATATATATATAACAGTAGCTCTAAAGCTATTGTTTTTGTTTTCTCTTTTATTTATTTTATTTTATTTTTTTTAAAATTTCATTTCATTATAAAATTAATTTTTAACTTTTTATTAAATTTTAAAATAAAGAATTGTTAAAATGTTTTTTATTATTAATTTAAATAAATAGAATAATAATAATACCAAATTGTTACCTAAAAGGTGTACCATTTTAATATAAATACAAAAATTTATTGATTTTAAATAAAAAATAATGAAAAATAAAAAAATAATAGACGGAGAATTTTTCCCCGCGGGGACCCGATCCCCGAACGGGGATTTCCCGACCCCGACCCTGACTCCTCAAAATGGGGAATGGGGTGGGACGGAGATTAAAAATCCCCATGGGATTGCATCTCCGGCCCCGCCCCGCCTCCTGTCTCTTATACACATCTAGATGTGTATAAGAGACAGGTTCTCCCTTGCCAAAGCTTTCGAAGACTTTTCCATCCAAGACATCAGTCTCAATCGGAAGGCTTTCATCTTCCATTCACTATAGTTTATTCTGTTATCATTGCCTTTTAATGCAGGCTATACTTTGTTGTAGTCGTCTACTTTTAGCTTATGAGTTTTGTACTGTTTCATTTCTGATCATATATTTTCTTGTATCGGATCCTATTTATTCTTGGAATCTAGCTTTTGGATTGTCTCGATTGTATTGGAAATGATGAGAGTGCTAAAGAGACTTCAACCTAGTATCCAATCAAGTAAAGTTTTGTCTCTTCATTGTATTGTTATTCTCGCTTTGTATTGTCTCATTTCATTATCTTAATGAAGAGGCTCGTTTCCTTTTTAAAAAAAGAGATCAAATCTATAGACACAAAGGAAAGCATGTTGATGAATTCTTATCTTTTTATGATGTGGTGCATCAAATTCTGAATGATATTTGTTTAGGAATACAACACTATGCAGCTGATTAATGAAATAAAGATATTCTTTTAGGAAAACCCTGATTTAAGCCATATAGAACTATAATGAGCTACTTATACAGTAATTCTTTCCATACAAAATAATGCTCGACTACTTGGGTTGTTGCCAAATGTTAATCTTGTCTGCTTCCTTTGTTATTAATGAGGATCAACATTTTCTGTCATTTTGTTTATCACTGATTTTTATTTTCTGTTCTTTTTCGTTAATTTTATGCTGCAGAACCTACGTTGTTCTTACCTTCCTTAGTACGTCTTGTCTACTCGTCTAGTGATAAAGTTCTAGCTTCAGCCAGGGAGGCTCTCATTGGGGTGCTCAAATGTCATAATGAGAACGTTGGAGTAATTTTTATGCTACTTGACTGTGTCAGGTATTTTGTTTGCCTACCTCTGTTCCCTCTCCCTAATAAAATGAGAAGATGCATAAACCTGTGTGCATTTTACATCAACTTATAACTAATAAAATGAGAAGATGCATAAACTTATATGCATTTTATATCAACTTATAACTTATCATTGTTAAGATCAAACCGGGTAAAAATGGAAGAATAATTTTCTTTATTGAGAATCTTGCATACAGTGTGAGATATTTGGATACACCTATTGATCCCCTCGGCTTCTAGTTTACATGGATTATTACGTCTCATTGTAATTCAAGTATTAGCCTCTTTTCATTATATCAATGAAAAGTTTTGTTTCCGTTTAAAAAACAAGTAATCCTGGATCTATAGAAAATTTAATGTTTTAATTTCGAGTATTTTTTTTTGTTCGTGAATGATAAACTAAAACTGATGTTAGCGGGTCACACCTTGTATTTGGCATACATTACTAAAAGCAAATTAAATATTAGGTTTCAGTATGAAATAAACAAAGTTGGGATGCCCTCATCTAAAAATGCCACAAATAAAATTTATCCGTATTGGCTATGGCAATAGATGTCGTTTGAAGGCAGGAGTTGCTTTATGCTTCTTTGTTTGAGTTTGACTATTCGTCGAAAAAAAATAAAGACCTTCGCTTTCTGTAGCCCTGTCAATCATCTTCCTCTTTTGTGAGTTTATGAATGGATATAAGGTTACACAATAATTTGGGAACATTTATGAATTAGATAAGGTTAAGAAAGAGGAAATTTTGATGTTACCAACACAGGTCATGATAGAGTAAGAACCATCTACAATTCTTACCTTCTTATTTCCTGCACATGGCTTATAAGAACAAAATATACTAAGCAACTAGTCATATGGTCGGTAGCTCTTGAGTCTATTATCTATATATATATATATTTTAATTTTTAATTTTTATAAATTATATTTTAAAGTACAATTAAGGGACGAAAAGGAAGACATTATTTTATTTGTTTGGACAAATGAACAAGATGGAGTTGATTGGCTGGACGGTGGCACGGTTAGCTTTGACCATCACCATTTGTTATGGAGTGAATTGAGTTGCAACAAATTTGACTTGTTGACCTTGAGAAGTTTCAATTGCAGTGTGAAGAGCTCGTTTAACCTTTAGGGCCTGTTTGGGGGCCTATATGTGGGGAGAGACATAGCCCCTATATCACTGTTTGACCCATTGATATATCATCTCCCCTTTTCACTTCCTTCAACATGTGCATAGTAACCCTCATTTAACAACTCTCTTAGCTTCTCCACCCCCACTTCCTATATCTCCTCCCTTCTCATACCCGATCAT
The DNA here is from genome assembly GCF_009727055.1 of Benincasa hispida. Taxonomy (NCBI): domain Eukaryota; kingdom Viridiplantae; phylum Streptophyta; class Magnoliopsida; order Cucurbitales; family Cucurbitaceae; genus Benincasa; species Benincasa hispida. Next base: position 65,550,036 of record NC_052351.1, on the reverse strand, counting down.
CACTCTCTCCTCCCTTCTTATGGCCCACTTACGTTTTTATTTCTTTATTCTTTTCTTGACTTTATTTCATTATACTTCGGATGTAATTTTTTTCCCACTATATCCATTTTATTAAGAAATCATGGTATTTCAATCTAGTTCCATGTACCTATTTTTTACCTTCAGTTTACATACATTGTTTTTTCCTCCAGTGTCCTATGATAGAGTATATTAATAATTTATTATCTATAAATTATGTCATTCAAGTTTTCATTTTTATTTGCTTAGTATATCAATTATTTATTTGTATAATGCCCATTAAAAAATCACAATATTTTTAATTAAATCTTTGTACACAATTTTTCTAAAATAAAAAAAATCGATCAATATTCAAAATTTACTATTTTATTTTATTTTATTTTTTATTCAAATCTACTATTCAAAAAGCCAAAGCCCATATAAAACCTCAACATTTAAAACTCATCTATGAATATATTATGAGAAAAACATGACCATTCATAACCTTTTAGTTTTCGATAATTTTTTAAAATTAAATTTATAAATACTATTTTCACTCGTTTATTTTTATATACCATTTCAATTGTTATTTTTATTTTTTTATTTGTCTTACTTTTGAAGACTCTCTTCAAAAACTCAAGTCATGATTGAAAAGTTATATATATATATATATATATATATATATAGTATTAAAAAGTGGAAAAGTGTTTTAGAAAAAGAGTTGGTATGTTCATCCCTGACTTAGAATTAAATTTCGTATTTTTAAATGTTGGTATTTTGTTGACTATTTACGATTAATCTTAAATTTTGACTGAGTTTGAATAATAAAAAATTATTTAAAAGACAATAATTGAATACAAACAACTGAATCGATACTGTAATTGAATTATAAGATTAAAAAAAATAGTGTTCATACAGGCGAATTATTTTAGAGTACAAAGAACTGAACCAGATAACACTGACATATGAACTCAGATAACATAACTCTACACCCCAAACACAAACATTAGAACTCCCCAAACATCAGAACTCCAGACATTCTATATCATCTCAGCGCCCCAAACAACCCCTTAGTTCCTAGTAAGAGGTTTATCGTGAATCTTCCAACACATTCCTCTTCATAATTTTGGGTCAGCTTTCCTCAAGTTAAACCTCATAGAACGATTCACATATGGAAGGTAGAAGGCGAAAACCAAGGATTCAGCCTTTTACTCTTATTGTTATAAGTAAGCTTTTCTAAAAAATTTCACCTTAATTAATGCTGATGAAACAATCTAAAAGACTTAAGGTATGTGTATATATTTGGTCAAGGCCTCCCAAATAATGCCCAATGGCTTCAAGAACTGAAATTTTCCAGAAAGGCAGTGGCAGATTCTTGATGGAAATCCAACCTCCATAGCTGCTGACGACCTTTGGAAGAGAATGTTCCGACTTGGACGGCTTGAACTTAAGACGAAATTTCCTGAATTTGCCCCATTGGCCATTTGCAAATTTGGAATCAGTTTTCTTGTTACACATAATTAAAGCTTTATCATCCAGAAATGGATTGATTACAATGGAGGCCTGAAAGAAGTCTTCAAGAGTGGTCTCAATTTCAGCCCAAGAGTAAAACCCCATCAATCTTGTTACTACTAGCATGGAATTGAAATTCAGATAGCATATCCTTTTCCTTCTTGACCCAAAATGACGAAGCTTGAGGGAGGGACTTATGGAAGTGCGCGTTTTTTATCTTGCTCGAGTGTTCATCACATCATTTGATTTTAACTTCAACATATGATTTTGATTGACTCTTTACCTGAGAGTCACTTGGAGAGTCTTCGAGCTGCTGTGATGTAAACCATATGAGTGTTTTTATTCAAATGATTAAAACCTTGTCCATACAAGAGAAGGGATTCTCTATTTATAGAGAATAAGTGTGTGATAGGAGTAACTAATTCTAAATTTAATATTTGACCCTCAATCCAATTACATCTATTCTATCCCTCCCATGAAAAAAACCCGTTCTTGAGTTTTTTAAAGCAAAAATGAAGGTAAAAATAAAACAATAAGCCTTAGAAAATGTACAAACATCCACTTTGCAAGTTTGAAGAAGAGCCAATTGGGGATGGGAATTTTGTATTTCAATGGATTTGGGTGTGGGTTGTAATGCAGATTTCATGATAAAAGGATGGATTTCAAAGATTTTAAATTGGCATCGGGGTTGGGTTTGATTTTGGGTCAAAATGTATGGGTCATAGGTTAAAAAATCCAAATTTTTAGGAAGTAGGTAGTGGACCGATGAGTTGGGTCAAGAAAAAGAAGTTGGGTGGGAGAATTGTGAAATCGGTTTGAAATTTGGGTGAAAATTTCGCGAAACCCTTCACCTCGCAAAGTTGATTCGTCTTCTTTTTCTTCCTTGTGTATGACTGCGAATGGAGTGTGCATCTTGCCTCCAATTGCAAACGGTTTGCATAGGAGCTTCTGATGATTTTCTCTGTTGACCATGAGGTTTCCTTCTCCTTCCTTCTTTATTGGAACTTTCGGTTCAGCCATGTGACCTTCTTCTACTTCCTTTTTCATCAGAATGTTTGAACTGACCTCCTTTGTGTTGCCGACGATTTCGTTCGAATATTCAAATCTTTTAATTCGATTGTTTCCCTTTTCTTCCTTGTCGTCGATTTTCACTTCCAAATTAGGTTGTGTAAGTTCCAATTTAGAAATAGTTTTGCTGTTTTCATTCCCACATGTGATTTCTTATTCTTTGCAGTTTATATTGGAATATTCCCACTTCTTTGAGTTAATTTCTTCCTCATCTTCTTTACTCGGTTCGTCTTCTTCAACTTGAATCTCATTTTCCTTGTCTTCCTCGTTGGAGTCAACACTGTATTTATGATGTCGTCGTTGGCGATCCAGAAATTTTGGTCGTTCTTGAAATTAAAAAATATGGATCTTGGACGTTTCTTAGTGAAATTTGTTGTTGTAAATTCAGACCATTTCTTTCTTGAAGGTAATTGCTGATTCTTGGTTGAGTCTCTCCAATTCGTGGTAGCGAACGAAGGTCGTTTTGTATTTGATCGAGTGTTGAGAACATGCGTTTAGCTAAATGATAGATATCATCCATAGTGTTTTCGATTGGCCGCAAGCGTCGGGTCAATACCTTTGGTGATATGGTGGTGGTTTGTTCCGTCTCTTTGAGGGTTGTCACAGGGTTACTATCGGTAGGCCTTCTTCCCGCCATCAGGTCCAAGTTGGACCTGTTTCTTGGAGCTCTGATACCACTTGATGTAAGCCAAATGAGAGTTTTTATTCCAATGATTAAAATCATGTCCATACAAGAGAGGGGGTTCTCTATTTATAGAGAATAAGTGTGTGATAGAGGTAACTAATTCCATACAAGAGAGGGGGTTCTCTATTTATAGAGAATAAGTGTGTGATAGAGGTAACTAATTCTAAATTTATTATTTTACCCTCAATCCAATTACATCATGCTGTGCATTGAAGTGAGAGGTTTGAGGGATGTGTGGGACGATTTCCAGACTTTCTGAAATCATTGTTGCAAAAGAATGCCACCCCTGTTTATTTCCACCAGCTGGAATATGTATATTCATTGTACATTCATTCTTCCCCTTGAAGATGGCCAAAAACCATATTCAATGAACCAACCTTCTTTTGCTTTGAACTTTGCAGTACGGTGGATGCCTCGATCTACTTTGTTTTTTTCGAAGAAAAATCTTGAGGATTGTCCTTTAATATCTTGTGAAAATTCTCTTTCAAACCTTCCATCATTTAGGATGATAAGTATACAACCTGTTTACCTTCCACATCTTCCACGAGAAAGACGAATTCAACTCGCCATGCACAAAAATGCTGATCATCTGAGATGCTGATGAAAGTAGTCGCCGGAGCTACAGCTGAATGGAACGGAGGAGGCCGCCAAAACTAAGGGATAAGAGAGAGGGGATGAGGGAGGAGAGACGAGAGAGGAGTGAGGAGAGTCTATAACCATCTGTAATTATCATTTCAAACAAAGGCTTGTGACAAGTCTCCAAATCAAATCACTCACATACAAGTGAACTACAATCATGAGCATTGTTTTCCTCTTTATGTTTGGAAGAAAATATCTTTTCCTTTTGGTAAGGGTACTTTTGACAATTTTTCAGATGATTGTTCATAGTCTCAATACCATTTTGCTTAGAATGACATGCACAAATAACTCCACGATATTTACATTTAGCGTAAGGGTCCTTAGGATTACCTTTTAGCCTCTCAAAATGATTCTAAACCATAGATTGTTTCACAGTCCTCTGCTTTTTTTTTTTTTTATGGTGGATTTGGAGCTTCATCATTTTCTGATTCAACCTCAATGGTAGTCTTATTTTTTTTTCTTCGGCTGATTTTTTTGAAGTATCAATATCTTCTACATTTACTGAAGCCATATTTTCTCTACAATCAAAATAAAATAGCCATTTAGCCCAATCTCACAATTATCACAAGTCACAACCAACTAGTTCACGATTAAATCAGAAGAGTCTAACTTTCTACAATAAAAAGAGAAGCAAAAAATGGCCAATAGACCTCAAAAAGATATAGCAAACAGAACATTTCTAAGTTCTAAAGTTTCTAACTTTCTAAATCAAATATGGTAAATACTCACAAACCAAAAGTGCCTAATACCCATGAAACAAATACAAAACTAAGTCATAAGGGCCTTAAATGAAAAAAGGGACAAAAAGCAAACACAACTAAATTAGAAATGCCCAATACTCATGAATGCACCGTTGTCGTCGAGGTGGGTGGAAATTGGGACTGTCTCTTATACACATCTAGATGTGTATAAATTACAAGTTGGTTGGTCGGTCGGTTCTCGACCAACCCAACAATCCCGACCGACTGCTTCTCAGTTTGTTTTTTTGCAAACCAAAGCTGACCGAACCCTCCATCTCCCCCGACCGACCGACGTTGGTTTGCTCAGTTCCAGTCAGTCGGCTCGATTTTTCAGCCTGTCATGCTTACCCCTACCGAACACAATTTCTTTGGCAGAACCTTCTACCCAAATTGAAAATGAAGTTCAAAATGATCTATTTGATGATGGGGTAGGGGGTCTTGAACAAGTTAAGGTAGATGACAAAAGTCTTGTGTGAACCGAAAGTTCCTACAAATGTTCCACTTAGGAGATATCTTTTAGAGATCTATGTTCGTCGTTGATAAACATGTGTTATTAACTTATGAAAGAACCTAAGAGTTTTGCTTTCGTTAAGCAGATAACTTGAACATAATTTTTTTTTTTTATAGTGAACAGAACCCATTTTCTTTCTTATGTTTGGAAAAGTATACACCGTACTTTCTTTTTGTCTGATGGGCTCTCTTACTCTCGTTTTCTATTAATTCATTTTTCCCATGAAAGTTTGGTTTCTCTTTTGAAAATTACGATAGTAATTCTCTTGTTTCTCTTTGCAGTGATTTTGCCCAAAACACAGTTCTTCTAAATACAGGGGGTAATGGTCAAGGTAAATTTTCAGATTTATAGCGGATGCATAGCATTTCACCTGTTGGTTGTGTTCAACTCCCAAGTGGGATACTTTTATATAGCAGATGCATAGCATTTTAAATTTTTCTTGGTATTGTATTAGGTGTACATCGGTCGGTCGGCGACCAAACATGTCAGTTTTTTTTTTTGTGTTAAAAAAGGCAACATATTTAAATCAATCATGTAGTAGGTTTGGAAATTAGACAACATAAAAAAAAATAATAAATCAATATTAAAGTAGTAGGCTTGGGTTTGGGTTGGTGGTAGTGGGTTTATTTTTTTACTTTCTTTTTTTAAAAAAATAAAAAAACTAATATATATATTGGTCGGTCGGTTGATTTTGCAAATTTTTTTATAGGAAAACCGAATACCAACTGACCGACCCTTTAGCCTCGACCGACCAACCTTAATTTGGTCGGTTTCAGTCGGTCGGATCGGTTTTTGGTGCCTTTATATACACCCCAAATACTTACATGACTTATGTGGAAGGCTCTGATTTATGTAATTTATGCATCTTCTCATAAAAGTACCATTGAAAATTTTGATTGAAGTGTAACTTTAATTGTATAGTACATAAAAAAACAAAGTAGCAAAATAAAAGTAAGCATACTAGTTTCCAACTCCTGGTTAAATAATTTTGCACCCCAAACGTTGATATTTAACTCCACAAACAAGTTAACTCTCCAAACTAAACAACTCTTGATATAATAACTCAATTCACCGCTCCAGACGCCTTCTTATTCTAACCTTTGATCATTCGTTGTAATCTTCATTTGTTTCAAGTATTTTCTATATAAAAGAATTTGGGGATTGGAGTTGAGAATTAGAAGAATGGAGAAGTGAGGGCCAGAGAAGTGCATAGAAGATTTCAGTTTGATGCCTCTCTTTGTGTTGTCAACTCTACATTTTTCATATGTACTTTAATTTCTTGCGCTTGATTATTAGGTTGGATTTCACTTGAGTTGGGTGGAATTAGTTAAAATAATCATTCCCTTGTTTGGTCCACATACTTCACAAACAACATGGCATGAAATAATTCAATTCTACCAACTTCAACAGTGTGCTATTGAACTCTACATATTTATCAAGGAACTTTATTGTCCTCTTTTCCTCCCTCCAATATGTTTGCAATAACTCCTTCATAGAAAAGGAGAAAAAAAAAGAAAAAAAAAAGAGATAATTATATAAAAAAAGAGCATGTACTTGAAAATTAGGCCAAGGTGAGCTCCTTCACTCAAATACCCTACAAGGTTAAATCAAAGCACAAAAAAAATAGGTGTTGCAGCGATCTAAGAAGGTTTTCTATCTTCTCTCTCCTCTCCCCTCTCCTCTTCCCATTCTTCCTTCCTCTCCTGTTGTAGCTTTTCTCGTCAGCGCTCCTTTAGCTCGTTCAAGCACTCACGACTCTATCTTCAGCAATCTCCCCTCTTTCGGTTTTGGTGCAAGATATGGAAGTGGAAAGCTACAAGGTGAATGGCTCTTTTTTCTGCATTTGGTTTGACTCAGACTGGTATTATATTGAAGGTATGGAAGTCAACAATGTTCTTCCTCTATCGAAGACACATTTTCATTGCTTTGTGGAGCAAATTACAGAGCTTCTTCAGGGTTCAAGTAATCGTTATTTTCTAAGAAATGATCGCAGGGGCAACAAGGCTTTCAAGTTGAAAGATACCTCCGGTTTGGTTCTCAGATGCATTGTGTGGCTGGTTTCAGGGGGCCGATTCTATATTCATATTCTAGTAGGGTCTTTGTAGTAGGGTTGGCAATCCTTTTTGGGAATGATTAATGGTTTCTTGAAGAAAAGCGAGCTTGTTGTACGACATACTTCGCAGAGGAAGACGTTGGAAGTTTCTCAGGTCACCTTGTTACCCTCAAAGCCACCGTCTTTAAAAGGTCACAATATTAGCTATGTGGATATAGTAAAGAAAAAAAGCAACTCGCAAAAGCAACTCGCAATCCTTTGTTTCACTATCGAAAAAATAGAGCATGGAAAATGTGAAGAGAAACCCTCGACCACAAGCTTGTGTTTTAGAACCACGGCGAACCCTCGGACGAGCTATCTAAGATTTGGGGGGATACTTTTTTGTTTGAAATCACGGATCGTGGGTTTCATTACTTTTCTTCCATTCCTTTCTCTCATAAGTCAAAGGATATCGAATGATTGATTCACCTTGAGAGCATTAACCCCATAGAGGAGGAATTCATTTTGCATGCAGAAGAATTATGACATCTTCAAGGGAGATTTCAGTAATCTATGGATTATATCAAGGTTGTTTGTGTTCAATGATTGGAAGGAGATTAGTAAATTATTAGAAGAGTACTTTCAATCCAAAGTTATTATCAATCCTTTGTTTGCTGATAATGCTCTGATTATTATGGAGTAAAATTGGTTTTTTTTTTTTTTTTTTTTTTTTTAACGGAAACAAAAATTTTCATTGATATAATGAAAAGAGTCTAATGTTCAAAGTACAAGAAACAGAAGAACGACTACTGACTGGGCTCTCTCCTATCTCCTCTTTTACCTTGCCCTTTGACCTACTTCTCCCTGTCCGATCACCTTCTAACCATCGCCGATAAGCCTTCATCTTTCTCCAACCTACTTCTCCCTATCCGAACACCTTCTTACTGTTGTCTTCACCTTCCTCTGGCCTTTCATCTTCCGAATCAATTGAGATAAAATGTTGTTGCATTTTAGACTGTTTCTTCAGCATGTGGCAAGATGGTAATGGTTTTTGGGTGGAAGATATGAAAAGAGGTCAGAAAGTTTTCTTATCAATGATTATGGCACAGTGGCTCCACACCAGCTTGAAAAGGCTTTTTGAGTAGTCCAACTTTTGAGTTCGTACTTAAGGAAAGAGTAGATCAATGTGTTATTCGTCTTGCTAAATTTCGTGACAAAGAGCGGTGGTTTGTGGAGTGTACGGTATGGCCTTCAACAGGAGGAAGGAAAAACATCCACATCCTGTATGGAGATGGCAAATCCGATTGGCAAGAATTTAAAGAAATGGTTAGTTTTGGTATTTATGGCCCCCTGGAATCCCCTGTTCAAATGAATGAGCTTCAACATCCTTCAAGTAGTTGCAAGTTACAAGCAACCTGCATCCACTCTCCATCCTCAAAAATCCAGAAAGCAAGCTTTGCAGAAGTTTTGACGAACAAAATGGGACCTTCCAGCAATGTTATCTCCTTGCATAATCAGAAGACGGTGAAAAAACAGAGTTCTTACCCTGTTTATTTAAAGGAAAAACAGAGCAATAGTTTGTTTTGGGTGCAAAAGAACCTTGAAGGGTTAGAGAAGACTTTAATAACCTTTGGATTATTACAAGATTATTTGTGTTTATTTGTCTTTAATAACCTTGAGTTTTAGGACGACCAAGGACAAAGTGAGCCATTATTAGGACCCCTTAAAGAAAAGCTCTGATACCAATTATTTTTTATGTATCTAGTTTAAAATACTTAGTCTGTTTTTTTAAAATTTCTGTTACTTTTGTTATTTAACCAACTACCTAGGTAACTAGTTCCAGCTGTATAACTGACCTTGCCCATAAATTAAGAGGCTGGGTTCTAAATTAATAAAATAATAGGTTTTTTTTTTTTTTTTTTTTTTTCCAATTTCCTTTCGTCGGCTTACATCAATCTTCAAATGGGCAACCTAGTTTAAGTAAGGAAGTGGAATTCTTAAGGGAATATGGGTTTTGGACCAGAGGGGAGGTGCTGGAAACATGGAAAATTAACCACGTGAAGATCCATAAAAATAGACGAAGGGGGCTTAGTAGGCTTGAATTTAACAATGACATTGAGGCGCATTTGTTAGAATGGCAGAAAAGGAGCTGGAATATGGGCTGGAGGGGCCGGAAGCTCATGGGTAATTTTAAAGAAATGGTGAAAGGGCCCAAAGGCTGAACTGGTTTGTGGTCCAAAAAGTTGTTAATGATGGTCACGTGCCTAGTGAGGAGAAGGAAGATTATGGAAGTCTATGGGGTATTGGGCTGTCCAATGGGCTGAATGCAAGTGAAATGACTCAAGTCCAATTGATTTCCAAGGCTAAAGAGAGACAAATTCTTCCAACAGAGCTGGTAGTGGGTTCCGTGTTTTAGAAGTGTGAGAAGGAAAGTAATTTGTAAGCACACCGTGAGGACAATGTGTCTTCGAAGGGCGGAGTATTGTAAGACCCCTAGTTATATAAATAATAGGATTATTAGTAGAATATTAGTACGGTTATTTGTTGGGGCATATTAGTAAATAGTTAGTAAGTTGGTTAAGTGTTTTTGGTACAAATAGAAAGAGAGGGGTTGGAGAAAGAGAAGAATTTTTTGTGAGAATTTCTTAATTAGGAATTTGGGAGAGGATTCCTCAGCCCTCTAAAATGTGCTGAGGTATATAGTAATTTCTTCATGATATTGCAATATAATTCCATCTTTCAGTTTTTTTTGTTTGTTCTTTATATTCTTGAGTTTGTTCTTGTTAAGAGGGATTCTAACACAAGGATACAACACTTGAACTTTCTAAGCCATCCTCTATTTCACAAAAGTTCTCGAGACTACCGAAGCCATTTCCTAAGCACTTCTCCAGGAAAAAGAAGTCGATATTTAAGTCAATTGTAGCAATTACCAACCTAAACTTATTGGAGGCTCGTTGTGTCCATGCTCAAGTTCCTGATCTTTCCAAGAGGTCAGTTTCTCTCTCCCCTCCCTCCTTTAAACGTTTCCAACACTCTGTTTTCAATATCCCTAACTCTACCCTATGCAAACCTTCAACGTCTCATCAAAAGAAGAATATTGAATTCGATATTAAATCCACTTTTAGTATAAGCAGTGCAGATTCAGTGTTTTGGGGCTGAAGTGGAATCAGAGCAAGTTGCCCGTTTTGGGGATGAATGCAATGCTCTGTTTAACAATGATGTTGATTTGAAAAGTGGTAAGGCGGGTGTTTCCTCTTTTTCTCCACTGCACCCTTCCGAAATCCCATCAAATTTGAAGTCCATAGTTGAAGATTCTGGTCTAACATTGGGCTGACTCTGCTTTGTTTGACGAGTTAATTGAGTTTTTGTTTCTTAGTCTCGGCCTGAAGATTGTCTCCTGGAATACAAGAGGACTGAGGGATGCACCCAGACGATTGGGTCTTAAAAGATTTCTTAAAGAACATATTTCGGATTTGGTTCTAATCCAAGAATCAAAGAGAGATGATTTTAACATATTTCAGACTTGGTTCTAATCCAAGAATCAAAGGAGCTCTAAAGACATTGGATGGACTTAGGTGGATTCCTTTGGAAAATCGGGTGGTATCTTGACCTTGTGGCTACTCTTTATCAGTTAAATGCACAATGGTTTGCAAAAAGGTTTCCTGGGTCACTAATGTGTATTGGCCGAATGACTATAAAGAAAGGAGATTTGTATGGCCGGAACTATCCTCCCTTTCCTGTTGTTGCTTGGAACCTTGGTGTATGGGTGAGATTTTAACATAACCTGTTGGGCTCATTAACGATTCCCTTTGGGAAGAGTTACAAAAGGTATGAGGATGTTCAACAACTTTATAGAATCAGCCAATCTTATGGAAATACCTCTCTCAAATGGGAGGTATCCTTGGTCATGTGAAGTTAGTTCAGTCTCCCATTCTCTTATTTATCGTTTTTTTTGTTACTAAAGAGTGGGATGAAGCGTTTGAAAACACAAGAGTTAACCGGAAAGCTCGTACAATTTCTGATCAGTTTCCATTGTTGATGGAGGCCGGTTTGTTGAGTTGGGGACCCTCACCCTTTCGCTTTTGTGAGAGTTGGCTGCTATAAGGAATGTTGTCGAATCATTAAAAGAGCTTTGAGTGGAAGTAGAATCAATGGCTGGGCTGGTTCTGTTCTTAGTGCAAGATTGAGAAGGGTAAAGGCTGCTTTAAAAGTTTGGCATGTTGAATTTGAAGTGATGCAAAAAAGAATGGAAGAGGGGATTATAGAAGAAATTGAAAAGTGCGATGCCATGGCTGAAAATTGTAGTCTTTCTTCACTAGATTTTGATACCAGAATATCCTTGAAGGCTGATTTGGTGAATTTGTATAGAACGGTGGAAAGGAATCTAATCCAGAAAAGCAAGTTAAATTGGATTAGATTGGGAGATGAAAATTCCGGTTTCTTCCATCGGTTTTTAGCAGCTAGAAAAAGGCAGAATTTGATTACAGAATTGTTAAATGATCAAGGTGTACTGACCAATTTCTTTTGTGAGATTGAATGCCTAATTTTGGGCTTCTATGAGTCATTGTACACAAAATCTTCAGGGATTCATTACATTCCTATAAATTTTGATTGGCATTGTGTTACTTTAAATCAAAATGCTATGCTTACTGCTAGTTTATCCGAGAAGCTGAAATTAGATTGGCATTGAAGGCTTTCGGTAAGGGTAGCGCCCTAGGGCCTGATGGATTTACTGTTGAGTTTTTGTCAAATCCAGGAGAATTCCATATGTTTGATTCAAAAGAAAGAAGATGCTGTCTGTGTTAAAGACTTTAGGCCAATTAGCCTCACTACATCAATTTATAAGGTAATTGCAAAGGTACTTGCTGTAAGATTGAAGAAGGTAATGCCTACTACCATTGCTCTAACTCAAAGTGCTTTTATTGGGGGAGACAAATGCTCGATCCAGTTTTAATAGCCAATGAGGTGGTGGAGGAATACTGAGCTAAGAGAAAAAAAAAAGGGGTGGATCCTTAAATTGGATCTAGAAAAAGCTTTTGATCGTGTTGATTGGGTCTTTCTTGAAAAGATTATAATTTGCAAAAAATTTGATTCTCGTTGGATCTCATTGATCTTGGGTTGTGCTAAGAACCCTAGATATTCAGTTTTCATTAATGGAAGACCAAGAAGAAGGATTTTTGCGTCAAGGGGATCCCTTGTCACCTTTCCTCTTCCTTTTGGTTAGTGAGGTTTTTGGAGCTCTCTTAGCTAAGCTTGACGAGAATGGATTGTTTGAAGGCTTTGTTGTGGGTAAAGACCAAATTCATGTTTCCATTCTTCAATTCACTGATGACACTCTTATTTTTTGCAAATATGATGATGGAATGTTGAATAAGCTAAGGCAAACTCTTGAGTTGTTTGAATGGTGCTCAGGACAGAAGATAAATTGGGAAAAATCTGCTTTGTGTGGAGTCAATGTGGAAGAAAACAAGCTGTTGTCCACAGCTTCTAGGCTGAATTGTAAGGTTGAACACTTGCCTTTTACTTATCTCGGTTTGCCATTAAGCGGGGGTATCGTAAACGTGTTTCATTTTAGCAACCGATGATTGATAAACTTCAACTTATCTAGGGGTGCATGTGCCACTTTGTGTAAGTTTGTTTTATCTAACCTTCCCACTTGCTATATGTATTTGTTCTTAATGCCAGAGAAAGTAATATCTATATTGGAGAGAATTACGAGGAACTTCTTTCGGAAAGGACATAAAGGAAGCAAGATTAATCATTTGGTGAAATGGAACATGGTCACAAAATCTCAGCTTGATGGAGGTCTTGACTTTGGGGCCTTAAAGCAAAGAATTTGACACTTTTTGCTAAATGGGAATGGAGATACTTCAATGAAGATAACTCCTTTTGGAGTCGGATTGGTACAAGCATACATGGAAAAAACACCTATAATTAGCACATGGCTAGAGAGTGTTGTTAGTTTGCAAAGCTCCTGGATTAGTAACTCTCGAACATGGTTGAAGGTGGATGCTTTGGCTTTATTTAAGCTTGGTAATGGTGCTAGAATTACTTTTTGTTTGGATCCTTGGGACCACTTGATACCTTTGAGTTTTTGTTACTCGAGACTTTATTGGGTTGCTCTCTTCCCAAGGGTTTAGTATCAGATCATTGGGATATGTCTTCCTCCTCATGGTCTATTGTATTTCGCTGGTTGCTAAAGGATGATGAGATCATTAAATTACAAAATTTACTCAATCAAATTTCAGATTTTTTTTTTTTGAAAGGAAACAAGCCTCTTTATTAATAAGGTGAAAAGAGACTAATGCTCAAAGTACAAGAGGGTTATACAAAGAGCAAGAGAAACTAAGGACCAGGAGGCGCACTGGGGTATCTCAACTAGGTTGACACCCTCTTAGCACCCTCATCATATCCATACAAAACTAACATAATGATAAAAGCAAAGGACAACCAAGGTCCCAAGACAATTCACTAACCGATACACATTAATACAAAAGAAGACTATGCCAAATAATATAAGATTGAGACAAAAACTACTAAAAATCTGGGAAGATGAAGGCCTGCCAGTTTAAACATAAATCTTGTATGGAGAAATCTTTGAAAGTCTTACATAAAGTGCACTAGGATGAAGCATTTCTTTGCTTGTAACATCTTTTTAGTGTGCTTGTTTGTATTGCACTTTATGTTCGTTTCCTTCTTGTCACTTGTAACATCTTTTCATTATCTTAATGAAGTGGATTGTTTCTTGTTAAAAAAAAAAAAAAAAATGAAGCATTTCTTCTCACTAATCCCTAAATCTTCAGTCAAATTTCAGATAGAAGGGTGTCTGAGAATTAAGATCGAAAATTGTGGTCGTTGGAAGCTTCCGGGAATTTTTTAGTTCAAATCTCTTTATGCACAGTTATCCCCCTCATCACCTCTAGATAAGTTGTTCTGTAAGGCTTTATGGAAAACAAAAAGCCCACGATGAGTCAACATCCTTGTATGAATCATGGTTTTTGGTTATTTAAATTGTTCCTTGGTCATGCAAAGAAAGTTACCTTCACATTGCTGTCTCCATCCCGTTTCCCTTTGTGCGAAGCGGCTGGTGAAGATCTACAACACCTTTTCTTTGATTGCATGTATACTGCTCGGTGTTGGTGGAGGCTCTTTTCTTATTTCAAAATTGCTTGGGTGTTTGGTGATGATTTTCGAGACAATGTTGGCATCTTCTAATTGGTCCAGCTTTGAAAGTAAACCCTTGGTTGATTTGGGCTAATGTGGTTAAGGCATTAGCTTGCTGAACTTTGGTATGAAAGAAATCAAAGGGTGTTTCAAGCCAAGCAAATGGGGTGGATGGATTGTTTTGAAGTAGCTCGTCTAAATGCTTCATCTTGGTGTCCTTTATCCGAGCCTTTTGAAGACTTCTCCATTCGAGACATTTGTTTAAACTAACATGCTTTTATTTTTCTAGCTTAAGTTTCTTTTCTCTTGCGGTGTATTGTTCTAGGTTGATTAATGTGTTATTGTGTTTTTGCTCCTACTATTCTTTGGAATTTTTGTTCATTACTTATCATTGGATATGACGATGATGCCAAGGGGGTGTCAACATAGTTGAGATTCCCAGGTGAACCTCCTGATCCTTGTCAAATTAAGATTTTTGATGCAAATTATAATCCTCAAATTGGTTAAATTTAAATCAAAAGATATAAGCCGGATAAATTTGGAATTTGATTTAATTTGAATCAAATTTCCTTCCCAAATGAAATTTCACCAAGTTTATCTTAGAATTTTATTCTAAATCTAAAACCAATGTTTGGATAGAACCTAATATTTACTTTGTATTAACTTTTGACATATTCCAAATTTTGTTCCAAATAATTTTAAAAAATGTAAAATCCAAATTCAAAACATCTAGAATTGATCTCAAATTAAGAAAATTTGTTACCTTTGTATTCAATCCTAGACAAAATTTGAGTGAAATTGAAAATTTAAAGGTACAACAAATAATGTTGGAAATTTTAAAATCAATTTTTGTTATTATTGAAAATTTTGATTGAAGTGTAACGGTAATTGTATAGTACATAAAAAAAGGACAAAGTAGCAAAATAAAGAATAAGCATACTAAACTTCAAAGCTCCACGTTAAATAATTTTGCACCCCAATTATTGATTATTTAACTCCACAAATGAATAACTCTCCAAACTAAAAAACTCTTGACTTGATAACTCAACTCACCGTGCCAGACACCTTCTTATTCGAACCTTTGATCATTCGTTATAATCTTCATTTGTTTTAAGTATTTCCTATATAAAAGCTTTGGGGAGAGAAAATTGGACAGTTGCTTGAGCAGAAACCCCACAATTAATCTTTGCAACTCACTGCCCCATTTATCCATTTTTTCCTTCCACATTATTTTGAATTTCAATTGATGAAACTCTAATTCCTCCGAGGATCAACTTTTGTCTATCCTAGTTGACGTACAGTTATCTATTTCTTTCAAATCTTTTAGGCAGAACTTTATTTTGTTGATCATGCTGGTCTGGCAATTACCATAGTTTATGAATCGAGTATATCTCTTCTGCTGTCCTGCAGGATGAGCCAACAATGTTCACTTTAAATGCTCACCTGCATACTTAGTTGCGGATTTGATTGATGCTTTTTGGCGTGAAACTTTTCCTTTCATATAATACTTGTATCTTACATAGAGTTTTTGCTAGGATCAAGGTTGCAAAGTGACCGAGTGCTGAGCCTAATTCCTCAATGGTCTCAAAGTGTAAGTTTTATCAAAAGAAACTCAGTGTGTGTGTGTGTGTGTATTTCTGCTAAACCCTTGTTTACTGGAAAACAGAACAGCAAGTGCTAATTTTATTACTTTCTTATATATGTCTCCTGCTGATGCTGATTTTTTTGGAGCATTAGTCTATTTTTATTTTTTCAATGGAAAGTTCCGTTTGCTGTTAAAAAACAATTTTTTTTTGCTTCCTTTTAAATTTGATTGGTAGGCAGTGCATGTTGACAAAATCCTAAAAGAAAACCTCAGTTCTTACTTCACACCCCCCCTCCCACCCAGTTTGTGTGTTGTGTTGCAATGAGGAGACAATAGTTCATGATGCTTCTCCTTTTTCATCCTTGTTTTGCAATTTTTTTCTTGTTTGTGTGAAAATTATGCAATATGTTCAAGTTGGTTTTGCTTATTTGTTGTTAGTAAGTCTGCAACAACTGTCAAAAGAATAACGGGTTGGTCGATTGTTTTCTAATTTCTCAGGTACAAGATTGGAAGTTCTTGATAGGACCGTTGATTGATAAGATGTTTGCAGAGCCATCTAATGCAATTCTCGTAAGATTCTTGAGTATGATAAACGAGCACTTGGTGAAAGCCACTGATGTGGTCCTAAAGCATATTTTGTCATATGTGAAAGGACAGAAAGAGTACGTAACCCCTTACAAGCCTTGATTCACACCCTTTAGTCTTCCATTAACGAAAATAGAAAATTTATCATCTGTTTTTTTTTAACAAGTGACCACTTTAATCGAAAAGATGAAAAGAGAGACTATTGCACAAAGAATACAAACTCCAAAAGGAATGAAAAAGAGGGAAGAAAAAGTAAAGAGAAATATAAAGATACCACAAACCTTAACAAATGTCAAACTTAATAACTTAACGAAGAACTGATACATTAATTTGATCAAGAGGTTTAACGTCGAGCTGCTATAGAAGTTGGGATAGGTTTTTGAAAGCTCTATCAAGTCTTAGCAAAGGAAATTTTTTATCAAGATATAGTTTATTTAATTTTACATTAATTTGATCAAGAGGTTTAACGTCAAGCTGCTATAGAAGTTGGGATAGGTTTTTGAAAGCTCTATCAAGTCTTAGCAAAGGAAATTTGTTATCAAGATATAGTTTATTTATTTATTAATTTTTTGGGAAAGGAAACAAGACTTTTCATTGAATAAATGAAAAGAGACTAATGCTCAAAATATAAGATACAATTAAACGTACATGTAATTTATGTCTGGGTGAAACCTTTATTCTTAAAAATCTCTAAGAAAAGATTCCGTTCGACAAGTTCTACATTTTTTAAATTACAAAATTTTCTCTTTCACAACCCATTGGGATGTGTTGCTTTTTGTATCGTTCTTTATCTTTAATTCATCTTCTCCCGTTTCTAATTTGAATTTTGGTTCAATAGGTGTTTCAGATACCTTGCACCCAAGTTTGTTATCCAAAGTAAATCAATAATATATTTTCTTTGAATCACGGAGATATCTTGTTTAGATCTCGCAAATTCTATTCCCAAGAATTACTTTAGTGTTCCTAGGTCCATGATTTGAAACGCACTTGCAAGTTTTTTTCTTCTATATAGTCAATTTTTTTGTGAGCGCCTGTAAGAATAATGTCATCTACAGATATAATCAAAATCGCAGTTTTGTTATTTGTAGAATGCTTTTGAAAAATGGTGTGTTCACCTTGACTTTGAAAAAACCTAATGCCTGTAACTACTTTTCCAAATTGTTCAAACCATGTTCTTGGAGATTGTTTGAGTCCTCGTATAAAATTTTTTTTAAGCATATATACTTTGTTCTTCCCAAGATTAATTTCAAAACCTTGTAAGCTCATAAACACTTCTTCTTCAAGGGCTGGGAAAGACATTTTTACATGCAGCTGGTGAATGAGCTAATCTAAAATTAGAGGTAAAGGTACTCTAATGGAATTAACTTTGGCAATAGGGAAAAAAATTTCTTGATAATCAATCCCAAAGGTGTGAGTGGATCTTGTTGCAACTAGTCTTCTTTATAATTTTCAATATTACTATCAACATTACATTTTATGGTAAAGAACCATTTACATCCATCGTTTTCTCATCTCTTGACAAATCGACAGTCATTCATGTACCATTATGTCTTAGAGAATTCTTCCTTTTCATGACAACTAGTCTCCAATTTGGATCATCCAAGACTTCTTGCATATTCCTTGGGACAAACAAGTTGTCTATCCTAGAGGTGAAAGCTTTATGGCTATTTGATAAATTTTGTACTATAGGGGCTGTTTGGGGGCTCGTAATGGGATGAGTTTGGACTGTAATGTAATCCAAAACCCATATTTGGATTGAGTGTTTTAGGCCCGATTCGTAATATTAAATTCATTCCGTTTTGACAGTTTTTAACCCAACCCTTTTTCCCATCGTTTTCACGTTTCACAATCTCATTTCCGTTCCGCCCTCGATTCCTCATGCATTCCAACACTCTTCTGATTTCCAGTAATTCTTATTACGTTCCAGCCTCCCAAACAGGTCAATGATATATGTAGTGCAAGTTTTAGTTTCTCAAAACAATAGAGATATCAACAAGTTTAGAGGTAACGGGCAAGACATTTTCAATGGTTAGGGAGATAACAAGTGAAATAAGAGTGGACGGTTGGGTACCTGAAGTGACGAAATTATACCTTAGAGTTTGAGATTGGGTTTGTGAGGATTCAACTATTTGGTCCTTGCTCATTTGATTTAGTATTCTTCTAGTCAGTATTGTTGAGGCGACCTCAGGCACTCGCCTATGGCGAGAGGCTAGGCGACGTGAGGCCTTAGCGCCTTGGTGGTATACAAGGCGAGTGCCTTGAACAGGACACTCGCGTTGTTGTGCCATACTTCGCTTTTTTGTGCCCTTTCCACAAATAGAGGCGAGCGCATATTCTTAATAATATGTTCTGCCCTTTCCAGAAGAAGATGCCCAACATGTTTTCTTTGACTGCCCTTTCTCTATAGGGATATGGATGGAAGTCTTTTTTTCTTTCATTTGGTCTGTGGTCCTTCCAAATGATTTGTAAAGCTGGCTTCACCTACTAATCGGTTGGACTCCTTTCAAAACTGACAAATAACGCCTCTAGTTAAGCATCATTTGTGCTGTTTTGTGGAAGATTTGGGATGAAAGAAATGCTAGAATCTTCCAAGATAAGGCTAAAACAACAAAGGACATTATTGATACCATCTTACCCAATGCTTTTTTTTGGTGCAAAGATTTACCGGCTATACACAATCACAAAAGATACCCCTTTGAAAGATTTACACCTTTTGCACTCCCTTTAAAAGGGTCTTTTTGTACACCCTATCATTGGGGTCCTCGTGTACCAATGGATACCATGAATTTCATTAAATCAATGAAAAAATAATACGCTCTGGTATCTTTTATTTAAAAAAAAAAAAACGACAAAGAATACTTCTGACATGAGAAATAAAAGAGTTGGGAGAAAAATACTGATGCAAAGATGAAGAATAAGTAGAGTCTAAATGCTTTGGGAAGAAGAAGCATGCGGAAAACGAAGAAGAAGATTAAGAAGTAGAAGAAAAAGAGTGACTAGAAGTAGAAGAAAAAGGGTTTGAAAGAATAAGAAGTAGAAGAGAGTGAAGAATAAAAAGTAGTAAAGTTATATTGCATTAAAATTGCATGCTGCATGCAGTCATGAGCCATGACAGATGGCATTTTTCTTCTAGTAAATTGAGTTGCTAGATGTATCTTTCTCCATGACTGACAGATGGCTTCTTCAAAGCTTCATTTCTTCAATTTTTAGGCATAGGCGGAAAACCATCTATGTACACTATTACAAAATATACTCGCAACCTTCTTTTTATCCTGGAATATAATTACTATTTTCTAATCTTATTTAAACCTAAGATAAGATATTTTATTCAGATTTTTATCTTCTCAAAATTGACTTTTTATTATTTGTTACCTATAAAATAGTTATATATAACATTTATTTAGTGTTCTATTAAGTGCACCTTACTTCACTCCGGCGATGCTTTTTCATCACCTCTCGCCTTAAGGCGATTGGGAGACTTGTCGCCTAGAGTGCGCGCTTTGGAAACACTGCTTCTAGTACAAAACTTAAACTCATGATTTAGCTTAGTAAGATTATTTGTAGTAATTCTCTCTGATTTAAAAATTTATATATTTGGCATTGAAGAACCAGCAATATTAGGGCAAACAATATTTATAAGTGGGACAAATCCATCCAAAACATTATCATCCTCCAAATTTGATTTAAGGTTCATCCCTTACAGTTAATTTTGGTTTTTGGAAAAAAAAAAATTCTCACATCACTTTTTCTTTTTAGTTTGAGAATCAAAACATTTATCTCTCATTTGGCTAGAAGCATAGCCCAAAAGATACATTTTATGGCCTGATGGTCTAATTTCAATAGATAAGAACTAGAAAGATGCACCTAACTAGTACACCCAAAATCTTTGATAGGTAAATTATAAATTAGAGTACGAACATGTAGTTGGAAAAAAAAAAAAAAAAACTTTCAAAACAGCAATTGGAGTTCTAAAATCTAAAACTTTAGAAGGCATTTGATTTATTAGATAGACTCCTGAAGACTTCCCAAGTACTTAGGATTGTTCATAGAAAACATTATGGCCTGAGCAACATTTTGCAAATGCCTATTTTTATGTTTATCAATACCATTTTTTAAAGGGTGTCCTGGCAAGTGGATTGGAGAACAATCCTTTTATTTCTTAAAAAACTCACAAAATATTCATTGAAATATTAATACCTATTTTTTTTTTTTTGAAACCTGAGTTTCAATCATATTTTAAAAACATTTAAATGCCCCATGACAAGTGAGTGTGATCATCAGTTAAAGTCACAAACAAACGTTTTTCACGATGTGTTACAACTTTAGAGGGACCACAAATATCGTTGTGAATTAAGTAAAATGGAGGAGAGATGGTTTTTCGTGAGTATGCAATTTTCACAATAAAAATGAGAACAATCAACTCCTTTAAAGAGATTGGGAAATAGATATTTGAGATAGAAAAGACTTGTATATGTATTTTTATACTAATATATTTTGAGTATGAAATAAAATCAACCTGTTGAGTATAGTCATGAAGTATCGAGTAAAGTTAATATATTTTCTTTGGGCAGGATAGATGATTGCTTCGACACTAAACGGGAGAGCCAAGACGAAGATATCTATCCGAGTGTGCAACATTATCTCTTTGAGCGCCTTTGTCCACTACTCGTTATTAGGATGCTTCCCCTTGAAGTTTTTAATGACCTGAGTATGTCGGCCATGTATGGTCAGCTTCCTAACCGAGCAGTTTTGCATGGTATATTCTTGTATTTATGTTGGTTCTTTTCTCTATTCCTGTGTGTACTAGTTGGGTTTATTGGTTCTTCATTAAATGTTTATTGTCGTAGAAATGGGAGGAATAGAAATATTAATCTCCTTTTTCTCTTATTTAATATGGGCAGATTAGGTCTTCTTATACAGGAGAAAGACTTTTTACAAATATGGAAAGAATATTGAATATGGAAAGAATAAAGACAATAAAGGAAAAAATAAACATAAAAACAATAAAGGAAAAAATATTCATATACAAATATAGAAATTCCAACACTCCTCCTCAAGCTGGTTTGAAGATGTCTTCCATAGCTAGCTTGTCAATCAATCTGTCAAATTGTTTTTTTTTGGAAGGCCTTTAGTTAACACATCAGTAATTTGCTCTGATGTAGGAAGATAAGGAATACATATTGTTCTTGCTTCAATTTTTTCTTTAATAAAATGCTTATCAACCTCAATATGTTTGGTTCTATTATGTAGAACTAGATTATGGGCAATAGAAATTGCAATTTTTATTGTCACAATAAATCCGTATAGGCATAGTCAAAGAAATCTTCAACTCTTCAAGTATCCTTTTGATCCATATGCTCTCACAAATTCCATGAGCCAAGGCTTTAAATTCTGCTTCAGCACTACTTCTGGCCGTCACATTTTGTTTTTTACTCCTCCAAGTAATCAAATTTCCTCCAACGAAGGAACAATAACCAGAGGTAGATCTTCTATCTGTAGTACTTCCAGTCCAATCTGCGTTAGTATAGACTTCTATTTGGAAGTGATTATTCATTTTGAATAATATACATTTTCCTGGAAACCCTTTCAGATATCTCAAAATTTTGTAGGTTGCTTCAAAATGAGTCGGTTCAGGAGCATGCATAAATTGACTAACCATGCTCATAACAAATGTAATATCAGGACGTGTATGAGATAGATAAATTAATCTACCAACAAGTCTCTGATATCGTTCTTTGTCCTTTATTACTTCTGCTTTTACTGCTAGAAGCTTTATATTAGGTTCAATAGGAGTTTTTGCAACTTTGCAACCAAGCAAGCCTGTTTCTTTAAGTAAGTCAAGGACATACTTTCTTTGGTTAACAAAGATTCTCTTTTTTTGATCTTGCAAATTCCATTCCTAGGAAATATTTCAACGTTCAGTCCTTAATTTGAAATTCACAAGCCAGTTTTTTCTTGAGATCAGTTAAGCATGCTTCATCATCAATCGTGAGAATAATATCATCAACATAAACAATCAAAATTGAGATTTTATTATTCTCTGAATGTTTATGAAATAATGTATGATCTGCCTGACTTTGAAGAAATCCATAACTGGACGCAACTTTTCCAAAATGTTCAAACCAAGCTCTTGGGGACTATTTAAGACCATAGAGAGATTTTTTTAATTTGCAGATTTTACTACAGTCAAGCTCTTTCTCAAAACCTGGTGGTAAGCATATAAAGACCTCTTCCTCAAGTTCGCCATTCAAAAAACGTTTTTCACATCAAGTTTGTAAAGCGACCAATCTAAATTAACTGCAAGAGACAAAAGAACTCTAATAGAGTTAATTTTTGCAATAGGGGAAAATGTTTTCTGATAATCAATTCCATATGTCTAAGTGAAACCTTGAGCTACCAGTTTGGCCTTGTATCTTTCAACACTACTATCAACATGACATTTTATGGTAAACACCCATTTACACCCCACTGGTTGCTTATTCTTAGGTAATTCTACTATTTCCCAAGTTCCATTTTATTAGAGCATTCATCTCCTCCATAACTGCTAATTTCTAATTTGGATCATCAAAAGCCTCATGTATATTCTTTGGGACAAACAAGTCATCAATCCTGGATGTGAAAGATCTATGACTATTTGACAATTTTTGATATGACATAAAGTTTGCAATAGGATGTTTGGTAAAACTGCGAATACCATTTCTAAGGCCAATGGGAACATTGAGATCAGACACTACTGGAAAAGTACTTTAAGTAGTTGAAGGAGTAGTGATAGAAGAAGAATTAACATCGAGATCAGACACTACTGGAAAAGTACTTTGAGTAGTTGAAGGAGTAGGAATAGAAGATGAATTACCAGTTTCAGTCGTCGAGGTCTCAGATTGGTCGTGTGAAGGACCAACTATCTTGTCTTGGTTCCCTTGATTGAATTTTCTAGTATAAAACTTAAACTCAGGCACTTGATCAATCTAATAATTTTGTAGTATTTTTCCCCTTGATTGAGAAGTTTCTACACTTGGCATCATAGATCTAGTGACATCTATATGATTAGGACTGGAAAAAGGAATACAAACATCTTAAAAATTTTCTTCCAAATTTGGCTTCTTCTCCTGAAGAGAATTTTGGGGAAAATAGGGTTGATTTTCTAAAAAAGACACATCCATACTCACAGATAGTTTTTTTGTCAAAAGGATCAAAATATTTATGGCCTTTTTTATTTAAAGAGTAACCCACAAAAATGCATTTAACAGTCCTATGATCAAGTTTGGACCGGAATTGATAAGATATGTGAATATACGTAGTAACCCAAAAACTTTGAGGGGTAATTTAGAATATATGCGGGATGTTAGAAATTATTTTTTAAGGCAGTTGATGAGAGTCTTAAAATTCAAGATCTTACTAGGCATTCTATTTATTAGGTAGGTAGCTGTAAGAATTGCGTTCCCCCATAGATATTTTGGAACTTGCATAGAAAGCATTATAGCATGTGCCACTTCAAGTAAATGCCTATTTTTTCTTTCAACAATCCCATTTTGTTGGGGAGTATCTCGACATGTAGATTGATGAAGGATGCCTTTGTTTTTCAAAAATTCACCAAAAAACTCATTAAAGTACTCGGTTCCATTATCAGAGTGGAATGCAGATTTTGGTTGAAATTGAGTTTCAATCATATTGTAAAAATGTTTAAAATGTCTTTCACCTTAGATTTTTTCTGTATTAAATAAACCCAAGATAAACGAGTACGACCATCCATAAAGGTAACAAACCATCTTTTTCCACAATGAGTCGTAATTTTAGAAGGACCCCTAACATATGTATGAACTAAATAAAAAGGTTTTGAAGCCTTGTAAGGTTTTGGAAAATAGGATCAATGATCTTTGCGAAAATGCAATTTTCAAAATCAAGAGATGAACAATCAATTCTCTTAAATAAATCTGGAAATATATTTCAGATAAGGAAAACTGGGATTCCCTAGTCTATGATGCCAGAGTATAATGTGTTCTTTAATAGAAAGAGAACTGATACTATAAGACCTTGAGTTATTTTATTGCTAAAAGAACCTTCATCAAGGTAGTAGAGACCATCAAGCATCCTAGCACTCCCAATCATCCTCCCTGAATCCTGATCCTGAAAAATACAATGAGATTTAAAGAATGTAACACAGCAATTAGAATACTTGGAAAGTTTACAAATGGATAAAAGATTACAGACTAATTTTGGAACATGTAAGACAGACTGGAGAGAAATATTTTCAGTCAATTTAATAGTTCTGTTTCCTGCAATAGAAGAACTACTGTCGGCAATTCTAATTTTCTCATTGCAATATAATGGAGAGTACAAATTAAAAGAAGACGAAAAACTAGTCATGTGATCTGAAGCTCTGGAATCAATAATCCACGGAGATGAATTACCACACAAGAATGTCTTGGGATCTGTGTGAGTCAAAGAAACACATGAATTATTAGATGAAAAATTGGTGGTTGACAGTTGTAGGATTTGATGAATTTGCTCTCGTAACATGGTAGAAGATTTAGCAAATAGTAGAAATCTACCCAAAAAATAAAGAGTTTTTTAAAACCAAATCCAATAGAAACAACCCAAACCAGGAGTGAACCAAACCAGAATTTGAACCAACAAAAAATAAACCAGTAAACCAAGCCAGACCAAATGCAGAACCAAATCAGATGTTGAACCAATTGTTGGAAGAGGAACAGGCTAGTGCACTGGGCGGCGGCTAACAGCATAGAATTGGCAACCTGAACGAAACACAACCCAACGACGGAATGGACAACGACAATGCTCGGACAGGACTCAACCCGACGATGATCAGTGGCGCTTGAGCAATGGTCGAAAGTGCGAACGAGCACTAACAGTGGTGGACTAACGCGTGAAAGGCAACACACGATTGGTGGGAGGAGGCTGCACGTCGTGATCCGAGGGAAAGAAGGAACTTTTTTTTTTTATTTAGGTTTAAAAGAAAAAAAAATTAGGGTTTTTAAGATTTTCCTTGGTCTGATGCCATGTAGAAATTGGAGGAATAGAAATATTAATCTCTTTTTTCTTTTATTCAATATGTGCATATTAGGTCTTCTTATATAGGAGAAAGACCTTTTACAAATATGGAAAGAATAAAGACAATAAAGGAAAAAATATTCATATACAAATATAGATATTCCAACAATTGTTTACCCATTCATTATTTATTCATTATGTTTACTAAAATTCCAAATAATTTTCTAGATGATTCTTAGTCTGATGTGGTCTATTAGATACAATTTTTTGAACTTTGGTTTGTCTTTGATAGAGTTGAGAATTTGGTTTCGGCATCAGTTGGGAGTCCTCCAATATTAACGATTGAATATCCTTCAAACTTGGTCATAATTCTCAGCGGGCTTCATTTTGGAAATGCCATCTTGGATAAGGTCCAAAAGCGTCACTTGTCCTCAGAAAGGGGTTATTTTTTGAGGGTAGGCTGACTCTTATTTAGTTTGTGTTTAGGATTTCTTTGTCAGTTGGGTAAGAGTTTGGTGACGATTGTGGAAGATTTTTTGTTGGAGGGTGCAGAGGAGGGTGGATGTCAGATTTTATTATTTGGGAAGTGATGTTAGATCAACCTTGGAGAGCTAGGATATGCAATTTGAAACTTTGTAACGTGGTCCTATTGCTTGAGTGGGTGTCGCATTTCCTATTGGATCCAAACAACACTCAATGGCATGAGGTCCTTGTCAGTAAACACATCTCTCAGTCTTTTGAGTAAGCCTTATTTAGGATTTAAAGGCATATTCTTAGATCCTAGAAAGCCATTTTTTCTGGGCGTTCCCTTCTTCTCCAAGTCTGAAATGCTTTGTTGAGATGTCTCAGACATATTTGGGAGGATAGGTGGCTGGTTGATGGCCCCTTTACTTTTTTGTTCCTTCTTCTATACTGCCACTCTTCTTTGGGGTTATATCATATGGCTTCATCCATCTTGTGTCTGAGTAATTCTGCTTTGTTTAATTTCAATTTTCATCATCCTTTTTTGAATAGGGAGTCATCGGACGTGTTTACACTTATTTATTGGGAGATTTCCATCTTCACTTGGATTGTAAAGATACTAATTTTTTGTTCACTAACTCCTCTTCAGGGATCGTTTGGTTTAAAGTTATGTAGAAATTTGAGAATAAAAAATGGTTGGAAATTAAAGAAACCTATATTTGGTTGCGCATGAAAAATGCTATAAGAATTTTATGAATAAAAATTATGTTTGTATTTAATTTATGAAATTAAGCTTAATAAGATTATATAATTTAATAGAGTAATTAATTAAACAATAAATATGATATTGATAAAAATGAATTAATTAGTAATCAATAATAATTTTAATTATAAATATTTGAAAATTGAGTAATTTGTAACTAAAATTAGCCAATTAATATATTTAATAAATGTCATATTAATAATTATCGAATACTTTAATCTTTTTTAATTAATTAAGTTCAACATTAGCAATTTTAATTTTAATTAAATAATATAAGAAAATATATTTTAATCAACTATATATTAGGGCCATTACCCTATATTATATAAAAAATGAAAAAAAATGAGATTAAAAATATGATACATTAATAAAGAATATTAATAAAGACTACTAAAAAAAGATTTATAAATATGATATATTAATAATGAATGTAGTAAAAATTAATCACAATAAATAATTAACTGATCATAAATAATCAATAATCAATAATGATCATATGTTCATAATGATGGATCAAATTAAAATTAATCTCAATAAATAATTATTTCATTATAAAAAAAACAAAGTAAATGATTATTATTATTTAAAAATGAATTTTTGTACCAACTAAATTTAAATAAATAATATTTTAATAGATTATTATTTACCTAAAAAAATATTTATATTAATTTTGTTAAATTACTATTAATTAATTAATTAATTAATTAACTAACTAACTATATTCAAGACGAAATTATATATATAATGAAAAAAAGAAAAGAAGGGAGAAAAGAAAACCCACAGTTTTGAAATATGAGTTTTGTATGCTTGTGCCAGTTTCCATCCAGAAAATCTCCAATCAAATGACCCATTAAGAGTTTTCTTTCCACATTTTCCTTCTTTTGGGTATCCATCAGAGAATTAGAAATCCTTTGTGTCTCGTGAGAGCGTAATTCTCCCGAAGGTCAAGTTTTTGCTTGAAAAGTTTTATTTTTACATGTAAGAGCCTACAGAGGGATTGGAGCATGGGTGGTGAAAAATAGATGAATCTAATTTTGTAACAGCACATGTCATACTCAATGTTGTAACAATAGGAATGACAAGAAGGCAAATTGAGAATCAAAATAGTAAGGTAAAAACACAAAGATTGGTAACCTAGTTCGATGCAGTATCACCTACATATGGGATACTAGAAAAAAAACTTCACTAATATAGAGTCAAGTGATTACAATGATGTACTTATCTGTTAAGGATCTTTAACATTGACTATCATACAACCTATTCCTAGTGAATAAATTAGGCTCCCCTGTGATTGAGATTCCTTGTCTTGTTGCATCAACACTCTTTCTTCTTCTTGTTTGAAACAAACTTCTAACAAACTTACTTAGGGGCCTCAATATAACAAAACTTAGACTCTAAGTATGGTTTAGTTTTGAACTTCCTAAAAGTACCCAACTCGAACAATCTCTTCAATTGAATCTCCAAGACCCTTAGCAACAACCTCACTGAGAGGTTCACACAATATTCTGTTCATTAACGCTCTCGTACCACATACACACGCATACAAAAAAGGGGCTAACTCTAAAAGAAGGTAAACAACCTTACATATAGGAGCAAGTTTTTATCGAGAAAAAAAAAATGGAAAGCTGCTCCTGCAAATCAGAAAGACAAATAAGGGAAAAAATAACTTTTCCAGATAGATATCTCATATGAAAATAATGCTCTTGACAAACCAGGGAACAACCTAGCCGAGATTTCGCCTATAACAAAGATTCAGCCAACTCATCTGCAATAACAGGTGGAAATTTGGAATTGAACCCAAAAGAAATTGGAGGAGGAGAAGAAATCGAAGAAGATGCGGTAGAAGATGAGGGCAAAAATTGAAGAAGATGCCGAAGAAGACGGATAAAATTGAAGATGAAATGAGGAATTAAAGAAGATGAAGTGGAAGAGGGACCAAAATTGAAGAATATGAAGACAGCTGTGGCACATGCACAGGAAGGTGGAAGGGCCAAATGATGATCTTGGGACTTGGAGAGATAAATAAAAGGGATGGATGAGGTCTCTATTTAGTGATTTTTCTTCAATTTTGGGACTAGGTTAGCTTCAAAGAAGGTTAAAGGCCTAACTAGGATAGGATTTCATTCTGGGATTCGAGAGAATTAAAGAGTCTTCTAATTTAAAGGAAGATGAAAAACCCATGGGTCAGAAAAAGATTAAGAGACAGATGACTAAGTCTACTTTAAAAAAATCTATAATATTTATAAGGCTTCATTAACAACTCTTCATTAATTCTTGATTGTATATACACACACACACAAATAATTTCTATTTAAGTATTAATTAAAGTTACGACTTACGACACACAATACACTAACTTTAATTTCGATACACGTTCCGATTTACGAGTTAGCAACCTTGATTATATTTGGTGATTTTATATTTCCTTGTTTGTAATGGATGTTTATTCAAGAAACTCTTTCCTTCTCAAAGCAAATAAGACGAAAATAAGACAGAAATTAGTACTTTCAGCACATTTCCTATTCTAAAAACTCCCATAACACGCCATGTATAATCTTAAAAGTAGAATTACTTAGACAGTTTGATGGTCTGCAGATATGGACATGGTTGATCACATGTGTGTTGCAGCACTCTTATTAAACAGGTTAATCAGGAGAGGATAAATCTCTCTTCTTTTCTCCTTTTTTATGTTTATTATTATTTTTGTTTTTTTTTTTTGGAGGGGGTGGTTTTGTTTGTGGGGTAGCTTTGTGCCTTATGTTTTCTGCCTATTTTACAGGGCATTTTCCAAGTTTGAATTTGATGATGTACGGAAGCTGGCTGCTGAGTTGTGTGGGCGCATTCATCCCCAGGTGTACCGCTACAGTTTTACCTATGTAGTTTATTACCAAGATGTAGTGTGGTAGATGTTTCCCTTAATGTCTTCTATTGCATGATGTTCTTGGTATTAGACAGTGAAGTTCTGAACATCTGTATCGCCTATTATCGTTGGTTTTAGTTAAATAGTAAGCTTACCCAAAAGTATGACATTTGTGGCTAGTCTTGACTAATCAACCTTCATTCTTTATGGTGTCATAAATTTCTGATATTTTGAACGACATATACACAAAGGTTACTAGCCTTGTTTTGAAAGGGTAGGTCTTATCAATTAGTTTAACTGGAATTTAGTTAAAACAACAGATGAGGAAACTGAAGTTTGCCGAGAAATTATAAATAAGGAAAAGTGAAACCTACCTAAAAAAAAAAAAAAAAAACTCTATGCTCAAGATTAAAGGGTTTGGTTGTCGTGGTGTCCAATGTCCATATCCATGACTCTGATTTTGAATGGTTATTGGGTTCTTTTGGTTGCAAAAGGGGCTTTTGGCCAACTACTTACTTAGGACTTCCTTTAAGTGGTAACCCTAAATCAATTTTTGGCAGCCGTGGAGAGATTTCATGCTACCCTTTCTAGCCTCCCTGCATACTACTTGTCATTTACTTGTCATTGTTCAGGGCTCCTTTCTCTGTCATTAATTACCTTATAAGATGGTATGTGACTTCTTTTGGGAGGGTTCTCGAGGGAAGGTGTTATGCACAATGTGAATTAAGTGATTTCTTAGCGATCAACTATTGAGTGGTATTGGTATTGGAAATTTTGAACATCGTAATTCTGTCTTCCTTGCAAAATGGACCCAACATTTCTTATCAGAACATGATGGTTTATGGTGGAATCTCATCGTGGCAAAATACTACTCCCTAGATTGCATTTGGCCCACTTCTATCTCTAGTGGTTCTTTCAAAGCTCCCTGAACATTTATTCGTTCGTATACTAGTCTGGTTGATGCACGTATTTGTTGTAGACTTGGTGATGGTGCTACTACATCTTTTTGTCATGATTCTTGACTTATCTATGGTGTTCTCTCCACCATGTATTTGCGACTTTACCGTCTTGCATAACATCCAATCATGGAGACTTCACCAAAACAAAAACAAACCCGATCGATTTCTTCCTCTAGCAAATTGACTTCTGTCGAGAACACTTTATTTGAACTCAGTTTGGGCTACTGATAAAATTCCTAACCTCGGTTCGTCAAGATAAATGGCAGGGGATCTCGTTATAGATTTATCAATGCAAATCATAGTGCATTGATTGAAGGGGGAAAATTACTCGGAGTTGGCCCAATCGGTCAAGCTAGCCATCGATGGTAGGGGAAATTTTAGGTTTTTAATCGGTGGATCTCGTAATACACTCATCAATGCAAATCACAGTGCATTGATTGAATGGAAAAAATTACTTGGAATTGGCCCAATCGATCAAGCTAGCCACCAACTGTAGGGGAAATTTGGATTATTAATCGGTGAATCCTATACTCCATAGACTAATGATGCTACATACGAAACATGGAGGTTGAACTCCTTGCTAACTATTTGATTGCTCAAGTCCATGGATCCCTTAATTGTCAAACCTCACAAGTTCCTGAAGACAGCAAAGGAAGTATGTGATTTTGTTGGTGAGACTTATTATAACGGGAATACTTCCCAATTTTTTTTGAATTGAAAATTAAGATATGGCAATCAAAACAAGCCCAACGTGATGTCACAACCTACTACAGTGAGATGGTTGCGTTATGGCATGAATTAGATTAGTGCAAGGAGGATGTGTGGGAGAACACAACAAACTTCGCTCGTTTTTGGAAGCGTGAAGAGAATGACCGCATGTTCATGTTCCTTGCAGTGTCAACCAAAGCCTTGATGAAGTGAAGGGTCGTGTTCTTGGTCATTGGCCCTTGCTCTTTGTACTCTGTATTTTTGGAGAATAAATTTCTTATTATTTAATTAGACAAAAGATACATATATATAGGTGAATGAGAAATCCTAATCCAGTATATACAAAATTACGATAAAGGACGACTGTACATATTAATTTAAATTTATATTATCACACTCCCCCTCAAGCTAAAGCAAATATGGCAATCATACCCAACTTGTTGCATAGATAGCTTATTCTTGCTCCATTTACAGCTTTGGTAAAGATATCTCCCAATTGTTCTCCAATCTTCACATATCCCAGATATTAACCCTTCTTATATTTTCTCGCGAACAAAGTGACAATCCACTTTAATATGTTTAGTTCTTCATGAAACTATGGATTGGATGCAGTGTGAAGTGCAACTTGATTATCACACTATAATTTAGCTGGCACGGTAACGTTGAACCTCATCCCAGATAAAAGTTGATGTATCCATACTTTGTTCTACACCCATTTACATCCAATAGCCTTCTTTCCTATCGGACACGAGACTAAATCTCAAATACCACTATCATTCAAAGTAGTCATCTCCTTAATCATGGTACTATGCCACCCAAAATGAGATAAAGCTTCATGAATAGCGTGAGGAATAAAGATGGAATCAAGAGATGGAATAAAAGAATAAGTGGGCGAAGACAACCGGTTATACAAAACAAACGAAGTAATAGGGTAAGTACAAGTGCATTTACCTTTTCGAAGGGCAATGGGTAGATCATCACTCGATTCTGGATCAGATGTTGAAGAAGCCATTGGTGTAAGACGTGTCTGAAGGTGGCTGTGGAGGACGCCGGGAGTAAACTTGAGTGACAAGTGGGCGAGAAGGAAGAGACATAGAAGAAGATTGAGTAGGAGATGATGTGGAAGAGGTAATCTCATAGATAAAAAGATCATCCTCCTCTCCTTTACAATGACTTGACGGTGAGGGGTTAAAAGATACATTTTCAAAAAACATAACATTGGGAGAGACAATATACTTGTTAAGAGTAGGACAATAACAACGATAACCCTTTTGAGCACGCAAATAGCTTGAGAAAATGTATTTCAAAGATTTTGGATCAAATTTGGTACGATGTGGACGAATATCCGAGCAAAACGAACACAACCAAAGATCTTAGGGGCAAGAGGAAACAAAAATTTCGTAGGAAAAAGAGTACGATGAGGAATCTCTCCATTGAGGATTGAGGAAGAGATTCTATTAATCAGGAAGCAAGCATTGGACATCGTATCAACCCAAAATTGCTTTAGAACATGCATTTAAAAGGATAAGGTACAAGCTATTTCAAGGAGGTGTCTGTTCTCTCTTTCAGCCATTCCATTTTGAGATGAAGAGTCTGCGCAAGAGGGTTGATGAATGATGCCATGATCACATAAGATCCAAGTACATGAGATAAATATTCACCAGCATTATTAGTGTGCAAGGTTTTGATAGAGACATTAAATTGATTTCAAATTTCAGCATTAAAAACACAAATATGAGACAATAACTTGATTTTTCATTAAATATAACTAAGTCACACGAGAATAATCGTCAACAAAAGTAACAAAGTAACAAAAACCTGATTGGGACATGACTGGACAAGGACCCCAAATATCAGAATAAACTAACTCAAATAGAATGTTGGCTCGTTTATGGACTCTAGGACTAGAACTAAGATGATGAAATTTATCAAACTGACATGAATCAGAATTCAAAAACGACAAAGAACAAAATTCAGGATAAAGTTTCTTCAACACGGACAATGAGAGATGGCCCAGGCGAAAGTGAACTACAAACCGGGATGTAACTCTGGAGCAGGCTACAACTTTTGGTATCTGGTGGTAAAAAATGTAAAAGCCCCCCGACTCATGTCTTCTACCAATAATCATCTTCGTCATACGATCCTGAAGCAAGCAATAACAAGGGAAAAATGAGACAACAATTAAGGTTGCGTGGAAGTTGGCTAATGGAAATTAAATTAAAAGATAATTGAGGCAAATGTAATACAGAGGAAAAAGAAAGAGATGGGGTGAGAGGAATGGTGTCGGATCCAAGAACAGAGGAGGTGGATCCATCTGTCTAAGTCATAGATTGGGATGGGGCATGGGACAAAGGTGTAGAAAATAAGTTAGAATTACCAATCATATGAGTGGTGGTATCTGAGTCTATGACCCATTTGGTAGATGATGTAAGAAGGCATTTCGAATTATCTGTCTCAGCAGTGGTGGCAGTAGGATTCGATGAAGAAGATGCCTACAAGGATTTCTATAATACTTGAAATTTAGCAAAGTCGTTAATAGAGATAGTAACAGACTTTTTGGCCATATCATTGGTGGAAACTATCTGAGCATGTTGAGATCGTTGAGCCTTGTACAACAATTTTCGACAATCACGTTTAAGATGTCTTGGCTTACGACAATAGTGGCAAACAATCTCCTGAGAATCTGATTTTCGATTATCATAACTAGGCTTCTGAGAATTGTTGATCATCCCTAGAGTAACTTGAGAGTTATTATTCTTGCTCATAAGAGTACTACTAGGTTGAGAAATAGACGACCCAGATTGAGAGCTCTCAATATGAAAAACACGATTGAAGGCCTCCTCTAACAATATAATTTTAGAATAAGAAAGAATATGTGTTTTAACCATTCCAAATTTTGGTGAAAGTCCATTCAGAAATATCATAACAACCATCTTTTCTCGCTGAGCTTGTTGAACTTTGACATCTGGGCCAAAAGGTAATAATAAGGCAAGTTCGGTAGCTGTCTTCTTAAGCCTCATAAAGTAGCTTGTAACAGATTATGCTTTTTGTTCGGCTTGAAAGAATTGCATACAAACTTCAAACATTTGATGGACGTGTTCTTTTCCTGAGTACAAAAATTCTAAGAACTCTAAGAGTTCCTTAATAAAATTACCATGATCTACCAAACCAACCACCTTACTCTCCATGGAATTTTTAATATGAAGATAAAGTCGAGCTTCATCATGAAGCCAACTCTTTTTCTTATCATCTTGTGGTGGATTCTCAGTCACATGATCATCCATATCGGTATTAAGTAAATAAAACTAAATCATGTGACGCCAATTAATTAGCTCCATTTAACTTATGTTCCCTTATCTTTGATGCTAAGGGAATTACCTTGGATACAATCATATGCTTCATTTCATCCATTAAGAACTAACACACGATCCCACAAGCATAATTAAACAAATGAGAATCGAAAGCAAGGTAAACCAAAGAGCGAAATAGCCCCAAATTAGAACAAAACCGTCACAAACCCTAGGAACAAAGCGTATTTTTCAAACAGCTTCACACTCGAGTAGATGTTGGTAGAACCAAAGGCATAGATGGACCGAAAAATGCAACCTGAGACGAACCCAATGGATGGAAGTGAAGAAAACAGCCTCACGCATTCCCACGCACTGGCCCGTGGCGAAGGAGTAGACTTGATCTGGCAATGCGTGTACCTCATGGACGGCTGTTTTTGGCGAACGGCGGTGGCACTCCTCCTGAGGTGGGTGTAGACAAACGGCCACTCGAAGTTGATGATCCAAACTCAAACTCTAACTCACAAAGCCGTTAAAGAATATTCTAAACCCTAAGCGAATAATGCTCTGATACCATGTACTCCGTATTTTTGGAGAATTAATTTCTCATCATTTAATTAGACAAAAGATACATATAAATAGGTGAATGAGAACCCTAATCTAGGATAGGATATACAAAATTACAATAAAGGACAACTGTACATATTAATTTAAATATATATTATAATACTCTCAATGCAAGATTTTTTTTTGAAGTCCATCCAGAGGAAAGTTGCTGCAGAATTATGCATAACAAACACCCAATTCTTGAAAACTATGATGCAACAGCCATGGTGATTCGTAATTATGATCAAAGTGAGGAAGTCGTAGTGTGGTCACTGCAGGAGGTTTTGGCATAGTCATGGAAATTGTTGGAAAATCTTATGGCGGCAGGCCCCCAACTGGAAACCAAAGGCTGAACATGCTCTTCGTGGTTGAAACTTCTCATAAACATCAAGTGAAATCGCCTGCAGCTCAGTTAACTTTAGAACAAATAGAAATATTTTTGAAGTTGCTCAGATCTGAAACTCCTCAATCATGCTCCTTTGCACAAAATGATGAACTGCACTATTTGTCTTCTTTCAATTGTAACAAAAAAAACTACTCAACAACAAAATTTTCCTTGGACAATAGATTTAGGAACCTTTGATCACGGAGTAGTTGCCCTAGTTCATTCTCTTCTTATTAACCTTGTGCAGGAAGTAAGAAAGTAAGAATTGCAGGTGGTTCTTATTCTACCATAGCTAGTGTTGATAACATTAAAAAATCATATAACTTCATTCTGTCTAATGTCTTGCATGCTCTCAAGTTGATTTATATAAGCAAAATCACAAAAGACCTTCCATGTCTTGCTAATTTTTATCTTCACTTCATAAATTTCAAGACTTGGTCTTGGTGAAAATGTATTGTCTCTATTTTTTGGATGAGGAGTCTAGCTCAAATAAAGATGCTTGAAGAGTTCGTGTTTCCTAACGTCTGTCATTGCTAATGATGTAATTTATTTATGCCATTTTAAACTAGACATCCAAATTTCTTTCAATTAAAAACGTTGTTTCCAAACTTATTCCGTAATAAAGATCCCTCTCTCTGTGTTTCGTTTGATTCCTCCAATGATCAAACTGGAGATATTTTGACCTAGCCCCTAGGGATTGTTCAAACCAATCTATGGCAATCTTATAAGTCAATGCATGGCATCTATGCACCAGCTTGAGGGGAGTACAGAAACATGTATTTAGTTATTTATTTATTAATTGTCGATTTATTTGTATCCTTATTTAGGTGTATCTAAATAGTTGATGTAAATTATTATTATTTAAATTTGTTCCTAGTTTTTAGCTCACGCTAGTTTAACCTAATTTGTATCTCTAGAAGGCCATAGTAAATAAGAAAGTATTCTTCTACTTAGAATCACAATAACTATATTCGATGTAATGCTAACATTCTGCTTTTGGTATATAATATATGGTCACTTTTGTTCTAATTTTCCTGATGTCCTTTGTTTTCTTTAGGTGCTTTATCCTTATGTTAACTCCATGCTAGAAGATGCTGCCACTTCTCATAATATACCAAGAATAAAAGCCTGCCTTTTTTCGATGTGCACGTCCCTTGTGGTAATCAACCTTCTGTGAATATTTACCATGTCCATGAGCTTGGAGAGCTGTTATGCTCTGTTTTGCATTACGATCCATAATGTTATCTATTTGTACAACAGGCAATGAATAGAATTTCTTTTGGTTTGTAGGTAAGACGCGAGCATAACTTTTCACATTTTGATATTTTTGAAATCGTAAAAACCTTGGAAGTAGTTCTATCGTGGCCGTCTCAAAATGGAGATGAAGGTATGTTAACATATTATCTTGATTTTGCTTCTTTGTTACTCTACAGTAATCTTGGTATCTGAATTTTTTATTTTTGTTTTATCAGTTTCCAAATCACAACATGGATGCATTGATTGCATGGCGTTGATGATTTGTGCTGAACTACAAGCTCCAGATTCCTGCAGCGCCTCCAAGTTGGAGAAAATTGACATTGATAAGAAAGGTGACTGATCTTTCAATCTAAGTAAGGTATATTAGTTCTTATCGACTTCTGACTTCACGAGCTGAATGAACAGGGCATGCCTCTTTAAAAGGTTCTATCCTCGAGTATGTGATCCATCAAATAATAACGGGTACAAAAGAACTAGTTTCAACCTATGACTTGGACAATAATGACAACACGTCCGATAATTCAACGCCTCTATCTCTTCGCCTCTGCATGACAAATGTGCTCATCAGTGCCTGCCAAAAGCTTTCAGATTCAAGGAAAAAAAAATTTGCCCGAAAAGTTCTTCCACGTCTCATTAGTTTTGTTGAGGTTACTTCATCATCCAGATATCATTAACAAGATTTTGATTGATTTTTTTTATGTTTCCAGGTTTGTTTTTTGTGATTCTCATGATATTGCCAAATGTTGTAGGTAACAAGTACACAGGTAGATATTAGAGCTGCATGTATTGGAGTCATCTTTTCAGCCGTATATCATCTGAAGTCAGCTATTCTACCTTATGCCAATGATATTTTCAGTGTCTCCTTAAACGCTCTGAAAAATGGGAGAGAAAAGGTATAAAATTAGGCTTATATGAGACACGATGCATAGTTATTTCTGTTTCATTTCAATCATTCTTACTGAATATGTTAGGTATCCAAGACCTCCTGCACTCAGAAAATACCCAACAAAGGACAAGAATAGGGATCGTAAAACTCTTAAGTTTGAGAAAGAATCAGAATACTCTATTCATTCACCAAAGATATGAATATATACAAGTATACAAAGCATAGAAAAGGAAAATATCACAAAATATTTACAAGAATGGAAATCTTAACTATAGAATTATAACACTCCCCCTCAAGTTTGAGCATATATGTTAATCATGCCCAACTTGTTACATAGATAATCTATATGTCTTCCATCCAATGCTTTCGTGAAGATATCTCCTAATTGTTCTCCAGTCTTCACATATCCTGTAGATACCAACCCTTGTTAAATTTTCTCACGTACAAAATGGCAATCAACTTCAATATGTTTAATCCTTTCATGAAATACTGGATTAGATGCAATATGAAGTGCTGCTTGATTATCACACCACAACTTTGTCGGTGTGGTGATTTCAAATCCCAACTCAACAAGAAGTTCATATATCCAAATCAATTCACACACAGATTGTGTCATTGCTCTATATTTTGATTCCGCACTTGAACGTGACACCATATCCTGAAGTTGATCTTCTGTCTTCTTTAGATCCTGCCCAATCAGTGTCTGAGAAACATTCAATATTAGTATGACCATAATCCTTATATAATAAACCACGCCGGGGAGCAGCCTTCATATAACAAAAAATCAGTTCCTATGTAGCTCAATGATCAACTGTAGGGCATGACATGTATTGACTCACAATACTTACTGAATAGGCTATGTCGGGTCAAGTTACTGTAAGGTAATTAAGTTTTCCCACTAACCTCTTATATCTTTCAGGATCTTTTAGCAATTCTCCATCTTTTGTGAGCTGTAAGTTGGGCATCATTGGGATACTACATGGCTTAGCCCCTAGCTTTCCTTTTTCAGTCAACAAGTCAAGTATATATTTTCTCTGTGATAATAGGATTTCTTTCTTGCTTCTTATACCTTCAATTCGTAAGAAGTATTTCAACATGCCCAAATCTTTTGTATGGAATTGACTATGAAGAAAGGTCTTTAGAGACTAAATACCTAAAGCATCATCACCAGTAATCACAATATCATCCACATATACGACTAACAAGATGACACCACCTTCAGATCTCTTAAAAAAGACCGAATGATCTGACGTGCTCTTCCGCATTCCAAAGCTTTCAATCCCTTGACTAAATTTTCCAAACTAAGCTCGTGGGCTCTGCTTTAATCCATACAAGGATTTACGAATGCGACACACCATTCTATTCTCCCCCTTAGCAACAAACCTTGGTGGTTGCTCCATATACACATCTTCTTGAAGATCACCATGAAGAAATGCTTTTTTAATATCAAGCTGATATAAATGCCAATGATTGATTGAAGCTAATGAAATAAACAATCTCACAGATGTCATTTTTGCTACAAGAGAAAAAGTATCAGCATAGTCAACGCCATAAGTTTGTGCGTAGCTTTTCGCTACAAGGCGCGCTTTTAACCAAGCAACAGAACCATCAGGATTGATTTTAATTGCAAACACCCATTTGCAACCGATAGCATTCTTTCTTGCAGGAAGAGAAACTAAATCCCAAGTACAATTATCATCTAAGGCAGTCATCTCCACCATTGCGGTACACCAACCAAGATGAGACAAAGCCTTATGAACAGTTTTCGGGATGGATACAGACTCTAAGGATGCAATGAATGAACATGTGGAAGGCGACAAATGGTTATATGAAACAAAAGAGGAAATAGAATGAGCACATGTACGTTTACCTTTACGAAGAGCAATAGGAATCACTCGTTTCTGGATCCAATGACGAAGAAGACTCTGATACAGGTCATGGAACTAAAGGAGGTTGTCATCGAGTATAGACCTTAACGATGGGTGGAAGAGTAAAGGTAGCCACAGGTAGAGATGAATCAGGAAGAGGATCGGAAGGAGAAATAATTGTGTAGACAAGGAAATCATCCTATAATTCCTTATGCTCCCCCTGACTCTTATTCGAAGAGAAAGACGGTGATGATAAAAATGGGGTATGTTAAAAAAACGTGATATCAGGAGAGACGAAATATTTATTTAGACTAGGACAATAACACCATACCCCTTTTGGACACAGAATAACTAAGGAAAATACATTTTAAGAACTTTGGATCCAGCTTGGTATGTTGAGGCTGAACATCCCGAACAAAGCAGGTACAACCAAATATTTTGGGTGGAATGGGAAACAAATGTTGTTGGGGCATAAAGTACGAAAAGGTATCTCACCCTTAAGAATGGAAGAGGGCATGCGAGTTATTAAGAAACAAGCTGTAGAAACAGCATCGGCCTAAAAGGATTTTGGAACATGCATCTGAAACATCAAAGCTCTGGCAGTCTCAAGGAGATGGTGATTCTTTCGTTCTGCAACCCCATTTTGAGATGGAGTATCGACATAAGAAGATTGATGAAGAATGCCATGGGCATCTAAATAAGACTTGAATGTGTGAGAGATATTTTTTAGCATTATCACTCTGTAAGATTTTAAGAGCACCACTAAACTAAGTTTGAATTTCAGTATGGAAGTTACAAAAATGAGAAAGTACCTTAGAACGACTTTTCATTATATATAACCACGTAACACGAGAGGAGTCATCGACAAATGTAACAAAATACCTAAACCTTCATTTGGACTCATCGGGACATGAACCCCAAACATCAGAATGGACTAATTCAAAAGGAGCATTAGCTCGTTTATTGACTCGAGGATACAAACTCAAACGATGAAATTTAGCAAACTAACATGACTCACAATCTAAAGAAGACAAATGTTGAAGTTGTGGACGAAGACTCTTTAACACAGAGATAGGCGGATGACCCAAACGACAATGCTCTTCAAAGGGAGACGACCTTGAGCATGTGATGGCCGTAGGTGTTTGTGGTTCAACGATGTAAAGACCTCCAAATTCACGCCCTTTACCAATCGTCTGTTTCGTCGTAAGATCCTAAAATAAGCAATAACCAGGAAAAAAGGAGACACAACAATGAAGATCACAAGTGAGTTTACTGACCGAAATCAAATTAAACGAAAAATGTGGTAAATTTAAAACTGATGACAGGGAAATTTATTCAGTAAGACGGACGGTTCTTGATCCTAAAACAGGAGTGGAGGTTCCATCAGCTATAGTGACATTAGGTGAAGAGATAGATGTACAAAGTTTAGAGAATAAACTGAAGTTACATGTCATATGGTTTGTAACGCCAGAGTCAATGACCCATTTTGACGTGGAGGAAAGAAGGCATTTAGAAATGTTATCTGTCTCTGCGATGGCCGTAATGGGAGTAGAAGATGATGCCCTCAATGACTCTTGATATTGCTGAAATTTAGTAAATTCCTCTGCAAAAATCGTAATTGACTTGTTAAGTTTATCAGGAGTAGAGGCGACATGTGCATAGGGTGATGGCATCCTCTGACCCTTATTCAGCAATCTTCTGCATTCACGCTTCGTATGGCCAGGTTTATGACAATAATAGCAAACAAAACCTCCTGGATTTTCTTTGGTTATTGTGATGACCTTTGAAGCTATTTGATTCAACCCCCTTATTACCTCTATAATCATTTGTCGCCCAATCAAAGCACTATTAGAATCAGATGACGTAACTGCTTGTGTCTTTTCAGTACGAAGTATTCGAGTGTAAGCTTCTTCCAACGATGAGATATTTGAGCTTAACAACATTTGATCTTTGGCCATCTCATATTTAGGTGCAAGACCTACTAAAAAGCTCATGATAAAACATTTTCACGTTGAACCATTAGAACTTTTGGATCCGTGTTGATTGGCATCAAGACATATTGGAATTCCGTGCATGTATTTTTAACCTCCATAAAGTAGCTTGTAATAGATTTTTCTCCTTGATCAGGTTGATATAGAGTCTTACAAATATTAAACACTATTAATATTCTCTTTCCCTGAATAAAGGAAATCCAAATATTCCAATAGTTCCTTGACTGATTCGCAATGATTTACTAGTTCAACAATTTCATAGTCAATAGAATTCTTGATTTGTAGAAGCATTCTTGAATTGTCCCGCCACCAAATCTTTTTATTAGCATCAATCAGTGGCTCTTATGTGATGTGATCATCCATCTCCATGCTCCTAATAAAGTGGCGAACATTTGATCTCCATGAATAGTAGTTGGATCCATTCAACTTGTGTTCAGTTACTTTTGACACCATAGGAACAATCTCAGACATGACTATTGGTTTCTTATCAGCCATTACCTCAAAAAATAGACACCGGACAGCCGAGAATCAAACCCTAATTTACCGAAGAGATGTCTTTACAAGTAGTGAGTATATCTATATATCCCAAACAAACACACCACCAAAAAGAGTTAACAAAACTGAGGAAACCCACAGAAGACGAACCAAAATCAATGGCTCACGCGCCTACACGTGCCGACGCGTGGATGGACGGCAAAGAGGAACAAGTGGCGTGTGATCCTCATGCACTGGTCAGATGGGATCTGGACTTTGGGATTTTGTAGATCGGTGGCTGGGCTCCTCGATGGACTGGGCGGTGTTGAAAAAATAGCCTTCTTTTTTTCCCCCGGCGGCGGCTAACGACGGCGAACGAACCAAAGACGGCAGCTATGAGCAAAAGTGTAAACTCACCTGTCTACAAAACCCTAAACGTATCACAAACGGGTTCTAAATTCTCAAACCCTAAGGATCACAAAACCCTAAGTTTGTTTAAAGAGCTCTAATACCATGTAAAACTCTTAGGTTTGAGAAAGAATCAGAATACTCTATTCATTCACCAAAGATATGAATATATACAAGTGTACAAAGCATAGAAAAGGAAAATATCACAAAAAATTTACAAGAATGGAAAATCCTAACTATAGAATTATAATAGGGATAAACTCCCCTGTTTATGATATTCCAAGAATTCAACCAGCAATTACAATTTCAGTAATTAAAATATAACTGAGAACACTAGATGAAGAACAAAGAAAGTAATCAAGAAAAAGATAAAAGGCAGGATTCGAGAGCGCCTCCCTCTCTACAAGATTCAGAAAGTTCCAAAATGATCACGCCCCCAACGAATTCTGACAAACTTCTCTTAACCCCTACTCGCTAGTTAAACGCTCTCTCTACTCTCCTCTCCACTTCAAGCTCCTTCCTTTCCTTCCGATCTTTTTCTTCCAGTCCGACCACCTTCCTAACATCTCCATTTATTTCCCCTTTTCCATCCTTACATCTATTCTTTATTGGGAACTATGGAGGTGAAAAGTTTTACTATTATTGATAATGGCAACGACTTCTTTGTGGAAGATATAAAAAGAGGCTAGAAAGTATTCTTCTCAGTGACGATGGAAAAATGGCTCGATACCAGCATGAAAAGGTTATTAAGTGGTCCGACTTTTGAGTTCTTTTTACTTAAGGAAAGAGTAGATCAATGTGTAATCTGACTTATAAAGTTTCGTAACAAAGAACGGTGGTTTGTGGAGTGTGCGGTCTGGCCTTCAATAGGAGGAAGGAAGAACATCAACATTCCTAATCAACATTCCTAATGGAGATGGCAAATCTGGCTGGCAAGAGTTCAAAGAAATGGTTAGTTTTTGTATTAATAGACCCCTGGCCTTCACTGATCAATCTGAAAATATTCAATATCCAATCACTGGGGAAAAGCTAGAATATGAGGCTGATATGGGTAAACGAAAGTTTGGTGCATCAACGGCTGTTTTGGACAAGAAAAGATCATATCCAGAAGTAATTAAACAAGGTGATTCAAATTTTAAGCATACCCATGTTAATCCTTCATCATTTTGGGTATGGTTGGATTGAAGACTACTTTGGAGGATCATCTTCAGACAGAGTTTTAATCAATCCATTCATGGATGACAAAGCATTATTGAAAATTGATATGAATCAATTTTTTTTCAAAAATATTGGGAAATAACTTCGGACTGAAGTAGGCTATTGGTCGTCTGTCTTGCATCAACACTGCCCTGAGCCCAAGGCTTGAAGCATCCGTCTCAATCACGAATGTTTTAGTGAAATTCGGAAGGGCCAACACCGGTAGCGTAGCCTGTAGCCATGGTGCTCTTCAATCTGTTAAAGGCCTCCATTGCAAGATCATTCCACCTAAAAGCATTTTTTTTTGCAAGAGTTGAGTCAATGGTGCTGCAATCACCCCATAATCCTTCACAAACTAGTGGTAGTAACCAGTCAAACCCAAAAATCCTCTAAACTCGGACACATTTCTTGGTATTGGCCAGGCAACATAACTTGAACTTTTCTCCCATCTGCTTGCACGCCAACCTCTGATGCCCAATGTCCCAAGTAGTTAATTCTTGTATGCCCAAAAACACATTTCTTTTGGTTGGCATGCAGCTGGTGATCCTTTAACACATCGAAGATGATTGCCAAATGCTTTTCGTGTGAATCTAAATTAGGGTTGTACACCAAAATATTGTTAAAAACT
This sequence comes from Benincasa hispida, assembly GCF_009727055.1. NCBI lineage: Eukaryota > Viridiplantae > Streptophyta > Magnoliopsida > Cucurbitales > Cucurbitaceae > Benincasa > Benincasa hispida. The sequence goes on along the minus strand of NC_052351.1, from coordinate 65,505,770 downwards.
AATATGAAATGACGAAGAAAAGGTCGACACACCTAATTCATCAAAAGACTAGAACGTTGTTAGAGTGTTAGTCAGATCAGAAGGTATCGCCACGAAATCATAATGACTTTCGTGTGTTCGGAAGGTTGTTTTCTCAATGTCCTCTTCCCTTATTTGTATCTGGTGATAACTTAATCGTAAATCCAATTTAGAGAAGTAGGTAGATTTGTGTAACTCATCCAACAATTCTTCAATAACTGGAATTGGAAATTGGTTTGCAATCGTGACTTGATTAACCTTCCAATAGTCCACACAAAATCTCCATCCTGTCTTTTTTTCAAACTAACAACACCGGGCTAGAAAATGGACTTCTACTTGGCCGAATGATGCCCATGGTTAACATCTCTTTCACCATTCGCTCTAGTTCATCCTTCTACACATGCCCATTTTTATATGGTCTTACATTGATTTGTTTTTGGCCTTCCACCATAAGAATCTGATGATCGATTTCTCGTTTGGGTGGTAGGTGGCTCGGTGTTTTGAACACTGCAGCGTTTTTGCTTATCCGACGCTTTAGGACTAGATGCATTTCTTCTACTTGATTACTTAGAGAATCGACAGATTTCCCCTTCCTCTAAGATCCTTCCATCACCACAGTTCCATCCTTATCCCTACCCAGACTTACCTCCATCTCCCCCATGAGTCGATGGACATGCTGGCACATAGTGAAGACCATCTCCTTCAATCCCACACTATCCTTATCATGGGATTCCAATTGGTATTCGGGTTCCTTCAATGCCATCTTGTTCTTCCCAGGATGAAATGTAGCTCTGATATCACCAATTTGTTAGGTATCCAAACCTTTCATGATCCCTACCCGCTGGTCCCCACCACACATAGCAACCTCCAAGTAAGGTTTAGCAGATATTTTCAAAGCATATATATATTTAATATATTTTCACAACAAAAATAAAATTTTGATTGGTATTCATAATATTAAGCTTGTTTGCTCAGCACCATACTCTTTGTAGTAAGAAAAAATTCAATTATTTCAGAAATAGGTCACCCATAATATAAAATTAAAGAAAAAGAAAGGGGAAAAAAAAACTTAAAAAAGAAGAATTCTTAAACGTGTCATTTTCTTGAGATCACTTAAGCCCTAAACTAATTGAAAAAATGTTTGAACTTTTTCGTTCACCACCCTAGGTATAACAAAGTAACATAATTACTTCTCTAGCCAATTATTATATACCCTTAAAATCTTGCTAATAGTCTAATATTTCTAATCTTATCATAATACCCTTCCTATCAGAAACGTCTACAATCAGCTGCTTGCTGTTTTTATTCTATTCATCATAATCATGACACCAATTTTATATTTTTATATAATCATGCTTAAAAGAAGGGGAAAGAACCTACAGGCTTGAGGTAGAGATAATCCCCTTTCAAAGTAAGGGCTAAGGAATACTACAAAAGGGGAAAAAAATGTATTTTTGGCTGCTTATTGTTTGTTCTATTAAGGATAAAGAAGGTATATTTTGAGTTGTAGTTCTTTTTCCCTGTTCATCAGGAAAGGATAGCCGGTGCTAAGCTGATGGTATCCCTCATGTCAAGTGAAGATCCAATTTTGGAGTGTATTTCTGGAGGATTACTAGAAGCAAGAGATGTGCTCTCAAGTGTATCTTCTTTGGATCCTTCAATTGAAGTCCAACAAATTTGCCAGAAAATGCTCCAATGTTTGCTTTCTCCATGAGTTCATGTGAGCTGTTCATCATCATAAGTGGACAATGATTTTCCTATATGACCCAAGTGATTAAACTTTTAGATAAAAAGTTATTGTAAATAATATTAATTGGTAAACTATGGTATATTTGGAGGGTTATTTTGGTCTTGGTCCAATGATCACTTCGAAGGTTACACCTGTATTTCAAATTTTAAATACACGGTACATTATTTGAAGGGTTCTTTTAGCACGGGCCTAGCTATCAGTTAGAAATTTCACACTTTTTTTTTTTAATAATATGGAGTACAAGGGATGTTTGTATTTAGTAGCTCTTTATCGATGACACGTCTTAACTAAGATGATTCATGCTCAAATTGAACCTATCTAAAAAGCTATTTCTTAACTTGCATCAACGAATAGTTATATTATATTGGGGAAATTGTTAGAAACAACATATTCATCTTTTAAGATTAGTATTCTTTTTTAAAATTTATTAAAATAGTTTTCTCTGTGTTTCTTGGTCAAGATTGACCATTGAGATTTGTATAAAAAAAATTAATATTTTCAATCTATATTCAAAATTATCGATTCTCTTAAGCTCTTGGTGAATCTCGACTAGGATGAGGATTGAGATTCACATAATTTTTTCAAATCTTAATCTTTTTTAATCTTTCCAAAATTTAGAAATCACATGGCTAAATATTACGAAAAATTGAAAAGATAATTAGTAATTTCATTTAGATAAATGGTAAATCAATTTGAAAATGAGTGTAAAACATAAATTGGGTATAAGGTTTGCAAAATTACACAATTTTATGTGAAGTTTGGGAAAGATTACAAGAAAAATTTTGACGAGTTAAGAATTGCTATGATATTTGGAAAGATGGCATAATATTTGAAAAAATTATGTGGATCTCGGTTAATTTTGTGCAAAACTGTATCGAGAAAGTCTAAAATTATTGATTCTTTTAGCTTTCTTGGTACAATTTCTCCTAAATGAACATCGAGATTAGGCTTTCTTGATGAAAGTCTTCTCAATAGCCAAATTATAATCGAATTTAAAATTGAACCTAACTGCCAAATCAAATAGAACAGTTTTCATCCCTACCTATCGGGCAAGTGAGAGAGAGGTTTCATTGTTCAAGTCCTAGAGTCTGCATTTAAGGGATCTCCTCATGTACTTTCCCTACACGGGAGAGGGCAAATTCAATCTTGTGAAATTATATTTCCAACTCTTTATTTGGTCAAGTCTCCAAAATGGTAGGCATATTGAGTTGGCAACTCATGACACTCATCTATGCAAATCAAATGACAAACTTTCACATGCAAGGGTTTATAATGAAAGGAGTAGGTGACTATCTGCAGTGGAAGGATCGTGTCTCAATTTTAATTTTACAAAACATTGATTACAAGAATCCACAAACTAGGAATAAACAATGCTAATTAAGCATGCTTTTCTAACACATACCAAAAAAAAAAAAAAAAAAAAAAAAAAAAAAAAAAAAAAAAAAAAAAAAAAAAAAAAAAAAAAAAAAAAACTAAAACAGAAAAGAACTAAGAGGAAAAAAGGGTTCATGGATCTTACCCTTGGAGATTATCCTCTTGGGTCACGAACAAATCGGACTCTCCTTGTAATTCACAAACACATGATCACTAGAATGATGATGGACACCACCAATGGCTCTTTCCCATTATTCTCAAGGGTGAGGATCGCTGAGAAGCGTGGGCTTCAATGATCAATTTTTGAAGAAAGGGAGAAGGGAGAAATTCTTTTGAGAGAGAACACTGTTTCTGTAGAGAGCCTTTTGGGAGAGAATCTGAAGCGAGAAGCCGATAAAAAAAATCTCATAGCCCCTCAATGTTAACACCCTCAATGTTAACGTGAAAAAATAGTTGAGAGATTAAAAGTTGTTTTTTTTTTTTTCTTAAAAAAAATAATAACTTCCTCATTTTTATTATTTAAAAAGTAAAATTTGAAAATTCATAATTTTGAAAGTCAAATAATAATAACTTTATTATTCACATCCAACCATATGTAATATCATATATAACATATAGCCTATAGATAATATTATATCACATATAATATAACTTATGGTTTGTCACATATAATATAACTTATGGTTTATCAATCTCTCAATTAAACTATAGTATAAATATGAAATCATATTCATATTAATTTTAACATATAATTTTTATATAAATCACATTCATATAAATAATATTTGAATCATATTCAAATATTTGTTTCTCTCAAACAAAACTTTATATTATAATGTATCACATACATTATTTTAACTATATCTCATATAATTAATTTGAACTATTCAAATTAATTCAAAATTAATTCGATTTTCACTAATCCCTATTGAGTTAACAAAGGGACCTTATGAACCTATAGATTGAAGCTCTAATGGTACTTGATTAATTAATTAAACTTTTTAATTAAATTAATCAACTTCCATTAACTACAGATCATTCCACTAAAGATCAATAGTTGCACTCTCCCTACTAAAGATATATTTTTGCATCCATTAGATATGACCAATCAACAGTGCGTTGACCCTTCACCAATGTCTCATAAATACAACTGAGTCAAATTTACTATTTTGCCCTTATAGTTCCATCTAATTCCTTAAGTACCATTGATCCCTTTAATGAACAATAGGTTATAATCCAACTATAATCGGACCCCTATCGGGTCAGGAGAGGGTGTGGCACCACATTGTTCAAGTCTCGGAATCAGCCTTTAAGGGAGTAATTTCCCTACTTACCTTAACATTAGGAAATGAGTGAATTCCTTCTTGTGTTGCTACATTTCCAGCTCCTCAATCAGACGAATCCCAAAATGGTAGGCATATTGAGTTGGCGAAACTAGTCACTCTCATCCATATAAATCAAATGACCGCCTTCATAAGTAGGAGTTTATAACTCACTTAGGACTCAGGTCAAGTCATCTATGGTCATTCTGGTGAAATGTAAGTCTCTTCTAGCAACGTGTTATATAGAGAGACAATCTATTTCATAGTTCGGTCTTATACAAACTCTTTGTATAAAATATTCTCGCTCATATGTCTCCACACGAATGATCAAGACCAGATCACTTGTAGCACTCTACAATAATTGTAACAGCTACAAAGCATGTCGTATTCGTTGTGTCAGGTACCCAACCTTATCAATCTACTACAGACCGTTTAGGTTATAACTTAAAAATGATCTACCTGTATGTCTCCACATACATGTTTAATGTTGAGAATGTCCTAAAACTTGCAATTCGTAATCATGAAAGCATATTCTATTTATCAATAAGAATATATTGTTGAAGCATTATCAATAAAATTGTTATTGAAATTGCATTATGTTATAAAAATCAAGTAAAAGAATCTATGGCTATAGTATGAATACTGTAACTTTATGTAGAGACATAAAAGATGATCAATTTATAGTATATAGCCAAAAAGGTCTATAAGTATATGGATGAGATTAGGTACCTCGTCTTAGGGACACTATAGATACGACCTACTTTGTATAATGATACAAAACGACGTGATTCTGAAATCTTCCATGTGGAGACATGCGAGTAGAGGCATCCTATGCAAAAGAGTTTTGCATAAGACTAGACCACGAAATAGGTCACTTTTTTTATAACAACCGTTTACTGCTAAAATGACTATTTTAATTCAATGACCTAGGGTAACTCGATCTTAATCTTGAGCTAACTATGAACTCTTGTTTATTCGAGATTATCCTTTGATCTGCATGATGAGAGTAGTTCAATAGCACTGCTTAACAAGCCTTCCATTTTGGGAATAAGACCGGATAGATAGTTGAGGACATAGTCCTACAAGATGGAATTCGCTCCTACCCATTTTAAGGTTAACAGATAGGTTGTTCCCTTAAGTACTGATTCCTAGTCTTGGACAAAAGGGCCCTGCCCTCTCATGACCGAGGGACATGGTTTATTAGTTGGATTATAAACCAATTGTTCAATAGTGGATCAATGGAAGCTTAAGGAGCAAGATGTACTTATAGGGGTAAAACGGTAATTTTGACCTAGCTATAAATACGAATGACCTATGAAGTATCGACTTACTGATCATGGTTAAATCAAGTGGACATAAATATATCTACAGCGAGGAGAGTGCAACCATTGAGCTATAGTGGTATGTGTCGATGGTTAATGAATATTGATTAACTCAGGTTAAAGAGTTTAACCGATTAATCTCAAATCAATAGAGCTCATGATCTGTAGGTCCATAAGGTCCCTCTACTAGCTCGTAAAAGATTAAACCTTGGATTAGAATATTGACAAATTTAAAGCGTTCAAATTCTGAATTAGGGTTTGAATTTGAAATGTTCAAATTCAATTTAGGGTTTGGATAGTTATATTCGATATAATTAAATGTTTAATTTTATCAAAATTAAACATAATTGGAGAGTTTAAAATATTTAAATATTGACTACATAAATAGTGTTTTATTAATTTAATATTTGATATAAATTATTATTTAATTATTTAATTATTTAAATATGTAATTTATTAATAAAAAAATATTTTAATTATAAAATTTCAACTTTTAAAATTGAATTTTAATTTTTTTTTCTAAAGTAATTTTTAAGTAAAGTTAATTAGATTTAATAAAATATATAAATTAAAATTGAATTTCAAATTTGAGTGAAAAAATCCAACATTGAGATGTTTTAGTGGATTTTTCCACATTTCAATACCTTGTCCACTCACTTAGTGCTAATTTAAGTGTTAATTAGCTGAATGTATGAGTGCTTGCATGTTTAAACTTATTAAATGCTTCATTTTTTAGAAATCTGAAGCTCATGCATTCTGAATTAGTAGAAAATTCTGAGAATTTTTTAAACTCTCTCAAATCCTCTCCAATTCCTACCTCTATACCTCTCAATTTAGAGTTTCCACCACTCAATCCAAGGATGAGAAAAAGTAGAGAAGTGCTCTTGCTGGTCTACTCAGGATTTGGAGATCAAATTCGTGGAGTTCAGCAAGGATCAAGAAGGAATCTACAAATCTATACCATCTAGAAACCATTGTTTCAGAAAAACTATTTTTAGCATGTTTTGAACTCAAATTAAGTGCAATTAGAGTGCTTAATGATTTTGTTCGCTTTTGCATTTTGCATCTTTACTCTGTCATTAGCTACTTCACAAGCAATTACGTACACACTACTTTCATAGAGTCTACAATGCATCCCTGTTTGATGCTCTGCCATACTATTTCTTCTTCACATAGAGTGAACACTAATCCCAGTGTGGATTTTCTAGAATCCTTACTAAGTCTAAAATGAAGAGTTAGTACATCCTGTAAGGATGTGCTGATTATTTTATTTGTTATTAATATTTCATTGTATTTATTGTGTTATATTTGTTGTATTTTTATTTTTCGCTTTTGTAATGGGTGACTTTTCTATTTAAGAAAACCTTTTCTTTCTAAGAAAAATAAGAGACAAAAATACATTATTTGGCATGGCATTAAAGCCACACATGTTTTGAAACCCAAAATAATCCTAAACTTTTTCTAAACCCTTAGAAAACTTAGTATTTGCTGCTGCTACTGCTGATCGTTTATCTTCGTCATTCGATGTCACCTATCCCTCGAAGCTCTGAAGAACGTTGCCTCTCACTTGCCAGTCAATTGGATCTCTGTTGGAAAGCGCATCTCAACTGCGAGTTAAGATCAATTTTGCTTGATTCAAAGCAATTTCTGGACTCATCTCACCCATCTCCGTCGGTCATCCCAACTGCATTAATGACCGTTCCCTTCCGCCACGCACCGCCACTTGTAGCTATCACACCTAGTCCTGAGCCTTCTCTCGTAGACCCGAAAGAAGATGTGAAGACAGCTGATACCACCCTTGTGATACCAACTTCACACCAATTCACAGATAGCTAATATGTAAGAACTTAATTATTTTTTATGAACAGTTACAAAAGTTTATACGATTATACAATATTAGCTTTAATAATCCTAATGACTTTCAAAGATAACCCAATTTGAGTCTCATAGAGTCTCGCATTGTGAGAGATTAGTAGTTCCAGACCTTGGGTGATTTTTTCCAGAACGTTCCGCTTTCCGCTACCTGGGAAAAATAAAACAATGGAAAACATGAGCTAGAAAGCCCAGTGAGTGGCTCCCTTCAAATGAAAACAAGTTTTGTTTTAGGAAAACATTTTTGGGAAATCCATTTTCACACTCTATCAATCATCACACATAAGAATGCAATCCTTCCAGCTTGGTAACTGGATATCCCTAGCATGATCATGTATTTCCTCGAGTATTCCCGTAAATTCCCAGTATGAATGATGTGGAAACAATCCCAGTACCCTTATAGCCCCTTGAATGTGCACATGTCAACAATATCCCGGTTAGCAATTTTTTAGGGTATAATCCCAGATTCCAATGCAAATCACAACAAGAAAAATAACACGAATTACATCAACCAATAAAATCCAGAAAAACACATTTCCCGATCATGCCAATTTTCAAACTTTACATATATATAATAACATATATATATAGAATTCAAACATACGAAAATGATAAAACCACTCACAGTCCTTTTGTTATTCCTCAGGAATTCTCCTAGAATGACTCTTAACCCGGACTCCCTTAAATTCCCCTTATTTTCAAAGAAATCCCAAATTAGTCCAAAAAAATCCTCCGAAAATTCTATTTGAGTTAAAAAAAAATAACTTTAAAATAAAATAACCAGCTTACCCCCTTTAAAAAACACAAAACAGGCCTAACTTCCCAAAACACAGCCTTTAGAGGTTATTTTACAAGCTAATGGGTGTTGTGGCTACAAGGTGGGCATTTTCGTGCACAGCTGGGTGTCAAACTTTGCACAAGGTGGGCAGGTTGCAACATTGAGCGTCACATGGTGCTAGGTGTGCGTTGGGCGATCACGTGCGCGAGGTTGGGCGATGGTATGCGTGTAGCCGTGCACTGGAGCACTCAGTCGCATGGTCGTGCGTGCCTGGCATTGGGCGTCTATGTGCTGGCGAGGATGCGTAGGTAGAGCTGGCCGATAGGGCTACTGGACATCCACGCAGGCACTAGACGATAGGCGATGGGCGTCTACGCAGTGCTATGTGTTGGGTTGTATGTTCTAAAACTCGCAGTTTGTAATGTTAAACATATTCTATTATGAATAAAGATGTTATGGACGTTTATTCAATAAAATTGTTATTGATATGCGAATTGCAGTTGTAAGTCTAAATCCAGTAAACTAAAAGATCCATGACTATTACATGAATACTTGAATTTTATGTGGAGACATAAGAGTGGATCGGGTTCGAGTAAATAGTCAAAATGATTTATATTATACGAATAAGGTTTGGTGCCTTATTCTGGAAAAACTATTGGATGCGGTTCACTCTGTAGTTGTTATAATTTCTTGTAAAGTGCTACAAACGAAGTGATCCTGATTCATTCATGTATTGACATGAGGAGTGGGGGCATCCTATTGCAATGAGTTTGCATAAGATCAGACCAAAAACTAAGTCATCCTTACTTTATAATGTTGTTTATTATTTAAGACTAACTATTTCAAAGTGTTGACCTAGGTAACTTGACCTTAATCCTGAGCTAACTATGAACTCCTGTTTATTCGAGATTGTCCTTAGATTTGCATGGGTGAGGGTTGGCTCAACAAGGCTGGCTCAATAAGCCTCCCATTTTGGGGGTAAGACTAGGTAGATAGCTGAGGACATATGGTGCAAGACGGAGTTCACTCCTACCCGCATTTAGGGATAGTAGAGAGGTTGTTCCCTTAAATGCTGACTCTAGGTCTTGAACAGGGAGCCCCACCATCTCATTGGCCTGAGGGGGACTCACTTTAGTGATTGAATCATAAACCAATTATTCATTAAAGGATCAGTGGGACTTAAGAAGCAAGATGTAATCTTGGGGGTAAAACAACTTTTGACCCAACCATTATTACTAACACCATGTGAAGGGTTAACTTACTAATCATGGTTATATCGAGTAGGCATAATATATCTACAGTGAGGGGAGTGCAACTACTAGACTTTAGTGGAGTGACCCAGTAGGTAACAAATGATGGTTAATTTAGGATAAATAATTTAGCCGGTTAATCGCAGATCGTTGGAGCCCAGATCTGTAGGTCCATGAGGTCCCCCTACTAGCTCATATCGGACTAAACCTTAGAACAATGTGATGAACGAATTTGAAGTGTTCAAATTCGGGTTTTGGAGTAAAGCGTAAAGATAGACGATCTATTTAACCTAATGTTTAATTGTGAATTGAACATAAAAAAAGAGAAAATTGGAGATATTTAAATAAGATTTAAATATCAAGATTATGAATAGAGATTCACATTCATTGAGATTATTGTTTGATTTAATATTAAATTAATTAATTAATTTTTTAATATTAATTTGATTATTAGAATTAATTTATTAAATTAAATGAAATTGGTCAAAATTTCATTAAAAGTTAAATTATTGACTAGGTAAAAAATGCAATGGAAGTCAAATTGTTGACTTTTGACTTTTGAAAGTCAAAAAGTCAAATTTATTGACTTTGGACTTTGAGAGTCAAACTTCGACCAAGTTAGCGAAAAGATCCGACATTTGTGAGTGTGAAATGCAACCTTTTGCATGGCTAAATGTTGTCTTCATTTGAAGACACATGTCCCACTAAATCCCACTTTGAGTTAGTAGACTTTTGAGTATCAAATTCTCATCAAACTCAAAGTTGCATTTTTGCATGAAATAGTTTTTAAAAGTGAGTGCTCAATGTTTTTTAAGAACTCTTGGCCATAGTGGGTTTTGATGAGATTATGTGATAATCTCATCCCTTTTTTCTCTTAAAGCTTTAGCATTTTTCCTCTCAAAATTAGTCACTCACCAGATTCCACAATCCCGTTATAAGGCCGGAGAATAGTCGGGAAGACTCTCGTGGTGGTCTACGAACCATTCATGAGGAGATTGGAGCTGATTTGGAGAAGATTTAAAGACTACAAAGGTTGTATTCTTTTTCCTCTTTCTCTTGTTTTATTGCATGCATGCATATCTTTGTAATTAATCTAATTAGATTATTTTAGATCCGTTTTTCTTCCGTTATGCACGTGTTCATTCTATCACTATGCGTCCATCTGGGCCTTTTTCCTTCCAATGCTGATTCCTTTCTTCTCACAACTCCAATTTAAATGGTAGCCCATAGCCTTTTTCTTCATCCCCTCTGAACACTCCAATTTAATTACTCAAATTACACGAGTGACTTGTGAGAACTAAACCTCCTAAGTTGCCCTATTTATAGGCATCCAAACTTTCCCACAGCTTGACACCTCCATCATCTTTCCATGTTTAGCTGCCCCTCCCTTGTGCTGCTAACGACTCTCATTGACACCTCTGCCCTGAAGTGTCTTATCCTCCTTCGGCCAACACAAGACCTCTACTTTGCTTGTCTTCTTATTCTTCCACCTCACCTTGATTCAAGCCCAAATCACCCTTGGTCAGCCATTTGTCTAGATGAATTGTTAACTTAACCTTGTTCTCCAAGCCACACCTTTGTCAACACATAACTCATCCCAATGGCCGCATGACTCTCATGACCGCATGCCATTGACTATCGCTTGGCTCCTTCTTGTGCCACACTAACCTTAAAACCATCGCAAGACTCTCCTTGGCTGCACACTCCTTCCCTCACATGTCTTACTCTTGGTGCATCCCTTCTTGGTCCAATGCAACTCCTCATGCGATCATCCTCTACACTTAGGCCATCACATGCTCTTCATCACATTCAACACAACCAACGCCAAGTCTCCTCCCTAGGCCATCCTTGTCACATGTGTCCCATGAGTCCTTCCCTAACCTTAAGATGACTTATCCATTACATAGCTTCAACGCAAAGGCATTGCCTCGTCCACTCATGCGATCAAATAACCTTAAATTGTCTTGGCCAATGCCTTGCCCTAACGTCTCAATTCCTTGTGTGGTACATGTTCTTTGTTAACGCATGGCAAACTGTCGCCAACACATTGCGTTTGACATGTCCCTCATGCCTCCATCTAGAAAATTCTTCCATGTCATCGCTCAGTCAACCCATACCATGNACAACCATTGTCCCTGTGCAGACAATGACCACGTTGGCCGCACAAATGGCCAAGGTGACCTCGACCCTTCAATGATTGGTAATCAACCAAGGAGCCATTGCTCCACGATCAGCGGAATCTGCTACCCCAGCTCAAGTGGCCGCAATCAGTTGCGTCAATTATGGAGGGGCTTCAATAAGGTATCTGGAGATCCAGATGAGCTAACTCCTTCTTAACGCATGGCACACTCTCGCCCAACACATTGCGTTTGACATGTCCCTCATGCCTCCATCTAGAAAATTCTTCCATGTCATCGCTCGGTCAACCCATACCATGCGTCCATCATGGACTTGCTGAGCACAACACTCATTGCTTGGTGTCTTGGCTACATGTTTCACACCAATGTATGGTGTCTCTATGCATTTCACACTTAGTCAATAAGCTCGCCTAACCTCTAATGACAATGTCATCGCCTAAACTTCAAATGGAAAAGCCATTGTTTTGCATACTTTCACCTCAATGCATGCTTTCCACACTTTAGCCAAAAAAATTTGTCTCCTAAACCTCACTTAACTACAACTTATGTTTTAGCCTTTAAGGTCTAGTTTACAACACTTAAGGCATTCTCCTCCTCTTTTATCCTTCTTCAAGCTTCCATGTTAACCAAGTTCTATCCTAAGTCACTTAGGTGAAATTTCAGGGTTTTACATTTACCACCTCCTTAAAAAAATCGTCCTCGAAATTTAACGAACACTTATGTACACAACCAAACAACAACTTTTATTTAATAAAAAAGTTTTGATTACAAGGCTTGCTTTTACACTACTCCTCTAGAGTCTTGCCCTTGACTCTTCTAGCATTGGGCATCTCCTCATCCTGGGTAAAGGTATAGAGTTTTCCGTGTGGTCGATTGTGCTCCCCGGTCTCATTTTTCTTGGTTCCAGCAATACATCCTCCTCCTAAACCTGAGGGTTTTATTCCTTGATTAACAGTTTTTGATACGTTTCCTCCTTCATGACCCATTACTTGGGGACACTCACGCTTAAAACGTCTTGGTTGTCCACACCTATAATAAGTATGTGCTTGCTCGGGACATCTTCCCCAACGATATTTATTATAGGTTAAACATCTGGGTCTTTGATTAACACTAGCCACAAATTCTTTTAATTGATCCGGGTAGGGTTGTCTAAATGATTTTCCCAATTGACTTGCTCCTCTAGAGCTTGATCCTGATTTTGGGGTTCCCTTCCACTTAAACAAACCTTTATTTCCTACTCCAGGAGTAAAATTCTTACTTTCTTCTTTATTCCATTTATTCACCGGCGGACTACCTTACAACCCTTGTTCCTCCACGACATACTTCTTTCAACTCTCATCGCCGCTTCAACCAACTTTAAAAACTCTACCCACGCCACACTTGCCGTCACGAGAGTCCTGACTTCCTTCCTTAATCCAGTTTCAAACCTCTTACAACGTTCTCTCTTGTCCACAATAATATTTAAAGCATACCTCGAAAGCTTGGTGTACTTTGACTCATATTCTGCTACAGTCATACTTCCTTGTACAAGTTGTAGAAATTCATCTCGCTTTGTATCACGAAACAATCGAGGGTAAAATTTCTCATATAAAGCATTGTGAAATTCTTCCTAGGTAGGTTCAACCTTTCCCCTCCTCCTATTTTCTACCACCTTCCACCAATCTTCCATTCGCTTTTGCAGTAAAAAGGTTGCAAGATTTACCTTCCTACCTTCGGAGCACAATATTACTTTAAAACACTTATCTATTTGATTAATCCACACCACGACATCAGTAGTGTTAGAGTATATCAGCATACGGCGGAAGCAACAAGGATCAATAAGCATTCTAATTAATTAATTTTGGCAATAAATTAAGCATGCTCATAAATTAATAAGAGGGTTTCAAGACATACTTTTGTAGAACCACTTGAAACTCAAATTCAGCTACAAATCTTCTCCAAATCTTATTGTGAACCTCAAGGCCTTCCTTACTATTCTCTTGGAGCTTTAGATTGAGTTGTGGGACCCAAAATAAACTCGAATAAAGAGAATTTGGAGAACAAGCAGACTGCTGCAACTTGAAGAATACCTTCTTCAACCTCTCAAGTTTTTCAGCAAAAACTCATGAATTGCATTAGTTTGCATTCTTGATTTCCACTTCAATCTTCTCTATTTATTGCAGAACCATCATGCAAAATAGATAGCTGCATGAAGTGCAGCTCATGCTTTGGAAATTTGACTCAAGATGAAGGTGGGAAATGAGTGAGCTACTACATGGTGAAAGTGGAGTTCTCTCACTTTTCTCTTTTTCAAATTATCAATTTTTGAATTTTCAAATTGATTTCCAAAATCAATTTTGTTTTCGAAAATGAAAAAATTTTACAAAATTAATTCATTTAATTTTCTAAATTAATAATAAATAATTAATTAAATAATTTAATTAATTCTAATTAATTCAATAACAAATATTAAATTAATTTTCTACAAATTCCACCATCATGAATCCTTTTTTATGAATTTAATATTTAAATCATATTTAAATATTAATTGATTCTCCAATTTCGTTTAATTCCAAAATTAAATGCGTAATTATATCACATATAATTACTAATTCCCTTAATTCTAATTTAAACGTTTCAAATTAACTTATCACACTATTCTAAGACTAATCCATTTACAACCTAGTAGGGGGACCTCATGGATCTACATATCATGGGCTCCAACGATCCGAGATTAATTGGTTAAAATCTTTACACCGAATTAACCCCCATTCATTAACTAATGGGTCACTCCACTAAAGCCCATAGTTGCACTCTCCTGGCTGTAGATATATTATGTCCACTCGATATAACCATGATTAGTAAGTTAACCTTTCACAGGTTGTTTGTAATAACGGTTGGGTAAAAAGTCTATTGCATAGGATCTTGTACAAACCCATTGCATAGGATGCCCCCACTCCTCATGTCATAGTATGTACGAATTAGGATCACATTGTCTGTAGCACTTTACAACTCCTTGTAACAACTACAGAGTGGGCTGCATCCAATAGTGTTACCAGAGTAAGACACCCAATCTTATTCATATACTATAAATCATTTTGACTATTTACTCAAACCTAATCCACTTTTATGTCTCCACATAAAGTTCAAGTACTCATGTAATAGTCATGGATCTTTTCGTTTATTGGATTTATTTCTAAAACGAAATAAGCAATTTATATATTCAATAACAACTTAATGAATTTTCAGAATAAGTTTTATTATTTACAAACCATGAGTTTTAGGACAGAAAACCCAACAAGTAAGGTCCTTTGTTCCTTCAAAAATAGTAGCTCCTAACGACCTTAGACGTTTTATCCCATACTTCTTCTCGGGATCGAGCTTTATGGTACCCAGGCTTTCATGTAGTCGTTGAGCGAACCTATTTAACAATTGTTCTTAATACCTAGCTCTTTCTTAGGGATGACTAGATTCACTTTCACTCTCTGTCATACGTCATCTCCGACATAAGTCTTTTAGTCCTGCTACCTACAGGTGTAGCTAGTTGTGATTGGTTCTTCCTCAAAACCTATTTCTGTCTTTCTCTATTTTTCCACTGAAAGTACACACTATTGGGTTTTATGTCCTAAAACTCGCAGTTTGTAAAAGATAAGAATATTCTACAATCAATAAACTTATTATTGATTCTATTAAATTGCATATGTAAAAGTCTAAATCCAATAAACTAAGATCCACGACTATTATATGAATACTTGAACTTTATGTAGAGACGTAGAGATGGATCAAGTTCGAGTAAATAACTAAAATGATCTATAGTACATGATTAAGGTTGGGTACCTTATTCTGGTAACACTATTGGATGCGGTTTACTCCGTAGCTGTTACAAATTGTTGTAAAGGTATTACAAACGAAGTGATCTAGATTCATTCGTGTACTGACATGAGGAGTGGGGGCATCCTATGCAATGAGTTTGCATAAGATCGAACCAAGAAATAAGGCACTCTTACTTTATCACGCTGTTTACTGTAAAAAGACTGACTATTTCACTTAGATGACCTAGGTAACTCGATCTTAATCCTGAGCTAACTATGAACTTTTGTTTATTCGGGATTGCCCTTAGATTTGCATAGGTGAGGGTTGGCTCAACAGCGCTGGCTCAATAAACCTCCCATTTCAGGGATAACATCGGGTAGATAGCTGGAGACATAGGGTGTAAGACAGAATTCATGCCTACCCAATTTAGGGATAGAAGAAAGGTTGTTCTCTTAAGTACTAAATCCAGGTCTTGAACAATGGGCCCCACCCTCTCACTGATTGAGAGGGATTTGGACTTGTGACTAGATAAAAAACCAACTGTTTATTAGAGGATCAGTAGGAACTTAAGGAACAAGACGTAATCTCGACGTAAAACAGACATTTGACCCAATCGTTATTACAAACAACCTGTGAAGGATCGACTTACTAATTATGGTTAAATCATGTAGACATAATACATCTACAGTGAGAGGAGTGCAACTATGGGTTTTAGTGGAGTGACCCATTAGTTAACAAATGAGGATTAATTTGGTGTAAAAAGTTTAGCCAATTAATCTCGAATCGTTGGAGCCCATGATCTATAGGTCCACAAAGTCCCCCTACTAGCTCGTAATTAGATTAGCATTAGAGTAGCGTGATAAGTTAACTTTCAAATTAGAATTTTACGAAATTGAAGAATTAATTAATATTTAAATATGGTTTAAATATTGAATTCATGAAGGGGGAATTTGTGTAAAATTAATTTAATATTTGATATTAAATTAATTAGAATTAATTTAATTATTTATTTATTATTGATTTTATTATAAAATTAATTTATGAAATTAACTTTGTAAAATTAATAAATATTTTCAATTTTGAAAAACAAAATTGATTTTAGAAATCATTTTATCAAAATTGGAAAAACATAAGAAAAAGAGAAATATGGGATTTTTCCACCAAGTTGCTCACACAAAATGCACTTGAATCTTGATTCACTCTTCAAAGCATGAGCTACATCTCATGCAGCCTTCTTCTTTGCATGAATGTCCTATAATAAATAGAGAAGATGAAATTGGAAATCGGGCATGCAAATTATTAGAACTTGCTGAAGTTTTGCTGAAAACTTGTAAGGTTGAAGAAGGGTTCTTCAAGTTGCATCAGTGGTATTCTTCTTCAAATTCTCTCCATTTAAGCTTATCTTGAGTCCCACAACTCAATCTAAAACTCCAAGAGAATAATACGGAAAATCTTTAGGTGGTTCACAACGAGATTTAGAAAAGTTTTGCAGCTGAATTCGAGTTTAAAGAAGTTCTACAAAGGTATTACTTAAACCCGTTTTGTTATTGTATGAGCATGCTTTATTTATAGCTAAAATTAATGAATTAGAATGCTTATTGATCCTTGTTGCTTCCATTGCATGCTGATATACTCCTACAATTGGTATCAGAGAATCATTTAAGCATTCAATTTGGTTTAATTTTGGTGTGGTGGGTGTTTTTCATGAGTTATATGAAAATGGTGCACTGATATGGTTTTCTGAGTTTTGGTATTTATTTCTCTTTGATTCCTTGATTAAATTTGTAATTGGCACTTGTTTGATGAGCTTATATGTATACTCAAGAGTCTATAATTTATTTGGAGTCATTAGAGTTGAAATTAAGTTGTAATTGAAGAAAGAAATGAAGAAGGTCGAGTAGTAGGAACCAGTTTTTCCAGCTTCTTACTCAATTCTCATCAAGTTTTTTAGAGCGAGAGCAAGATTCCAAGTGTTCGAGCAACGGAGAGATGGTTTCAAGCAAGATCTTCGAAATTCCGATGAGATTACCATTTGGCCTTCAAGCGAGAGCGAGATTTCTTTCATTTCCAGCGAGATTCCATGATCGAGCAGTGAGATTTGACAAAGTTTCATGCGAGATTTCATTTCCAGCGAGATTCCATGTACAAGCAGTGAGATTTCTTTGTTTCAAGCGAGATTTCTAGTTCGTGCAAGATTCTAATGGAATTTCAAGCGAGAGATCAAGTTCGAGCGGGATTTTGAATCAAGTTCAAGCAATATTTTGAGCTAGGAGCGAGAGATCGGGTTTGAGCGAGTTTTTTGAACTGGTTTGACAAGTTTGACCCGTTGACTGAGCAAGGACCATCGAGGATTAACCTGTTTGACCGGTTTTCTTCACACTTGACCCAGTTCACTTTCAAAAGGGTTTTGATTGGTTTGGTTCAGGTGGTTTATATCCGGTTCAAGATGTTTGGGTCCGGTTTTGGAGCGATTAGAAGCTGTTTGGAGTTGTTTCTTGTTGTTTTGTATTTCGTAGGCTTTTGTTTGCTTGTTTATGCCAAAACTAAAACCATATCAGTATGTGTTTAATTATTTATGCATGTGATGTATGTTATAATTAAATAAATCTTGTATGTGCATAAAGTATACCATGTAGATTTAAAATCCCACCATAAGAAGTATGTGTACATGCATTATGTATATGTTATAATATGTTATAATGTATAGAATGCATATTTAGGATTTTTGTTATTTAATATAACTGTTATATTGAATTTGAATGCCTTTGATGCATGTTGTGAATGTAAAGCATGTCTATTTTTATAAATTGTTATAAAATTGACTTAGATATTAAAATCCATAACAAAGATAAGTTGCATGCTCACGTAGGTTAAACACTTGTTTTAACAGCTAAAATAGGTTGTTGTCTTATACATCACAGTTACAAACTCAACCGTTATATAATCCTGTCTAAGGCTGGGGGTACTTAAGTTGACGGTCTATGGAACACCTTCTACCTGGGGATTATGGCCGAATAATTGAGTGTTGTTAACCCGTTTTATAAGCATACGTGAGCGGTGTGATGTAATAAAATGATTTATCACCTAGACTTGTAGGTTAAAATCCAATTATAAACCACTTAGACTTAGGGATTTTTTTATTAGCCAAAAAGAACCTACGTATTTTATTTTTACCCATATTAATAGAACACTTCAGTGGGAGTTTAATAATTTATATATGATAAAGTTATTAGAACACTTCAGTGGGAGATTAGTAACATATACGATATGTTATTTTTAGCTCTCACATCCTTAAGAGTTTACAATCCATATTTAAGCGGTACTTCGTGTCACCCTGGGAGTGATCTCCATATGAAAAGTATTTTTTTTAGCATAAATCTAGATTTTAGTGAATAAGGGGAAGTTGTTCAAACATAAATCAATTATATGATACATAGATTTAAACTGCCACGTCTCACATAGTTCACACTGTGAGATTCATATAACGCTTCGTGTCACCCTGGGAGTGACCTCTATATGGAAGTGTTTGTATGAGTCAATAACAAGATGAACAAGGGAAGTAGTTCATAGTAAGTGGGCAAAGGATATGTGTCAATATATCCTGCGGTCTCTTCCATTAGTTTGGACCATGAGATTCCTATGTTGCACATGCCGGTTTGCTTTAGGCGGCCCTTGCTAGTCATTTAAACAACGACTATCCCCACGGAGGGTTGTAACATAGGATTCAGAACAACTCAAACTCCAGAAATGAATAGGATTTCTTAGGTCCATTCCCAACCTTAACTCTCCATTTCGGTAGCATAGTTGGAGCCAACCTCTGACATCTGAAAATGGGGGGTTACACTTATAGAATTATTAAAGTGTCAGTAGTTTCTGACAAAAAAGGGTCACTAAACGACTATAGGAATAAGAGTTATTCTGGAGATAGTGTTTTGTCAAAATTGTTTGCATTAGTGAAAGAGTATCTGACTACCCATTGGTCGCACGTATTCTGACTCACTATAGTATCGTTGCAAATAAATAATGGTCATGGGTATATTATTACTTGTTTTGCTAAAATTTGATTTTGGATTTAGTTGCAATTTGCTAATTGGAATTTGTTTAAAATTTTTAGCATGTCGAATTCTTCTAGAATACTCACTTTCGAGTTAGATAACGGTAAAATAGAATCAACAAACTGAAGGAAATCGAACACGAGGATTTCCATGAGCAGCGAAAAGATCATTCCAAATTACAATCATACATGAACTTTACAATTACAGTCATATACAGAAACATATAGTTATGCATTAATTATAGAAATTACAGCATGATATTTAAAAGATCAAGGGTAAACGCTACACACTTTTGCAGACTCATTGCCAAGCTCCTTGATCATGAACGCTTGATCACAGCAACACAACAACCATGAACCTTCGTCCAACACCATCGCTACACTGCACGAACACCATGTACTCGAACTCAGCGATCGCCTCGATCACAAATACCCCAACAACACGAACGGCCTCCATAGAACCTCGATAGTGTCGAGTTGAGGATGACACCACCAAGAAGGCTACCTTGGTATTCTTGGTGTGAGAATCCAAAAGATGGACTCTGTATGGACTTGGTTTAAGGAAGAAGAGGGAGAAAACAACAATCATGTAAACGATTGAGAAAGTGAGAGATGGGAGAACCTATCGTATAGGTCGATGCCCAATCGTTTAGGAAAAACTAAGTGATCGTCTAGCAAAAGCTATACGATTATTTATCTCATCATTTAGCTGAGTGTCTATCGCCTACAAACACTCCACGATCGTTTACCTTATCCAAGCTGTCGCTTAGTAAATCCTATTTACTTAACAACTTTCGTGAGAATATTTCCGAGAGAAGGAATTCCTCAAATTCAACAAAATTCAACATTACTAAATTGGAAAAACATTCCTTTTATCTCACGGTTACCATGAAACCACAATACCTTCCCACTCAATTGGTTATTAGAGAAAAAATATGTTAATTATCCAATTTAATTATATTATTATAAATATAAATGATAATTAAACTTACCATAATATATTTATACCTATAGTTTTAATATTTCATCTCAATGAAATATAATAAACATAACTTCTTTTTCTTTACCATTTGGCAATTTAATGTAAATCTCTTTACATTAATCTCCACTAGATGTATTTCATACATATTACCGATCATATCATGTTATAATCGAATTACCGCTTGTCAATTTGAACATTTCACACCATCAACTGAATCCATTGAGCTTACCAATGGGACCTATGGACTGTAGGCTCGAAGCTCCAATGGTATGTGAATAACTATCTAAACTCTTTAGTCACTAGATCCACCATCCCGTTAACTGTCAGGCACTCCCACTAAAGACCGAAGCTAAACTCTTCTTACCACGATATATTATGTTGTGCATTTATAACCATCAACGTGCGACACACCCTTCACAGTCGCTCATAAATAAGCTCGTTAGTATCCGCTTGTAAGTCCTAAACTATTGATATTGAGTTCCATCTCCTTTCTTAAAGAGATAAGATTCGTGGCCACTCATGTTCAAGCCGCCGGAATCCAGCCCTTAGGGAGCATCTCTCTACTTATTTCTTGCTTCGGTAAAGGAGTGAAATTTCAATCTTGTGTGTTGAGTTCCCAGCTCCCAGATCAGAATAAGTCCCCAAAAAGGTAGGCATGTTGAGTTGGAAATCTGGCCACTCTCACCCATACTAATCGAAGGACTGCCCTCGAAGGCAAGAGTTCCAAAAAATTCAGGATTGAGGTCGTGTCACCTATGGTCGTTTAGGTGAGATGTAAGTCTTTAGTATCAACGGTGTTATATACAGAGTCTAGTCATCTCGTGGTCTAGTCTTATACAAACTCTTTGTATAGGACACCCCCACTCACACATCTCCACATGAATGGTCAGGATCTACCATCTGTAGTAGTTTACAACACTTGCAAACCTCTACAAAGTGGGCCATATCCGTAGTCACTAGGATCAGGTATCCCACCTTAATCCTTATACTACAGACCTATTTAGGTTATCACTTAAGTCGTGATTCACTTGTATATCACATATACATGCTTAAGTTTACATAAGATAACCATGGAGCTTTGTTTATTGGATATGAGTAAATGCCAGAATGAAATAACAATTATTTTATTCATCAAACAATATGTGTCATTACAAACAACAAGACTCTGGGAGAATTAGGACACCAATCCCAACACAAATAAATTACTAGCAGTTGATAACACCAAAGGAGTTTTAATAAAGGATTGTCTTTTATCTCCCGACTCATCTAAAATTTTGAATAATATAGATGACAATGCAAAATTCGAACAACAAGATAAATATGATTTACTTGTTATCGAAGCATGTTAAGTGGAAAATGATAAAACCTGGATAATCGATTCAGGTGCCGCTAATCATGTCTGTACCTTCTCACAAGAAACAAGTTCCTAGAGACAATTGACAGAAGGCAAAACAATCTTTAAGGTAGGGACCCGGAAGGTTGTTTAAGCTAAAGCAGTGGGAGATATGAAGTTATTTATAGGAGATAAATACATTTATTTGAAAAAATGTTTATTACATTCCTTCTATGAAAAGGAATATAATATCTACCTCTTTTTTGCTAGAACAAAATTATAAAATTTCATTCGAAAATGATGAAGTGTTCATCAATACAAGAAGTAAATAAATTTTTTATGCAAAATTAAAAAATAACTTGTATTTGTTAAAACCAACTGAGGTTAAAGCCATTTTGAACATAAAGATGTTTAAAACTGCTGAGACTCATAAGAAAAGGAAAATTTCTCCAAATGCCTATCTTTGGCACTTGAGACTGGGTCACGTAAATCTCAACAGGATTGAGAGACTAATTAAGAACAGTCGTCTAAATAAGTTAGAAGACAGTTCATTACCACCTTGTGAATACTGTCTTGAGGGTAAAATGACCAAAAGATCTTTTTCTGGAAAATGTCTTAGAGCCAAAGAACCCTTAAAACTCATACACTCAGACCTTTGTGGTTCACTAAATGTAGAGCTAGAGGAAGATATGAATATTTCATCAACTTCATTGATGACTATTCTAGGTATGGACATATTTACCTAATGCACCAAAAGTCTGAATCATTTAAAAAGTTCAAAGAGTATAAACCAATTAGGTAAAAAGATTAAAACACTTTGATCAGATCGATGTGGTGAGTCTATGGACTTAGAATTCAAGAACTATTTGATAGAACATGGAATCCAGTCTCAATTCACAGCCCTCTAGCACACCTCAACAAAACAGTGAGGCAGAAAGGAGAAACAGAACTTTGTTGGACATGGTTCGTTCCATGATGAGTTATACTCAGTTACCAAATTCTTTCTAGGGACATGCATTTGAAACTACAGTATATATTTTGAACATAGTTCCCTCGAATAGTGTTTCTAAAATATCTTACAAGCTCTGGAGAGGACGTAAAAGAAATTTACGTCACTTCAGAATCTGGGGTTGCCCAACACATGTATTGGTGCAAAAACCTAAAAAGTTAGAATGTTGTTCAAAAGTATGTCTATTTGTAGGCTACCCAAAAAAAAATAAAAGGTGGTTTCTTTTACGATCCACAGGAAGATAAGGTATTTGTATCGACAAATGCAACCTTCCTAGAGGAAGATCACATGAAAAATTATCAACCTCGTAGTACGCTAGTAATAGAGGAAATGTCCAGAGAAACGATAAATGCATCAACAAGAGTTGTTGATAGAGAAGGTCCATCAACAAGAGTTGTTGATGAAACTGGTACTTCACATCCTTCTCAAGAGTTGAGAATGCCTCATCGTAGTGGGAAGGTTATGCAATAGCCTGACTAATACATTGGTTTGACTGAAACTCGTGTCATCATACCAGTTGATGGCTTAGGGGATCCATTGTCTTTCAAACAAGCAGTAAATGATGTGGATAAAGACTAATGGATTAAAGCCATGGACCTTGAAATGGAATCTATATATTTCAATTCTGTTGGGGATCTTGTAGATTAACCTGAAGGGGTAAAACCCATTGGTTGCAAATGGATCTACAAGAGAAAACAAGACCAAGTTGGTAAGATACATACCTACAAAGCAAGACTTATGGCAAAAGGGTTTACCCAAAGAGAGGGGTAGACTATGAAGAAACTCTCTCCAGTTGTCATAATAAAATCAATAGAATACTCTTGTCCATAGCTACATTTTATGATTATGAAATATGGCAAATGGATGTCAAGACAGCCTTTCTGAATTGCTATCTTGAAGAGAGTACCTATATGTCTCAACCAAAAGGGTTTATTGAATAGGGTCAAGAGCAAAAGGTTTGCAAACTTAATCGATCCATTTATGGGTTGAAACAAACATCTAGATCTTGGAATATGAGATTTGACACTACGATCAAATCTTATGGCTTTGAACAAAATGTTGACGAACCTTGTATATACAAGAAAATCGTTAACAAAACTGTCACTTTTCAACTGTTGTATGTTGATGATATTCTACTCATTGGGAATGAAGTAGAATTTCTAGCTGACGTTAAGAGATGGCTGACTACACAATTCCAAATGAAAGATTTGGGAGAAGCACAGTATATTCTTGGGATCCAAATAGTTCAAAATCGCAAGAAAAAAACATTAGCATTATCTCAAGCATCTTATATAGACAAGATGTTGTCTAGATATAAAATGCAAAATTCTAAGAAAGGAATATTGCCTTTCAGACATGGAATTCACCTGTCGAAGGAATAAAGTCCTAAGACACCTCAAGAGGTTGAGGATATAAAACGAATTCTATATGCATCAGCAATAGGGAGTTTAATGTATGCAATGTTGTGTACTCGTCCTGATATATGCTATGCCGTTAGAATAGTTAGTTTTAGTCCAATCCTAGATATGATCATTGGACTGCGTTAAGAACCTTCTCAAGTATCTTCGGAGAACGAGAGATTATATGTTCGTATATAGTGCTGAGGACCTGATCCTTACTGGATACACTAATTATGACTTCCAAACCGATATTGATTCTAAGAAATCAACTTCGGGATCAGTGTTCACTCTAAATGGTGGAACTGTTGTATGGAGAAACATCAAGCAGAGTTGTATTACTGACTTCACAATGGAAGCTGAGTATGTAGCTGTAAGTAAAGAAGCAAAAGAAACAGTATGACTCAGAAAGTTCCTAATTGACTTGGAAGTAGTTCCTCATATGCACCTGCCTGTCACTCTCTATTGTGACAATAGTGAAGCAGTTGCAAATTCAAAGGAACCTCGAAGCCATAAAAGAGGAAAGCATATCGAGCGGAAGTACCATTTCATCGGGGAGATTGTACACAGAGGAGACATGATTGTCATACAGATAGCCTCATAGGACAACTTAACTGATCCATTTACAAAGGCCCTCTCGGTTAAAGTGTTCGAAGGTCACCTAGTAGGACTAGGTCTACGAGATATTCATCACTAGGGAAAGTGGGAGAATAAATGGGTATTTAATGCCCTAGTTTATTGTACTTATACTTTTTGTTCTCTCAGTTTAACTCAACATTGTATATATTTGTATATATTGATCCACGGGAGTTTTAGTCCAAGTGGGAGTATTGTTGGGTTTTATGTCCTAAAACTCGCAGTTTGTAAAAGATAAACATATTCTATAATCAATAAACTTATTATTGATTCTATTAAATTGCATACGAAAAAGTCTAAATCCAATAAACTAAAATCCACAGCTATTATATGAATACTTGAACTTTATGTAGAGACATAGAGATGGATCAAGTTCGAGTAAATAGCTAAAATGATCTATAGTACATGATTAAAGTTGGGTGCCTTATTCAAATTAAGTGTAATTAGAGTTTTTAATGATTCTGTTAACTTCTACTTTGTGCATGTTTATTCCATCAATAATAGGGTTTCAATTTATTACTTTTGAAGAATTCCACTAGATCTTTTCTTGCCTCCACGAATTAAACCTTCAAATCTTCAGTAGACTACCAAGAGAATCTTCTCTATTTTTCTCAGTCTTGGATTTGAGTGGTGAAACTCTAAATTGAGAAGGATTGAGGTGAAATTGGAGAGGTTTGAGAGCAAAACTGATTTTTTTTGCGGAAATTTCTCTGAATTTTAAGATTGCATTGATAATTGTAGAAATACAAGTTATTTATACCTTTTTATTTAGATTATGCGGCAAAAAGACGAAAAGTAGGCGTTCGACAGTATAGAAATTTGGCTTAGAAATACGAAATTATAAAAGTGTCGTGAACCACACTCCGCTAACCCCATTGTAATGGAGAATGGAATGTCAAGTCTTTTGTTTTGCAGGAAACAGGTCATTGCATGCGATAACGCTCGAGAACAAAAATGTAAACACAATTGCATGCGGCAATCGATCAAAAGAACAAAAAAGATCAACACCAATTGCAGCCGCATGCGATGATCGATCATGGATTCAAGCCGATCAAAACGCATTTCCACCCGCATGCGCAATCGATAAGAAGGATCAAACGATCTACACCGAATGCGGGCGATGCGTCAAAGATGAGAAGAGCAATGGGCATTGCGCAGGGACTTCTGACAAGTGTACAGCTTTTTTGTTGTACGATTCTGACAAATTGATCGTGGAGCAGAGCGAACATTTCCACTATGCCATGGTAGGAATTATCAGATTTTCAATGTTGGACCACTAATACAGAAGGAGCCAAGGTCTATAAATAGCTTCCTCAAATTCAATGAAAAGGAGGCTGGTATGAAGAGACAATCCAGAGAAAATCTAGGAGAACGACGAGATAAGACTGAAAGGTAAGTCTCCGAGCAAGAAATTCTTTCCATTCCCGAAGAAGAAGCTCTATGCGAGAGGTCACTTCTACCTGGAAAGCAAGCCTGAGAGGGAAGCTTTCTACTCCATTTCATCCACACGCCGGCAAGCACAACGTTTCCGATTGGGATCTGTGTCAAGACATTGACACTCTTTCCGTATTTGTTCTTATTTTTCCATTCATCTACTGTGTTCATCTATCTTTAATCTTTCATTCACCATTTGTAACAAACACTGATCTCTAGATTTAAATATCATTATCATAATCATTGTCATTTCTCTGTTCTTTTCCACACATTCATCATCCATTTTCTTCATCATGTGTCACTAATCCTCTGGGTAAAGGGAAAAGATTAAGCGAGTGAGTTAATCCTTGTTAAGGAAATCGGCTGAGTTTAGCTAAAGCATGATCGACGACATCTTCACCTGTGAGAGCAGAAGTGAAGATGTTATTTCGCCTATCGAAAGAAGGTTGGAAGAATGCATTAACTAAAGCAAGAAGTATTTCCAGAGATGGAAACAACCTTGCATTCATCACGTTCATCGCTGTTTCACCATAGACATATGGGAACGCGACCGATCACTGAAAGGTGTAAGTCAAGGAAAAGCGGAACCTTAGTTGCGTCCTCGACAAGATTGACAAACTTGAGATGTCCTTTCCCTCAACCCATTCTCTTTCTGACTCATTCACAAGACTTGCCACCACATTCATTAGATTCTTTTGCATAATTTCACAGCCAGTCCTCAACCTGTATATTAATAGTTTAGTCATTTAGTTTATCACCGAAATTTACTTTATCGCAATTTATTTACCATCGCATTTTATTCTTTACCACAATTTACTTTCACCGCATTTTACTTTTCTGCAAACCAATTCATTATTCTTTATGTTAAACCGGTCGTATATACTACATTAGTATCGCATTAATCCTATGTTCCTAGCTATTTACCCAGTCTTACCCCTGAAATGGGAGGCTTATTAAGCTGGCGCTATTGAGCCAACTCTCACCTATGCAAATCTAAGAATAATTTTGAATAAACAGGAGTTCATAGTTAGCTTAGGATTAAAGTCGAGTTATCTAGGTCATCAATTTGAAATAATCAGTCTTAAACAGTCAACAACGTTTTAAAGTAAGAGTGACTTATTTATTGGTACTGGTCTTATACAAACTCTTTACATAGGACGCCTCCACTCGCATGTCTCCATATGAACGATTCAGGATCACATCATTTGTACTAGATACAAAGTGGGTCGTATCCAATAGTGTTACCAGAATAAAGTACCCAACCTTATTCATATACTATAGACCATTTTGGCTATTTACTCGAACTCGGTCGATCTTTATGTCTCCACATAAAGTCCAAGTATTCACATAATAGCCATGGATCTTAGTTTATTGGATTTGGTCATTACAAGTGCAATTTAAAGACTCAACAACACATTTTATTAAATAAATATCAATAACATTTTTTTTGGTAATAAAATATGTTTGACATTACAAACTGCGAGTTTTAGGACATACAACCCAATAGGTTCTACCTTAAACAACTAGGGCCAATGAGAGAGAGTGGCCCCTTATTCAAAACCTGGAATCAGTACTTAAGAGAGCAATTCATCTACTCTCTTTAAAAGCAAAAAGGAGTGAGCTCCATCTTGTGTAGCTATGTTTCCAGCTCCTTACTCAGACAAATCCCTAAAATAGTAGGCTTATTGAGTCGGCGACTGGAGCCGCTATCACTCATACAAATCAAAGGATTGCTCTCATAAACAGGAGTCCATAACTCACTTAGGATTGATATTGACTTACATACGGTTATCCTATGAAATATTAGTCTCTTTAGTTAACGGTGTTTTAAAGAGAGATTAATCATTTATCAGTTCGGTCTTATAGAAACTCTTTGCACAGTATACTCCCACTCACATAAATAATTTGGATCAATTCGCTTGTAACATTTATAATTCTTGTAATACTTACAAAGTAGGCCGTATCCACATTTATAATTATTACTTGAACATAATTCATTTGTATGTCTACCACATACTGTTCAAACTATATAAATTATCCTTGGATCTTAGTTTATTCGATTAAATTAATGCGTTCTAAGTGTCGAATAAAATACTGCTTATTTTATTAAATAAATCATTTGTATTTACAAACTACAAACTATAATATCCACAAGATTTAGGACACTAAATCTAATATCTCTAACTCAAATAATATTGTTCTGCTAAATAAGTCTTTGAAGCATGGTATGGAATTGTTGGAATGCTTTGCTATGTTTCATGAATGAAAAGATCTATGTGCATGTTGAATCCTATGAGTTGTGATATATGATTATGATATGAGACCAATTGATTGCATGACACATGCTAGATAAGTTAGTGACAGTTGACCTTCCTATTGGTAACATTATACATCCTATGCTTGTGTTCTTACGGGTTCACTACCTATGCTTGTGTTCCTATAAGATCACTACTTATGTATGACATTGTTCCTATGGGTGCAATTCCTTGTACATCTCACCTACACTGGAAGAGTTAAAATTTTCACTTGGATGCCCAACTATGTTAAGTTATAGAACATAGATCCCACTAGTTATAAGTAATTCATTATATGTGATTGCATAGCCTTGTCTCATAATTTATTGGGTATTTAATATACTCACCCTTTCATTTAATACTTTTCTAGGTAAAGGGAAGAACATATCGAGTGCATACTGAGAGGACATGTGACAGTGCCATGGGACCAATTCAAAGCTTTTGCTCAATTTTCGTGCCTTTGTCACTAGTTATTGAATGATTGAACATGGAACTTTTAGAAATTACATCCTTTAACTTTTAAAGTATTTCTTGTTTAAATTACTAATTTTAGTGGGACCCCATTGCGTCATTGATGTTTTCCATTTTAATAAAGTAGTTTTATTCAAGTTAAATTTGTCAGAAGGTTTCATTTTTCACATTTGCATGCATGAAGGAATGGCCATGTTAATAATCTTAGGAAAGTTGATGGTCACACAATCATTATAAATTGTTACAAATTTAAAATTATAGGATTAAATTGTTACTAACTAAAATTTAGAAACTAAGTTTTACAAATTTAAAATTATGGAGACTTAATCATTACCAACTAAAGTTTAAAAACAAAATTATTACTTTCACAAAAGTTCAAGGACTAAAAGTGTTTATTAACCAAGGCTAAAACTTAATAAAATCCCAGGTTTTACTTACACCAATCACCTTTCCAATATTTTATTTGTTACCCTCGGTTCCAAAACAAAATGTTTTATTCCCAAACTAAATTTCAAGATCTTAGGATATAGTATTTGAAATACTATCCATCTTAGTACTCGTTGACAGAGTGCACTTGCACTTGGCCATTGACTCTTCTTTGTAGGTTTTCGAACCATTTTGATGATCAACAATCTTCTTTTCCAACCCTCAAGCATACTACTAACTTTTTCTTTCAAAAAATCTATGACAAATATCAATTTATACCTCTGAACTTTGAGAGTTGTATCAATCTAAACCGTAAACTATTAATTGTATCAATTTAAATCTTGAATTTTCATAAGTGTATCAATTTAAATCTCAAACTATTAAATGTATCAATTTAAAACCTGAACATTCATTAGTGTATCAATTAAAAATTTCATAAGAGTATCAGTTTAAACTCTCTATTAAAGTTTAAATTGATATACTCATGAAAGTTCATGGTTTCAATTGACACTATTATTAATATGAGATTTAATTAAACTGATATATCTATAAAAGTTAAGGGTTTTGGGTTTAAATTGAATATTCCAAAGTTTAGAAATTTATTATTTTTTATTCTAAAATAGATAAGAATGATGGAGAGCCTAAATATTTTATTCATATGCTCCCTCATCACGTAGAGTTGAAGAATGCAGGCTAGATGTAACTTAATATCATGCATAATTGTCGAAAGGAACAACTAATTAGATTCTAATAATTTATATTATTTTATTTGAGGTCTTGATCTTACGATTGTTTAAAATTATTTAAACCTCCCATAATTTAAAGAATAAAAACTATATAGATCATCAACCCAAAATGAGGAATATATAAATAGGAGGATCGAGGTGGGATCTCTACTTAGTATTTTAAAGTTAAAATGCTTTATTAGAAATAACAATTTAGTCGTTGAATTATATGGTCGGTGATTTCTGTACTTTTAAATTTGGAACATTTAGCCATTAAACTTTAATAAATAACAATTTGATCCTTATATTTTAAGATTTGTAACAATGTATGGTTATAAATCTTATCAAAGTTAAAAGGTCAATTTTTATTATGTAATAACTTATTATTTATAGTTTATATAAAAACATATTTATGATCTAGGATCAGTTTATTGATTTGCATGCATAATTTTTTTTTTTTATTAAACCCTACAATTTTTTTTTACAATAGAGACTATATCATTACAAATTAAAAAATCGTGGATTAAAATGTAACAAATTTAAAAGTATAGAGAATATAATAAACGGTTAAAAACCATAATTTAAGGACTAAATTGTTACTTGATGAAAGTTTAGGGACCAAAAATATTTTTTAACCTACTTTGTAAACTCCCTATTTAATAAAAGTAGAAAATGTGATTCATTTGATACACATCTTGATTCTATGTTGAGTCACTCTCTACTAAACCCTATTTTATCTAAAGATGTTTGCAAATATTGGATTTTTTTTATAAATATTCACCGTTTATTTTTTAATGTTTATTATCTTTTAAAGGAAGATGTCAAAGTGAGTTTGAGATTTGGATTTAATCTAAATCTAGACTCAAACGATGCATGATAATTACTACTGAACTAAAGTCAAACACTCGGCTTTTATATCTTCGTTCCTTCATCTCACTCTCCAATTTATATAGAAAAATATTTTCTTGGAGAAAAAGTATGATATATTTGGAGTTATAAAATTACAAAAATAGAAGATATGATAAGCATGGCTGACTCTACCAAACTTGAGTTTAAATTAGAAAACTACTTCATTGACCTTTATTATATATTTTATATTGTAAACAAAACAAAACAAATTTAGAGCTGGAAATCTCTTCCAATGGGCTCTCCTAATTCCTTCAAATTTTCCACTGATTTCAATTTGGACAGACACACACCTTTATCTTCTCCCTTCAAATCTTTATATTAATCCGATTCTTCCCTCAAAATTCTTCAAATTCTTCCCATTTCTTCATCTCTGATCCAACCTAAGCTCCAATGCTTCAGCTGTTCTTCGCCGTCGCTTTCTCGGCCGTGCCATTGACGCTCTATGTGCCGCCGATTCGAAGCCTCAGTTTGTTCGTCGAAACCCTTGAAGATCTTCTCCATCACACCGCCATTCATACGCTCAGAGCTTATCCTCGTTTCCGCCTTGCCTTCTCTCGCCTCTTCGCCTCTGTATTCCGCGTTTCTTATTCCAGGTAGCTTCGATTCGATTTGATTGTTCTTCAAGTTGACCGAAGTAATTAATTACTCGAGGTTCTTGTTTTGCTGCTACTGCTGTTTGATTTTGGAGATTCGATCGATTCGTGTTGTTTTGATTTGTGTTTAGGATCTTGGATCTTGGATCAATATTTGCTGTTGTTCATGGAAATGATATTTTGGTTTATAATCATTCGTGATGATGGATTTTTGTTTCGTTTCGTTCTTCTCTGATTCTGTTTCCGATCTGTTCAGAGCTTTGGATTGTTTAGATTCTCTGGTTTTGTTCTTCGTTTTTCTTGTAATTAGATCATCTGGATGCAATTCGAATTTATGAAATCGATTCAATTTTGTGCATATTCGGTTCGTTAATTCTGGCCGTTCAGCCTTTACCAAACGCGCAAGAGGCAAGAACATGGAACCTCTACGCTCTGTCGCTCTCCATCTTTCAATTTTTTTCTTCTTTGAAAAACACACACAATGGTCAAATCATTTTTCTTCATAATGCTTTGAAATTTAAATGACATTTTGAAATACCAATGTATTTTTCCAAAACCATTTAAAATTAAAATTTATTTAAGAATAAGGTCAGGATCTCATATGGGTTTGAACTATTCAAGTCCATTTGGCCTAGAGTTGGAAAATACGGACTTTGTGAATTTCACTCCTTACTTGATCTATAAACTTCTTACACTATTGACTCGAGACTTCACGATTCTCAAGACTTCACAACTCTTTTCAGTTCAACTTTACTCGATGTCTCAAATATCTCTAAAGAGCTGTTTGGTCCTTCAAGTTGGATTGGGTTGGGACCCATCATTTGATTCACCAATAATTAAAGAAATTTATTACATTTCTCATTTTTATATTTGCGACAACTTCTCCAATTACTCATTTTTTATAATAATTATTACTTTAACTCAATTCAATTCTATGAGTCAAACGTTCCTTAATACATTGTAATAATCTTAATCTATTATAATCAATTAAGTCCTCTAAATAGGATGTATGATTATTACACTTTTGTTTTTAATCTTGAAGCATCTCCCTTTTTTTTTTTTTTAATTCGTTTCAAAATGTTAAAAGTGAAAATTGTCAAAACTGTCCATTTTAATTTCTAAATTCACAGAAGTAGTTGAATTATTAGGCTATATTATAGAAATTACCTTTCAACTAATACTTTTGTTTTAAAAATATTCCTAAAGTAAGAAAATTAAAAATACCTTTACTGATGGCACACAGATGAAAATCGTTACTAAAAAGTTTTAAAAGTGTCATTATTTAGTTAGTATATGAACTGTTGACCAATTTCTAAAAGTTTTTTCATTTCCCTACGCACGTACGTCGTCTTTAATGTCGATTTTTTACCTACTTAAAGATTTTTCACCTATTTTTTATCGATAATTGTCTTTTATTAAATGTCTGACATGGTTTTGTTATTGAAAAAACTAAAAATATATATACATCTTGTTTGCTTACGTACGTGTAGATCAATAATATTTTTCATTTATCTGTGCATGCATAAATAAATTCTTAATTGCTATTATATATACAACTCAACTTTAAACAAACACACAAATTAACTAATTCACAACAAAGAAAGTGACAAATTGTTTAACTAACCTATCAACAAGTTATATTGACCAATATATACATAAAGCTTTAATGTATAAAGATCTAAAAAGTTGATTGTCTACTTTGGAGGGTCATATAGATACATCAACAAAAAAAAAAAAAAAAAAGAATAAAACTAAAATAATCGCATAATTAAACTAAAATAATCATGTGACTGAATGTTGTCGTATTAATAAAATCCTGTCAATCTGCAAGTTTTTTCTGCAAAAAATCATACATTTTCTTAACATATTGAAAACCACGATTAAAAAGAAAACTTGATATCAGATGAGTTTATTTTGAAAAGAAAAAAATAGAAAGACCCAAAACCAAAAGAAACAAGTGTTTCACCACTAACCATGTTAATTAAATTATATTATTGTGCACCAAGATGTCTTTATTTATAGTAAAAATATATGTATATTTAGTTTCATAATGAAATTTAAGCAATTGAGTTATGTAATATTAAATATTATTTTTATTCTACTATTTTGTTTCCCTTTCAATTATACTAATGGTATTTTATGACCAACTTTGTGATATTCTTTTAGTTCATATCTACCAAAAACATATATAACAAATAAAATAAGACAAAAGCATTCAATGTCCACATATAAGTGTGTCACATTCTAAGTTAGAACCAAACCCCCTAAAAGATAACGATCATAGAAGATGATATATACGTATATCGATATGATATTTGAAAATTGACATATACGGTGATGATAGTTTAAAATATCTCATTACCAAAATATCTTATCATTTAGTTTTACATGAATTGGTTTGTGTTATAGGCTAGTTTGAGGCCAAAATCAAATAAATGAAAAAAAATCTATGTATAATTGGATTAAATTATAAGTTTCGTTTTATTTATGTGTAGATTTCAAACATCTAACTTTAAGAAAAAATAGTATATTTTTTAAGTAGAGATCGTATTGTATTTGTAATAATAGTAAGACTAAATGGTTATTA
Source organism: Benincasa hispida (assembly GCF_009727055.1). Taxonomy (NCBI): domain Eukaryota; kingdom Viridiplantae; phylum Streptophyta; class Magnoliopsida; order Cucurbitales; family Cucurbitaceae; genus Benincasa; species Benincasa hispida. The sequence continues at coordinate 65,471,304 of NC_052351.1, read as the reverse complement.
AAATATTTAAATCTATGATCTTAGAGAAAAGAGTATAGGTCAATTATCGTTAAACTATGTTTACTTTGAAAATTGATTTAAAAAGCGACGATTCACAAAAACAAATAAACAAATAAAAAAATAGTAAAATAGAGCAATAAAGTTGTTCATATCCTTGCGACGGTGGAAGCTAGCTGATTTTCCGCAATATATATAGTAGTTTCCTTTTCCCTAGTGCAGAGTTGACAGAGGATTTTGGGTTCATTCATTCTCTGATAGTGTCTACTTCTTTAGCTAAAGACCTTTATCTATATCTAGTTTGTTTTCGGTTCAATACATTTATTCTCAAGAAAAGGTAAAATAGAGTAGATTGACTAGGCAAAATAAAAGGTGGACAAGTTACAAGGTTGAATTTAAGTATATTTTAGTCCTCCACTCTTTATTTATTTATTTATTTTTGGTCCATCCATTCTATTTTTTTCCAATTTCTAACTATCATGCAACACAATGTCAACAAGAAAATTTCTAGTATTAATACTAGTACGGAAAAATTTCCATATATCTACATTTATTGTTTGTCAGGATAGTAGCATTTAAGAATTAAGTAGGATTCACGAAATAAATGAATAATAAATTAATAAATCCTTTAATGATGTGTCGATTAATGGATGGAAGAAGGTGGTGATAGGATAGTACTAAAATTTATGCATATATACCTACAGATTTTCCATTATTCTTCAATAGGCTTCTTGTATTTTATATAAAAGAAGATAGTTTTGGGCAAAGAGACAATTGGTGTAAAAAGTTGGGTATGGTGTGTGAATGGTATAAAGACAATTTATAAATTGAAAGCACAAATTTTGAAAATGTGTACAAAAGTGTGCAACCTTCAATTTATATTTGTTAGACACAATGTTCTAAAAATAAATAAATAAGTGAAAGTAAAATACATTTGACATGGAATTGAAACTTTCAATCTCATTGAATGAATAAATTCTGAAATTTGCTTCTAAATATTTATTTGCATATTGTAAAAATAAATGAAACATATGGTGCTATAATTTTCATTGTATCTCTCTTTTTTTTTTTTTCCCCTTCAGATTTCTATATGTTCAAATCATCAACTAAAAATATCTTACATAATTAAAATGATATATCAAGTAACTAATACGAGCATAATTCTAATGACATAAATTTGTAATATCAATCTCAAGGTCAAAAGTTTAATTTTTTTTAATCTTATATATATATTTAATTGTTTAATGAAAATTAATTTAATCAAGTTTGGCATCTATATATAAAATTTTTAATTCGTTCAGTAAGAATTATTCCATGTGCACTTAATTAGTCTTCTTTATTTATTTTTTTTATTTTTTAAAAACTCATTTACTAATCCATTAATTAATTCTCAAACAAAGAGGTTAAACTATAAATTGTTTAATATTATTATTATCGACATCAAATCTTGAGGGTTGTATCGAACATAACATCAAAAACGATAAAATAAATTTGTTAAAAAAATGGGGTAAATATAAAAAATTATACCTCTACATTTTGGTTGTTGTTTCAATGAAAACTTTAAACTTATATATGTATATATAAAATAATATAAACTTTGATAAGTGAATAATTTTAGGTTCTATATTAATGTGATTTATAACTATTTTCACTCTATCCTATTAAAAATAATTTCAAAATTACTTAAGTTAAATAAAAATCTTATCCATGGCAGGAAAGGTACTATACATATGTCAAGAAAAATAGTGGAAAGACAAGCAAATAAAAAATCACTAAAATTTTATACTAAAAATTCTAGTATTCATTTCGATTTTTTCAATTTCTCTCTCATTTACATTAATTCTTTATTTAAAATATATTTATATACATATGAAATGTTTTTTTTTTCATAAACGATTTTAAAATCAAATTATATTGAAGCTTCTAAACTAATTCACTACCTAAGACTTAGAATTTAAATTTATAGAACTATTAATTTGAAATTGTATCAATTTCGGATTATAAATTGATTTTTTATTTCAAATTTTTGGGGTAAAATATTTAAAAAAGGTACATATAATCTTATGACTGAAGAAATATTTAAAATCTCTACCAAGATCAAATGCTAAAACAATTTATTAGAAAACTTTTTCCTATAAAGTGCTCATAATGAAGAATATTTATTGTTTCTTTTTCAATTCAAAAACACTTTTTCAAAAAGTGCACTCTCAAAAATACTTTTAGGTTCTTATCCATATTACATCAATTTCAACTGTCACCATCCCATTTATGAAAGGAATGAGACCAAATACCAGCTCCAAACCTAACATGACTTGTAGTTAAGATGTTGGGACAAATAAATTGTTAGTGGTCATTATTACAATAAATTTTGTCATTAATATTGAGAAAAAAAATTTCGTGTAGTTTGAGCTACACTCATCTAATGTGTTCTGTTGTTCAAACATTGTCTAATAAAAATTTAGTCCATGACGAAAAAAATTTAATTGAATTATCTTTATTTTTTTTTTAACTATACATAGAAAGGGAATGTATGAAACTAAGTGCACTATAAGTTGTATTTAATCATTGCTTAAATTAGTATAAGACTTGAATCTTAATTATTACTCGAGAAATTAGGGTCCTCAATGTTGATGACATATATGTTGACCCTCTAGAAAATGTAATTAAAAAAAAGATAACAATCATATTACGTTTATATTTTTAAAAAATTTCTCCATGCCTCTAAATTTTCTACTTTGTTTTTAATAAATTTTTAAATTAAAAAAATATATATGAAAAGTATTTCATTAGAAAGTAAAAATAATACCATTTAATTAACTTTAGGGTTTAATTTGATGAAATTAGTTTAATGGTAAAGTTTGACATTGTTTCACCAAAAAAAGAAAAAAAAAAAGTGTAAAAGTTGGCCTTTTTTCTATTTCTTATAGGTTAACACATGATTTGACTGCAAAATTTATGTCCACACAAAATTTACTCTTTGATTTGATTGCACAAATTTTTGTCCACACATTTTCCTCCTCCACCCTTTTCCTTTTTTTTGTTGTACTAATGAAATGGGAAAAAAACAAAGATATATAAATTCTAGAAACTTTACTATTGTGTATATTTCACTTTTTGGGACCTTTGGTGTATATGTTTGAAATCTTGAATATGAAAATGTTAAGTTTCGAGATTAGATTGGAAGGTTTAGATAGTCTTGATTTTAAAAAAATTGTGTTTGGAATACAAGTTTTGGAAGTCTAGGTTTAAGAAACTTATGTTTGGAGTGCATGTTTAGAAAACTTGAAAATGCAGTAAAGATTTTATAAATCTTGAGTTTGCGAAATAGTTTCTTGTATTTAATCCATAATTAGATTTTAGATTAGTTCAAAATTGTCATATTAATTATTTTAATATAGCTAAGTTTAAAATAAACTAAAAAAAAAAGTAAAAGAATATTTATTTTTAAATTTTGAAGTAGAGACGTGGCCAAATTTATAATTTTATTTAATTATTTTATGTTTAATTTGGTATTTTGATTTACTAGGTTTTGTGATAAAATTTCAGGAACTTTGGTCACTTTAACTAATTTGAAAATGATCGACTTTTTTACCGTAACATGCTAATTTCAAATTGAAATAAACTAGTATTTTAGTCTTAGATATAATTATTGATAAATTATAGTTTTTTTTTTAATCAAATTACAATTAAAGAAACAAAAAAAATCATAAAGTTTGAGTTTTAACTTTTACTTGGCGCAAAATTATTACCAACATTTTAATCTTTTATATTTAAAAAATAATCCTAAATCCTCTAGCTTGTTAAATTGACCAATGAAAAAAAATGAAATTGTTGAATTCAATTAAGGAGTTCTATATATATAGCCTAAATAAATATACATATATATAATTGTAGTCTAATGAGCTAATTTTACATAAAAATATGATACAATTTACTTTTTCTAGCTCTTAACATGTAAGGAAGTTTCTTATGGTTATGAACTTTCCAAAACAGTTTTCTTTTCAGAACTTATATAAGTAAAGAAAAGATTTCCAAAAATACAAAAATTGTTGCCCTCATAAATGAAAACAAGAATCGACGAGAAGTGTTGAAGGAGAAAACGAGGTATATTTGATATATATAACATTATATATTTGAATTATTTATAAATAAATCAGTGTATATTTTATAAGCACATGAACAATACAATTTGTATAATATTTTTTCTTATATGCCACCAATATATTTGATGTATGTTTACATTTTTCAGTACATTTGTAAACATGCGAAAAAATAAACCATGTTATATACGACGTATATTTACATTTTCCACTATATTACTAGTATATTTGACATATACTTGAGACCTCACTGATTTTCAACTAGTAAAAATAGAAAATAAATGAAATCTTCTAAAAAAAAAAAAAAACATTAATTTTAAATAAAGAAGGGAAGAGAGAGAATTAAAAAAAAATCTAATAATAATAACAAAAACTCTAAAAGAAAAAATAATTAGAAGAAAGAAAAAGTGCATTTTAAAAGATATTATTGTAATTAAACTGAGAGGCTCTTCGGAATGACTTAGAAAAAAATGTTCGTAGGAGAAGTCATCGAAGTGGCAATCGAAGGTGATCGTCGGGGTTGGTGGCCGAAGGTTGACTGACGGTGATCGCTAGAGGTGGCAGTCGGAGATGACCAGCAACGATCACTGGAGGTGGTGTCCAGAAGTTGGCCGACGAACTTTCTAGATTAAATTAGAAATTAAAATAAAAAAGAAAAAATGAATAACCCATACATTTGAATAGTGTTTAGTATTCAAATTAATGGAAAAAGATGTAGGAAGTCGAGGTTTCCTAGATTCTTGTCCTGAATAAAGATTGAGTTTAGGATGCCTGATCCATTCTTGAAACAAACACCCATTTTGTAACACATCTTAGCCAACACCCATTTTGTAACACATCTTAGCCTTGATAATTAGGATTAATTATATAAGATATGCATAGGTAGATATTTTAACCCTTAGATAGCATGGTACAAAAGGGTAAAATACCAAATAACCACGGCTCTTTTTAGTCAACTTTCAAATTTATTTTTAATGTATATTAAAAATTCTAGATGTAAAAAAAATGACAAATCCTTGAATTATATTTTATTAACATATTTAGACACGTTAATATATCACTGAAATACTCTTAAATACGTAAAATTCAAATCGTCCATTAGTAAAATTTGATCCATCAATTAAACAATTTTTTTTTACATGACAATGCCCACATGTCATGTCCCTGTTAAAATATATTAACAGAACACTAATTTAATGATACAATTAACTCTGCCAACAAATATATCTAGGTGAGTATCAAATTACCAATTTTTAATTCGTTATGATTAATTTTGAAAATTTTAATAGATTATATTAGCCTAAATTGAGAAAAAACTTAGAAGATTTAAGGACCTCAGAGTATATTAGCCTAAATTAGGCCCATTTTGTAATTTTCAATTTCATCTTTTACTCTTTTAAAACTCTCAAATTTATCACGCATAAAAAATTCTAATATTTGGTATATATTTTATATGGAATATTTCTAAAATTCTTAAGATCCGTTTGATAATGTTTCCATTTTTTCTTTTCTAGTTATGTTTCTGCTAGCACTGGTCTAATCATGAAGTGGTAGCTTTTAGAGCTCATATATATATATTTTTGGTATTGGGGTTTGAGCTCAGTCCTGTAAAATCCAACATTTGATGTTTTAACTTTCTCCTTAAGGTCGTACAGGCTCCTATGCGTACTCCAGGGACGTCTTCGGCTGGGCTTTGCTTTAAGCAACCATCAACACTAAGAAAGGAAACTTTTCTACTTTCTCCCCGGAATTCCTAAAAAAAATAGTAAAAATTTGGTTTTTTTTCTTCTCAAGTGATCATTTCCTCAAAAAAAAAAAAAAAATTCTAATTAATCAAGTATTATGCAAGTTTATTATCAATCAATCTTAACATTTGTTTCTAATTCTTCACTAATGTATACTAAATAAAAAAAATAAAATAAAAGAGCTAAGTTGCAAATCTTGAAATGAAAAAGGCCTAAACTGGAAAACAAATAAACAGAGAGTTTTGTGAGCTGCACCATTTTTTTTTTTCCTATTGACTTCCTAAAATGAGATAAATTTGAAAGCTGATACTAGTTCAAGGACTTCAATGAGGATACATTCCACTTCAGAGTGAGAGGATGAAATGCTGGTCCATGAAAAATTTTGTAGATTTTCCTATTGACTCTGCTACTTGATTTTAAGTAATCATCATTTTTAATTTTGTACATTTTCTATTATTTATATTCATTCCACTACAAAAAAAAAAAAAAAATACGTAACGCGATAAAGGATCTCCATGGCAGAGACGTCTACTTGAAATGATTCTTTCATTTAGCTTCATCATTTAATAAAATTGAGAAATTTGTAGAGGAAATGCAATCAATAATTAAAGATACCCTTTTAGAGGTAAAACCAAGTTTAATTAAAATACCTTGAAGGAAACTCCACTCGACTCGATCATAGGCTTTGCTTAAACACTATCTAAGCTTCTCTAAATCACCATGCTTAATCGAGGTTAATATATCATTGAAATACTCTTAAATACGTAAAATTCAATCATGGTGAATAATTTTGATATTTGGAAAGATATCTTCAAAAGTAGTGTTACAAAGAAATCTATCCAATCTTTCATAAATTCTTTCGCTCTTTCTTATTCCTGTCCAAGTAAAAATATCCCCTATAAGATGTAACTTTTAAAGTTACAATCTTCCACAACATCTTTGAAATTCTCCAAGACTGTGTTTGCATTATGTTGACCACCTTGTTTTTCATAATTCCACATGATTTCATTAAGTCGCCTCCAATCAACCAAGGGGAGTCATCAAAATTCTGAAGTTTTTTCATTAGATCCCAGGTAAGATTTTTTTTTTTTCTATTAGTCTTTGAATATCCATAAATTTCCATGAGGGCCTTTGTAAATGGATCAGTAACATTGTGTTTCGAAGCGATCTTCGTGATGATCATGTCCCCTCGATATACAATCTCTCGGATTAGATGATATTTGCGCTCAATGGGTTTTCCTATCTTGTGGCTCCTAGGCTCCCTTAAAGTTTCTACAACACCACTATTATCATAATAAAGAGTGATGGTCTTTGACATATCAAGAACAACTTCCAAATTTGTTGAAAATTTTCCCAAGCCATACATCTTCCTTGGCAACTTCACGAGTAGTTACATACTTTGCCTCCATGGTAGATTCAGTAATACAACCTTGCTTTGTATTTCGCCGGACTACTGCCCCTCTGTTTAGAGTGAACATTGATCATGATGTGAATTCCCTATAATCCTTATTAGTCTAAAAATTAGAGTATGCGTATCCTGTAAGGATCAATTTCTTAGCCCTATACATAAGTATGTAGTCTCTCGTTCTCTGAAAATACTTAAGGACGCTCTTAACTGTTGGAGTTAGAATACAATTAGCGGAAGTAAACAGAATCATTAAGTACTCTAATTTCTTCAATTTGAGCAACTAAGCAAGCATGTTCATTAACTAAAATAGGATTTTGAAGATATACTTTGAAGAACTCTTCAATCTTTGACTTCAGCTTGAATCTTCATTCCAAAATATGTAGACCACCACTTGATCTTCCCTACTATTTTCTAAGACCTTAGATTCGATGATCGGATTCAAAATGATTTAGAATCGAGGGGAAAAGATCTAAAATTTTTGGTTTTGGTGTGACATGAGAAGGAGAACTTTTCCCTTTCTCAATTCTTTTTTTTACATGAATGAAAAAACTCAGCAGAGTTATCATCTTTGTTCAACGACCCTATGCAATTCTATTTGATTAGAATTTGACACCTAAAACACAAAATTTTGAGTGGAAAAATTGTGAGTGAAACATTGATGGCATGTGTGGGAAAAACGAACTTTGGTTGTGTTTTTCATTTTAAAATAAAATTGAATCTAATTTTAATTTTAAATTGAATTCAAAATTCAATTGAAATTAAAATGAAAAACCAATTTTATANTTTTTCATTTTAAAATAAAATTGAATCTAATTTTAATTTTAAATTGAATTCAAAATTCAATTGAAATTAAAATGAAAAACCAATTTTATAATATATTAATTAAAAAATTAATACCATATAAAATTCATTTTATAAATTGATTTTACATTAAAATCAATGTAATTTTGAAATTACAAATTTCAAACTAATTTAAATAATTAATTAATAATTTAATATCCAATATTAAATTGTTAAATCACCAATTTCACAAACATGAATCATATTCATGTAATTAAATATTTAAATCATATTTAAATATTCTCTAATTCTCCAATTTCGTTTAATTCGATAATTAAACGTATAATTATATCGTATATAATTACTGATTCCCTTAATTCGAAATTGAACATTTCAAAATTTCTAATCACGCTAAGGTTTAGTTCATTTGTGAGCTAGTAGGGGGACCCCTAATGGACCTACAGATCATGGGCTCCAACGATCCGAGATTAACCGGCTAAACTCTTTAACCTAATTAATTAACATTCATTAATTACCGGGTCACTCCACTAAAGCCCAGTAATTTTACTTCCCTCACTGTAGATATATTTATGTCCACTCGATATAACCATAATTAGCAAGTCAACCCTTCACAGATTGTTTGTAATAATGGTTGGGTCAAAAACTGTTTTACCCCGAGATTACATCTTGTTCTTTAAGTCTCGCTGATCCTCAAATGAACAATTGGTTTGTGATCCAATAACCAAACCGAGTCCCTCTCGGGCCAATGAGAGGGTGAGGCCCATTGTTCAAGACTCGGAGTCAGCACTTAAAGGAACAACCTCTCTACTATCCCTAAAAGCAGGTAGGAGTGAATTCCATCTTGCATCATATTTCTCCAGCTATCTACCTGGTCTTACCCTAAAATGAAAAGTTTATTAAGCCAGAACTATTGAGCCAACCCTCACCTATGCAAATCTAAGGATAATCCCAAATAAATAGGAGTTCATAGTTAGCTCAGGATTAAGGTCTAGTTACCTACGTCATCGCTTTGAAATAGTAAGTCTTAAACAGTAAACAATGTTTTAAAGTAAGAGTGACTTATTTCTTGGTCCGGTCTTATACAAGCTTTTTGCATAAGACACCTCTATTCGCATTTCTCCACATGAACAAATCAGGATGACATCGTTTGTAGCACTTTACAACAATTGTAAAATCTAAAAAGTGGATTGCATCCGATAATGTCCCCAGAATAAGGTATCCAGCCTTATCTATATACTACAAACCATTTTTGCTATCTACTCGAACTTGATCCACTCTCATATCTCCATATAAAGTTCAAGTACTCATGTAATAGCCATGGATCTTAATTTATTAGATTTATGTTCTTTCTAAAACGAAATGAGCAATTCATATATTCAATAACAAATTTATTGAATAAAATTTAAATAACATCTATATTGATTAACAAAATAAGTTTATTGTCTATGAACCACGAGTTTTAGGACATAAAATCCAAAAAGCTCCCACTTGGACTAAAACTCCAGTGATAACACATATTTTTTTTAGTTTTTTTAGTTTTTAGAGAGAAATATAATAAACCAGGGCATCACATACTCATTGTTTGTCTTCACTAAGTATCATATACCCATGGATTTTTCTCCCACTTGCCCTAGATTATATAACCTATAATTTTAGACTCACTAGGACCCTCAAACACTTTAGCCGAGAGGACCCCTATAAACACATCAATATATAGTAGACTATTAACTATTAACAAATAGGGAATGCATGTTATATCCTCAACTTCTTGATTCTCGACACCATCAAGTATCAATGACTTGAGTTTCTACTAAATCCATGTTATGACTAGACTATCATATAACACTCCCACTACGTCGAGGCACTCTCAAGTCTTTAAGAAAGATGTATCTGACCAATCTTAACAACTCTTGTTTTAGGGTCAACTTAATCAATAACTCTTGTTGATTTTTTATAACTACTATAGAAACTTGACACAATACTAGCTTTATCACAAAATTGATGGTCTCTCATGTGTTCTTCTTTGAGAAAAGTAACATTTGTTGATACAAATAATTTATTTTCTTTTGGGTTGAAGAAGTATACTGCTTTTGGGTAGCCTACTGATAGGCATACTGTTTAAACGACATTCCAATTGCTTAGGGTTTTGTACCATCAGATGTGCCGATCGTTCCCAAATTTTGAAATAATGTAAACAACCTTTACGTGTCATAAAGAACTTTTACAACCTTTCCACAACTCGTATGGAGTTTTAGAAACTTTTAATGGAATGATGTTAAAAAAATTATATAACAGTTGCTACAGAGTATCCTTGAAACAATTTAGGCAATTGAGCATAGCTCATCTTTCAAGTGAACCATGTCTAACAGGGTTCTAATTTTCTTCCCGATACATCGTTCTGCTGTGACGCCAGGTGTAGAGAGTTGTGACTTGATTCCATGTTCTATCAAATAGTCTTGGAAATCTCAGATTTATATACTCTCCACCTCGATCTGGTCGAAGTGTCTTAATTGTTTTACCTAACAAGTTTTCAACTTCAGTTTTTATACACATTGAACTTTTCAAGTGTTTTAGACTTATGATGAAGTTAGGTAAATCTAACTATACTTTGAATAATAATCAATAAAACTGATAAATATTCATATCCTTCTCGTGCCTTGACATTTATCAGACCATCAAAATCTGAATGTGCGAGTTCTATGGGTTCTTTGGCTCTAAGATATTTTCTTATAGAAGATCTCTAGGATATCTTATCTTCAATACAAGACTCGCATAGTCTTAAAAGGTTGTCTTCTAACTAATTTAGATGAACATTTTTAACCAATCTCTTAATCCTATTAAGACTTATGTGACCAAATCTTAAGTGCCAAAGATATGTACTTGAAGAAACCTTTTGCCTTTTGTTTTTCTATCTCAACCATTTTTAAATATCTTGATATTTTAAAATGACCTTCTCTTTGGTTGGTTTTAACATATAAGTTGTTTTCTTGTAGAACAAATAAAAATACTTCTTTTGCTGATGAACACTTCATTTATGTCAAAAGATACTTTTATATAATTGTTCTTACAAAAGATAGATATAAAACTTCTTTTTAATTTCATAAACAAGAAGTACTTTATCTATTATAATGTATCTATCTCTTGATAACAACTTTAGAAACTCCCACTGATCTTGCTGAGACAGCCTCCCCCGTTCACAACCCTGAGAGTTATCTCTTCTTCTGCAAGCATTCTTCAGAAACTAATTTCCTTGTTTTGTTTTTTCGCTTTCTTTTCTGCAAGGTGCTTTGGCAGTTTCTTTTCCAATGCTCGTCTTCGTTGTAGTAGAAACACTTTCCTTTTTCTACAACAAGTCTTTCCTTTGTGGTCAGTAAGAGCCTCTTTGCCCCTTACTCTTTTTCATCCGAACATTTTGGTTCTTAAAAGAAGAAAAAGAGTCAGACTTTATCTTAGAGGACGATCCTCTTTTATCTGCAGTGACAACATTTACCTCTACACCTAATCCCTTAGTTTTCAAGAGGGACTAATAAGTCTGAAGCTCATTGAGAAGAGTAGTCAAGTTATATTCTATCTTGTTCATCATCGCGTTTGTGTGAAACTGTAAAAAGCTCTTCAGAAGAGACTCTAAAATAAAGTTGACTTGACTTTTCTCGTCTATGAAAATTCCATTTACTTCTGCCACATTGAAATGGACCATCATGTCCAGGATATGTTCTCTAACAGAGGTACCTTCTTTCATACGACAGTTATAAACTTATTCAATGGCATCATGTCTAAATGAGAAGGATGACTATCCAAACATCCTCCACAGAGATTCGTTTTGATTTCCTATGGTGAGATTTTAAATCTACATGGCATACTATATGCACATACAAGATTTATTTAATTATAACATGCATTCATAATGCATAAATAATTAAACACACACTGATATGGACCAGTCTTGGCATCCTAAGCATGTACACAGCCTAAATTATTACAATAATAATAAAAACCAGCTTTTGGACTTTACGCATTGACCCAAACCACTCGAACCAGACCTCTAAGGCTCTAAAATAGGCTGAATCGGTCAAAACAAGGTTGAATCGGTCCTCCACGAATCGAACCACCGAATCGGTCCACCCTCAAACCGTCCGAGTCGCATACATGCGTTTCTGGAATGGATGAAGCGCAGCGTTGCAATGCTTCATGGTGTTCTTCAAAAATTGGGCTGAACGAAGAGTAGCGTTGCAATGCTGCGTGGCAGTAGCTTGGTTTTCTGCAGCTGGTCTTTCTTGCTTCTTTCTTCAATTACAACCTAATTGAAACTCTATTGTCTCTAACAAATTTACAGATACTTAATCACATATTAAGACCTATAAACAAAGAGCCAATTACAATAATTAACACTTAACTAAATAGAAATTAAAGGCAAAAATGAAATTATCCATATCAGCTCCCATTTTCATACAACCTATGAAAATCACCCACCAAGTAAAAATAACACGAATTAAGTGCTTAAACATGCTCTGATACCAATGATTGGAGTTAGCATGCAATTAACGGGAGCAAATAGAACCATTAAGTACTATAATTCCTTCAATTTTAGTAACTAAGCAAGCATGTTCATGAACTAAAATAGAGTTTTGATTATATACCTTTGAAGAACTCTTAAATCTTCGACTTCAGCTTGAATCTTCACTTCAAAACGTTGTAGACCACCACTTGGCTTTCCTACTATTCCTTAAGACCTTAGATTGAATGGTGGGATTCAAAATGAATTAGAATCGAGGGAAAAAGATTAGAAATTTCTGGTTTTGGTGTGACATGAGAAAGAGAACTTTTCCCTTACTCAATTCTATTTTTTGCATAAGTGAAAAACTCAACAGATTTTTCATCTTTGATCAACAACCCCATGCAATTATTTTATTAGAATTTGACACCTAAAATACAAAATTTTGAGTGGAAAAATGGTGGCATGTGTGGGAAAAACCCACTTTGGTTTTTTTTTTTTTTTTTCATTTTAAAATAAAATTGAATCTAATTTCAATTTTAAATTGAATTCAAAATTCAATTGAAATTAAAATGAAAAACCAATTCTATAATATATTAACTCAATGATTAATACCATATAAAATTCGTTTTCTAAATTGATTTTATATTAAAATCAATGTAATTTTGAAATTACAAATTTCAAATTAATTTAAATAATTAAATAATTAATTTAATTAATTAATTATTGAATATCCAATTTTAAACTACTAAATCATTAATTCTAGAAACGTGAATCCTCATTTATGTAATTAGATATTTAAATCATATTTAAATATAATCTAATTCTCCAACTTCTTCAATTCGATAATTAAAAATGTAATTATATTGTATATAATTATTGATTCCCTTAATTCGAACTTGAACATCCAAATTCTCTTATAACACTATTCTAAGGTTTAGTTCGTTTGTGAGCTAGTAGGGGGACCTAAAAGACCTATAGATCATGGGCTCCAACAATTTGAGATTAACTAGCAAAACTCTTTAACCTAATTAATTAACCAACATTCGTTCACTACTAGGTTACTTCATTAAACCCTAGTAATTGCATTCCCCTTACTGTAGATATATTTTTATCCATTTGATATAACTATAACTAGTAAGTCAAACCCTTCACAGGTTGTTCGTAATAATGGCTGAGTCAAAAGTTATTTTACCCCCGAGATGACATCTTGTACCTTAAGTCCCATTGATCCTCAAATGAACAATTGGTTTGTGATCCAATCACCAAATCGAGTCTCTCTCGGGTCAATGAGAGGGTGTGGCCCCCTGTTCAAGATTCGGAGTAAGCACTTAAGGACCTTTCTACTATCCCTAAAAGTGTACGAGTGAATTTCATTTTGCACCCTCTGTCCCTAGCTATCTACCCGATCTTATCCTTGAAATGGGAGACTTATTGAGTCGACTCTATTGAGCCAACCCTCACCCATGCAAATCTAAGGATAATCTCGAATAAACAGGAGTTCATAGTTAGCTCAAGATTAAGGTCAAGTTACCTAGGTTATCACTTTGAAATAGTCAATCTTAAACAGTAAACAACGTTATAAAGTAAGAGTGAATTATTTCTTGGTCCGACCTTATACAAACTCTTTACATAGGACGTCCCCACTCGCATGTCTCCACATAAACGAAACAAGATCACATCGTTTATAGTACCTTACAATAATTGTAACATCTACAAAGTGGGTCACATCTGATAGTGTCCCCAGAGTAAGGTATCCAGTCTTATCCATATACTATAGACTATTTTTACTATCTACTCGAACTTGATCCACTCTTATGTCTCCATATAAGTCCAAGTGCTAATGTAATAGTCATGGATCTTGGTTTATTGGATTTAGGTTCTTTCTAAAATGAAATGATCAATTCATACATTCAATAACAACTTTATTGAATAAAACTTCAATAACATCTATATTGATTAACATAATAAGTTTATTGTTTATAAACCATGATTTTTAGAACATAAAATCTAACATTAACTACAGTTCAGTGCTCTAATCCTGGATTGGATACTAAATTTCCTACCGCATAACAAATGTCAGGTCTAGTACATAACATTGCATACATAAGGCTCCCAACAACCGATGCATAGGGAATTTGTCTCATTTTCTTAGCTTTTTAAGAAGTCTTAGGACACTTTTCCTTTGACAAAATAATTTCATGCCTGAAAGGTAGTAAATCTCTCTTAGAATTGTACGTTGAATATCTGACAAACATCTTGACAATATATGATGCTTGAGACAAGATCAACGTTTTATTCTTATGATCTGTAATAATCTAGGTTCCTAGAACAAACTGCACCTCACCCAAATATTTCATTTGGAATTAGATGGCTAGCCATTGTTTTATATTAATCAGTAGACCTACATCATTTCCATTGAGAGGATATCATCCACATAAAACACTACGAAAGCCACTAAACCATTGATGATCCTCTTTGATAGGATATAGAATCATGCACGGAAGTAATCAGAATCAATAAGCACCTTAATTACATTTAATTTGAGTTCTGAAAGCATACAAAATCAAAATTTCAGAAGAGGGTTTCATGAAAAACATATATTTGAAGAATTCCTCCAAATTCAAGTTGCTCCTCACGAATTCTAAGCTTCAAATCTTCAGTGAACCACCAAAGAGTAGTTTGGTTGGAGGGAAAAGAGGATGGGAATGGGAATGGGTTTGCAAAGCCCATGTTTGGTTGGTGGAATTTGTTTATTTACCTTGGAAAAGGCAATTCCTAGGTATCTTTTACCCACACAAATGAAGGAATTGCATACCCATTGAGATGTGTGGGTTTTTATTTCTTCTCCCGCTTCCTACCATGATTTTCCTTCATTCTAACCGTGAAATCGTATAGATTTTTTTACTCAGTGATCGTGTAACATTTAGTAAGTGATCGTGTAGCATTTGGTAAGCGATCGTGTAGAATTTGATAGGCGATTATATAACATTTGGTAGGCGATCGTATAGTATTTTGTTACTCAGCGATCGTGTAGCATTTGGTAGGCTATTGTATAGCATTGGGTAGGCGATCGTATAGCATTGGGTAGGGCAATCGTATAGCATTTTGTTACTCAGCGATCGTGTAGCATTTGGTAAGCAATCGTGTAGCATTTGGTAAGCGATCATATAGCATTTGGTAGGCAATCATATAGCATTGGATAGGCGATCATATAGCATTTTGTTACTCAGCGATCGTTTAGCAGAGGTTAGTGATCGTGTAGCAGAGCTAAGCGATCGTATAGCTGAACTCAGTGATCGTGTAGTATTTGGTAGGCGATCGTATAGTATTTGGTAGGTGATCGTATAGCATTGGGTAGGCGATTGTATAGCATTTTGTTACTCAACGATCGTGTAGCAGTGCTAAGCGATCGTGTAGCCGAGCTCAACAATCGTGTAGCATTTGGTAAGCGATCGTATAGCATTGGGTAGGCGATCGTATAGTGTTTTGTTACTCAGTGATCGTGTAGATAATTTGATCGATCGTATAGTATTTTGTAAACGATCGTGTAGATAATTTAAGCAATCGTATTATTACGAAATCGATAGTTAAAGAACACAAAAAAAAAAAGGGAACGTAGAGATAGAGAAGATCAACACACAGATATATGTGGTTCACTACGAATTCTGAATAGGTTGTTCGAAGCGCCAACAAACAGATTCAAGGCATTTCAACAAATGCTTGATAGGGACAATCTCAATTCTTTTTTTTTACTTCCCATATACTCTCACACATACTATTCCCAGACATTGTTCTCCCATGCACAACCAAACATAATCATCCTTGATTCCTAGTAATTTTATTCCCAGACATATAATTCCTAAACATCCTTAATTCCTGGGCATTGAGAAAACCTCAATCCAAACAGCCGCCAAGAGATCTTCTCTATTATTCCCAACCTTGAATTTGAGTGGTGGAACTCAAGATTGAAGTGAATTATGATGGGAATTGGAGTGAGTTTAAGAGAGAAGAAAGCTTTCTGTAAAAACTAATTTCTCAGCAGCTAAGAAAACTTCTCAAATTTGAGAAATTCAGAGGCTTTTATCAAAACCTTTCATGCAAGCACTAAAAAATCTCCGATTTGGACACTTCAATTTGGAGCATGAAATGGGCTAGGTGTTGGAATTATGGTCAAACACATCAAATGCCAAAATTTTTTGGAAAACTCCACTATCAACCTCAATTTCCATTTTCCATTTCTAAATTTAATTAATTCAAATTAACTAAATTTAGAAAATAAAAATTCAATTTCTAAAATTAAATGAAAATGAAAATGAATTTGATTCTAATTAATTAAAAAAATTTAATTAAATAATAATTTAATAAAAAATTCAAATTAATTCAACATCTACTTTAAACATGAAGCCTATTCATGTAATCAATATTTAAATATTATAAACTCTCTAATTTCATTTAATTTTGATAAATTAAACGTTAATTATATAGAATATAATTATGCATACCCTAATTTGAAATTGAACAATTCAAATTCAGACCCTAATTTACAATTTGAACATTTCAAATTGATGAAGGAAATCAAACATGAGGATTTCCATGAGCAGCGGAAGGATCGTTCCAAATTCCATTTGAAATTGAATACTAACAATTACAGTCACAAAACGGAAACTAACAGGTCATGCAACATCTAGAAATTATAGCATGCTAATAGATAATCAAGGGATAGAGTGTGTGTACCTTTAAAGACTCATTCTTCAAACTCCCTCGATTGATCCAATGCGTTCAAGAACAGCAACTCAGCCCTCAAACATAACGACCGATACACAACACGATCAACAGCAAACACGAACCCAATGAATGGCCTCCAGAACATCGAAATCAATCGAGTTGAGTAAGGATACACCACCATAATGGTTATCTTGGTATTCTCGGTGTGAGAATCCAGGAGTTGTGAGCTCTGTATGGACTTGGTTAGAGGAAGAGACAGGAGGACAGCGATCGTGTAGACGATCGAGCAAGTGGGAGATGACACAGTCTATTGTATAGATGAATGCTCGATCATGTAGTAAATGGCAGCCTATCGTATAGACAATGTCATGCGATCGTTTAGCTACGACTAGCTGATAATTATCAAATAATTAATATTAATATAAATAAATATGATAACCAACTTACCATATTATATTTATAACCTATAGTTTTAATATATAAACCATAGTTCTTTTTCTATTTTATGGTACTTAATGTAAATCATATTTACATTAATCCTCCACTTGATGTATCTCATACATCACACCAATTATATCATATATAATTGAATTTTCTCTTGTCAATTTAAACACTTCAAACTAACACCAAGAACTAATTCTCAACTTGAATCTATTATGCTACCAAGGGGACCTTATGGACCTGTAGCTTGAAGCTCCAACGGTACATGAATAACTACCTAAACTTTTTAGTCACAGGATCCACCATCCGTTAACTGTCGGGCACTCCATTAAAGACCGAAAACTTCACTCTTCTCATTATAGATATATTTTATGTCCATATCAACCAATAAACTGTGCGATAACTCTTTACAGATTGCTCGTAAGTACAGCTGGGCCAATTTACCGCTTTGCCCCTATAGTTACATCTAACTCCTTAAGTACCACTGATCCCTCTAATGAACATAGGTCATAGTCCTACTATGACTGAGTCCCCTCTTCCAAAGAGAGGAAGCGGCTATTATGTTCAAGATCCGGAATTAGCCTTTAAAGGAGCAATCTATCTACTTACCCCTGCTTCGGGGAAGGAGTGAATTTCATCTTGTGTAACTGAGTTTCCAGCTCCCTAATCAGACAAATCTCCAACATTGCATACATTAAGCTTCCAACAGCTGAAGCATAGGGAATCCATCTCATCTCTTCAATGTCTTGAGGTGTCTTAGAACATTGATTCTTAGACAAAACGATTCCATACCTGAAGGGTAACAAACCCTTCTTGGAATCTTGCATCCTGTACATGATTGACATTTGATCGATGTACGATGCCTGAGATAGGGTTAACCTCTTGTTCTTATGATCCCGAATGATTTGGATCCCAAGAACATACTGTGCCTCACCCAAATCTTTCATTTGGAACTGGGTAGCTAGCCATTTCTTAATGTCAATCAGATACCCTACATCATTCCCAATGAGTAAGATATCATCCACATACAGTACTAGGAAAGCTATTGAGTTGTTGATGATTTTCTTGTAGACACAAGGAGCTCGATCAACGTTCTAATCAAAGCCAAATGACTTGACCGCAGTGTCAAATCTAATGTTTCATGATCTAGAAGCTTGTTTCAGCCCAAAATGGACCTATTAAGCTTGCAAAATTTTTTCTCTTGATCTGGAACTACGAACCCCTCTGGTTGAGTCATGTAGATGTCTTCTCAAGATTACCATTAAGAAAGGCAGTTCTTGACGTCCATTTTCCATATCTTATAATCATAAAAGTGTGACTATGGACAGGAGTATCCTAATAGACTTGAGCATGACAATAGGTGGGAAAGTTTTCCTCATAGTCAACTTCCTCAACCCCATGAGTCAAGCCTTAAAGGTTTGCACCTTCCATCTACACCTCTCTTTCGCTTATAGATCCACTTACACCCAATAGGTCTTACTCATCAGACGGATCCACAAACTCCCAGACGTTATTGAAGTACATAGACTCCATTTCCTGGTTCATGGCCTTAACCCATTCATCTTTGTCAACATCCTCCACTGCTTTCTTAAAAGACAATGGATCTTCGACCCCATCATTAAAAATGACGTTCTGGGCTTTAGTCAAACCCATGTAACAATCTGGTCGGTTCATACCTTCCCACTACGTCGAGGCAGTCTCAACTCTTGAGCTGGTTGACTAAATGTACTGACATCAACAACTCTTGTTCATCTATGGGCCTGTTCAACAACTCTTGTTGAACCCTTAGTAGTCTCAGTCTCACTAGAAATCTCACGTAAAATAAGCTTACTTCATGGCTTATGATCCATAATGTGGTCTTCTTCCAAAAAGATAGAATTTGTAGAAATAAACACTTTGTTCTCACTTAGATCATAGAAGTATCCACCCCTCATTTCCATGGGGTAGTTTACAAAAAGGCAAACTTTCGAACTCGGTTCCAACTTCTTCGAGTTAGTCACAAGCACATGTGATGGACACCTCCAAATCCTGAAGTGGCATAAACTACCTTTACGGCCTCTCCACAACTCAAAAGGTGTTTCAGAAACACTTTTTGAAGGAACGTTGTTTAGAATATAACATGCAGTCTCCACTGCAAAACCCCAAAATGAGTCTGGAAGATGAGCATAACTCATCATAGACCGAATCATGTTTAACAAGTTTCTATTTCTCCTTTCTAATACACCATTCTGGTGAGGTGTACCTAGGGCCAAGAGTTGGGATTTAATCCCATGTTCTATCATATATTTTTGGAATTGGAGGTCCATATACTCTCCACCACGATCAGATCGTAGTGTTTTTATCTTCTTACCTGACAAGTTTTCAACTTCAGCCTTATCCTCCTTGAACTTGTCAAGGACTTCAGACTTACATTGCATTAGGTAGAGATACCCCTACCTTTGAAAATCATCTATGAAAAAGATGAAATATTCATGCCCACCTCGAGCCCTAACATTCATCGAACCACAGAGGACAGAATGTACAAGCTCCAAGGCTTCCGTGGCTCTGTAACCTTTTCTAGTAAAAGGTCATTTGGTCATCTTGCCTTCGAGGCATGATTCATACACAGGTAAGGAGTTTTCTTCTAAACTCTTTAGAAGTCCACTTTTCACCAACTGTTCAATCATATTGAGGTTGATGTGACCTAACCTTAGATGCCAAAGATGGGCGTTTTCCTTAGAAGAAACCTTTAGCCTTTTAGCTGTAGTTTCCGTACTGAACATTCAGTGTTAAACAAGGCTGTTATGAATAACGGCCTTAGTACATGTAAGTTAATTTCTATTGAACCAAAACCAATCTCTATTCCATTAGTGAAAATAAAAACTTTATTCTCAGAAAATGAGACGGTATACCCTTGCTCAATAAGACAAGAAACCGAGATTAAGTTTCTCTTGATATAAGGAACTATGAAAATATTATACAGTAATAGATAATGTTTCTTGTCAAAAAATAACTTCAGCCTGCCTACAGCAACAACTGAAACATCCTCACCAGTACCAACTCGAAGAGTCATCTCTTCTTATGGTAATGTTTGCCAGGAACTGAATCCTTGGTAAGATGAACTGACATGGTTGGTAGCACCCAAATCTAGGATCCAAGCAGAATCATCATTCTCTACCAAACACGTCTCCAAGACCAATAAATCACATTTAGTGTCTTTAAACATCCTCCTCTTTTGGAGAGTAGTGGGATCTATATCAGAACCTAAATAAGCTCTAAGTTCCATGTCAGAACCTAAGTAGTGGGATCTGTATCAGAACCTAAATAAGCTCCAAGTTCCATGGTTTTGTCATCCATCCCATTGTGTTCGAAAAGTAAGAACCGACGTTCAAACAAATCGTGCAAGAGTCCATGATCTTGCGTGCAATGACCATGTTCTCAACCTTTTTGGCCAAAACATCAGATATGCTAGCTAAAATGTGAAGTCGAGCCAATGAATTAGCTTTCATCCACACCTTATATGCATTACGAACACTTTGCAGTGCATCAAAGGTCGAGACTTGAGGACATTCCTCAACCATGACAAATTCGATGTCGTTTACCACGGAATACTTTTTACAAGACTCTTTCCACTATATGTAATTGGTCAAATTAAGGGCATTAAACGGAAATACTAACGCGTTGTTGAAAATAAAAACACATTGACCTACGTTAGATTTTAAGCAAATACCCGTTGAAAAAACATGTAACATCTAATAAGGTTTAGCAAAACTAACATGAACCCTGTGTGACATCTAATTTCGCAATGACGCTTCAAAGGTTTAGGACAAAAACCGCTGAAGGGAGGTCAATTGTCCCTCATCTGAATTGAGAAATTCTCAACTAGTCATCAATACCAGAATAACTCTTGCTCCTATAATGACTAGCCATCATTGATTTGGTCAAGATATCATTAACTTACTTAATAATCTCCCGTAAGTGTGACCTGTCATTTTAGGCCCTAGAGATCCGCCCAAAGCAGCCAATCCGAAGGGAAAAAAATTCGATTGGGGCAAAACCTAAAGCGACCCTATCCATTTCTGGAGTTCACCTTGATCTTGATCAACTACACAAAACCCATCCAAAGAGGGACGCACCTAAAACGTCACGAGGGAGTACAGAATGATCTCACAGAGTGAATCAATGACAGAGAGCGTAGGACATGTTGACACACACCCTTCACTCACTTACTATAAACACTCTCTCCGTCCACTTTGATATTGACATATCAGATACATCTCTTCCTCTTATTGAGTATTTTATAACCTAGGGTTTAGTTTACTTAGAAAAACACGGCTAAGAATTTTAACTAAGTCACTTTTTAGGTTTGCCAAGGAGTAACACTTACCTTGGATAGTTGAAACAACTTTTGATCATATCATCCATTAAACTCTTTAACGGAGTCTTTGACCAACTGTCGCATGCTTGCAGAAAATCTATCTAATTCACCTTTCCAGATAGGTTCCCAGGTAGGGGTGTTCCATTTCCATCAACTTAAGTACCCTAGCCTAGACAGAACCCACCTTAGACAAAAGGTCCCTTATAGATAGAATTAATACAATTTTAACCTTTTATTCCAATCAATTTAATCCTATTAAACAAATTTAAAAAGATTAAACTAGATAGCTAATCCCATTAGAACCTTTGAACTTAGGTCTATCTCAATCCAATTTTAGAACCCTTTTAAAACATGAGTTCACCATAAGTCCCCATACAACTCTTTTTTATCGATTTTAGTTTTAATTTCCTTTATAACACTTATAACCGGAAACAATAAAAAACGAACACAATGCTAAGCAAACACATGAAAAGCATTCATAATGTTTATAAACAACCTAAGTGTCATGATCAATGCATCTTTCATTCATTGCTACTTCTTTTATATAACTCTTATATAAGCAAACAATGAACCAAGCAAAACATGCTCTCATTCACCCTTATATTATAATATTTATATGTAAAGATGATGCATGAATATGCCTACTATATGCCAAAATATCTCTTATATCTCATGATGCATGTGCATGCTTTCAAGTAATTTCTTCATGCAATATTATAAGACTTATAATACATGATGCACGAATAATTGCACAACCTAAGGTGGGTTTTAAATCTATATGTCAAACACTTTGCCATATAAACCACATACAACTCATGTATAAAAAACAAATGTTGATGAACCAGGTAAAATTGCCTCAAAATCCTCGAAAACTACAAGCTAACTATTTCAAAACAAGGAGTCTTCAGTTCAAACAGACGAACCAGATCTTAAACCGTCCAGGCGAAGCAATGCGTCTCCATTGATCGTGCACCAAACACCCCGCAATCGTCTACACGAAAGAACAAATGCTTTGCTCAATTGTTTGCATGTGCTTCCAAAGCTAAACGATCATTTAGCAATGATTGTGTACCTTTTACTCTGCGATGAAGCATGAGGTACGCAATCGTGCAGCGCGCTTCGCACAATGCAAACTGTATACAATTGTCTAAATGACTACGATGCAATGAAGCACGATTGTCTAAACGATCACTGAGCGAGCGCCTTCCTATCGTATATCGCGTGATCGTGTAGTCAGTAACTATGCGATAAGGCATGCTAACTACACGATCGTTTAGTGTGCGCTTTCTTCTAAACGATAAGCATCATATGCTCCCACTACGATCGTCCACCTCCAGCGTCTCCGCGATTAGGCAACCAATGCTACGTGATAGAGTAAACGATTTACCCCATCATTTAGCATTAGCTAAAAAATCATTTAGTAAATATTACACGATCGCATAGAAAAATATACAAGATCGTTTAGTTAAATCCCAACGATCGTTTACTTGAGACTACACAACACGACCAACTTTTGGTCTTCTTCTTCGTTGAGAACCGCATCTCCATGCTTCGAAACTTCATCTGAATGACACACTAACTCAAACACTTTGAATTACAGACTCGATTGCATGTTAATTATGCCCAAAAACATAGGGGTCCTTACAAATTAACACTTTGTAATTTAAAGAAAGCTTTAAACAAAGGCAATTAAACCCATAAACATTCATCAACGTCATCCACAAACGCATTTAACAAATAAACGCAATATAGAAAAACTCACCATGACTGTAAAAGAAGTTCAAAACAGAAGTGAAATTTGGAATATCAGAATAACCTGGCTCTGATACCAATTGAAGAAAATCGAACATGAGGATATCCATGAGCAGTAGAAGGATCGTTCCAAATTTCAATCGTATATGAACATTCACAATTCCATTGAGATACCAAGGGGACCTTATGGACCTGTAGCTCGAAGCTCCAACGATACGTAAATAACTGACTAAACCTTTTAGTTAAGGGATCCACCATCTGTTAATTTCTTGGCACTTCACTAAAGATTGACAGCTATCCATCTTAACCAATCAACAGTGCGATAACCCTCCATAGATCGCTCGTAAATATAACTCGGCCAATAACCATTATGCTTCTGTAGTTACATCTAACTCTTTAAGTACCACGGATCCCTCTAATGAACATCAGCCATAGTCCTACTATAACTGAGTCCTCTCTTCCAAAGAGAAGCTATCACCACTATGTTCAAGTCCCGAAATCAGTCCTTAAGCGAGCAATCTATCTACTTACCCCTACTTCAAGAAGGCGTGAATTCCATCTTGTGTAATTTAGTTCCTAGATCCTAAATCAGACAAGTCCCCAAAAAGGTAGGCATGTTGAGTTGGCAATCTGACCACTCTCACCCATACTAATCAAATAATCGCCCTCAAAGGCAGGAGTTCTCAAAACACTCAGAATTGAGGTCATGTCACCTATGGTCGTTTAGGTGAGATGTAAGTCTCCAATATTAATGGCGTTATATACAGAGACGAATCATCTCGTGGTTTGGTCTTATACAAACTCTTTGTATAGGACACCTCCGCTCGCATGTCTCCACATAAATTGTTAAGATCTACCATCTGTAGTAGTTTATAACACTTGCAAACCTCTACAAAGCGAGTCGTATCCGTAATGTCACCAGGATCAGGTATCCCACCTTAGTACTTATACTATAGACCTATTTAGGTTATTACTTAAGGCATGATCCACTTGTATATCTCATATACATGCTTAAGTTTACATACGATAGCCATGAAGCTTTGTTTATTGGATATGAGTAAATGCCAGAATGAAATAACTCTTATTTTATTCATAACAATGTGTATATTACAAACTACGAGACTCTGGAGAATTAGGACACCAATCCCAACATAGATAATTAGGACCATTGGTTGGGATTCTAATCAATTGGACTAAGCATAAACAAGAAATTTAAGTCATAAATTAGGTCGATGATTTAAATTACATTGGACAAATCCATTTCTCTAAACTAAGACATCTCGGTTAATTTCACTTCTATTATTACTTTTCTTGCATTTTTATTTTCACGCAATTTTAATTATCCAACCATACCAATCCCTCACTCCCCCCTTCCCCTCCCCATTTATCACTTTAACTGAAAACAAGCCTGATTAACTAATCTTTCGCGCTTTTCTGAGATTTGACCTAGACTTACCGCTTGTACTACAGTTAGTATAAGTAGTTAGTTTGGTGATTTATAAATATTATTTGCGTAGGTGCGGGTTTACGAACGACGGTGAATCCGCCGACCTGCCAGACTTACATTTCACTAGGATGACCATAGGTAGCTTGGCCTTAATGCTAAGTGAGTTGTGAACTTCTGTCTATGAGGGCAGTCATTTGATTTGTATGAGTGAGAGTTGTCCGATTCGCTGACTGAGTATGCCTACCATTGGGAATTCGTCCGAGTGGGGAGCGGGGAACACAACTTCACAAGATTGAATTTGCTCCTTTCCAGTCATAGGGTAAGTAGATAAATTGCTCCCTTAAAGGCTGATTTCGGATCATGAACAATACAACGCCTCAGCTTCTCATTGGCCAGAGAGGGATCTAGTTTATAGTTGGAGTATAACTAATTGTTCATTAGAGAGATTAATGGTACTTAATGATTTAGATGTAACTATAGGGGAAAACAGTAATTTGACCCAGTTGTAGTTATGAGCAATTTGTAAAGGGTCATCTTACTGCTGATTGGTTATATTCATAGACATAGAAATATATCTACAATACAAAGAGTGCAGCTGTCGGTCTCTAGTGAAGTGACCCATAGTTAATGAATGTTTATTAATTTAACTAAAGAGTTTAATTAATTAATCTTCTATCATTTGAGCTTCTAATATGTAAGTCCATAAGGTCCCCCTACTAGCTCAATAAGGATTAAAAAAGAATCAATTAATTTTGGATTAATTGAATTGCTCAAATTAGTTAAGAGAATTAATTGTATGAGGTGCAATTAATATGATGTATATAGTACATTATAATATAAAATCTGATGAGAGAGAGAAATATTTGATATGATTCAAATATTAATTATGAGTAAGATTCATATAAAACTATGGGTTAAAAGTTAATGTGAATATGATTCAAAATAAAACTATAGGTTATGCGAGAGATTACTATTTGAATATGATTTAAATTTGTGACATTATATTAAATTTATTGTAGTATAAAGTTTTTAATTTAATTACATTTAAATAATTTTTAATGTAATTTGATTAGATTTAAATTAAGAAATAACTTCTTGGGAGTTATTCCATTGTGTCAATGGATGAATTTTTTTTTTAATAACTCTTCCATCCCCTCTTTCACATAACGCTGTAGGAGGTTCTTTAGAAGGTGATACAAAACGTATTGTTTTCTCTGTATTTCTTCTTCCTCTCCCAAGAACGCTCTCAAGAAAAACAAAATTCTCCCTCACCAAAATTCTAGACGAGCCCATACTTCCGTGTTGATTTCTTACCTTGAGAATAGCAAGGAAGACTTTGGTGGTAGTGTCCAAGAGAATTTCTATATCTTGCTGTATTCGTGGAGGAAGAGTTCATGACGTTGAGAAAGTGTTCGTGATCTTCGGACAGTAGTACATGAAGAACGATTTTCTTCAAGGGTAAGTTTCTTATCTTCTCTTTCCTCTCTGTATATTTAGATAACATGCTTAGAATAATATTTATCTTTCTGTATTTCTGTGTTTTTAATTTCTTTCAAAAAAACGAATTTACTAACACAAAGGTGATCTCTTACTTCGACATTAGGATTCGACCCTTTCATTGTGGACCTTTGTGTTCACTACTTATGCCTATGTCTATGCTTATATTTATGTCTATGTTATGTTATGTACACCCATACTCGAATAGGAAGGAGAACAAATTCCCTCGTGGGCCCAGTAGTGGGTCACCTATTGAGTATTTGATACTCATCTTTTCTTATGCTATGTTTTTCAAGTAAGGACAAGGACAAACCGACACATGACAGAAAAAATCCATGATCACACCCATGAGACTAGACTAACAGTTTCACATATGTTTTTCCATGCCTTTCATGTTCCATTTTGAGTTCTTTAATTGTTTTACTTTGTTTTATTTTAAAAATCATGTTTAGTAGTACCCTAAACCAAGATTTTATTTATTTGAACTTTTAATTTGTCAAAACGGTTTAATTTAAATAAAAAGGTTTGTTTCTTCAAGTTTAAGTTCCAAGAGGTTTATTTTTAAGCTTATGCATGCATGTACTACCGTCCTAATAGTATATGTTAGAAAGTCGAGTCATTACAAAATATATTTTTTCAACTATAATACTATGATATCAAATTGTTCAAAATTCAAATTTAAGTTTATCGTTAGTGTATCAATAGTTTATCAACCTTTTAAAGTACAAAAACTAAATATTTTATGGTTAATTGAAAGTGATTAAATTAAATATTTTAAAGTACAAAAACTAAAAAAGAACTCATCACAAAGTATGAAAACTAAATTTATATTTAATCATATTTAAGTTATGATCAATTTAACCAAAACTTAAAATTTCGATGTCTTGTTAAAAAAATATCGATGTCGATAAAGATGTTAAGGTCTCAATTTCACGAAAACGGATAGAAATATCAACAAAATATCAATGTTGATGAAAATTTTTGAAAAAAATAATAAAAACCAAAAGTTCAAAAAATTATTTAAATTAATAAATAAATACTTTTTATTTTTTAATCAGTTAAAATATTTATTATTTATATTATATTCACATTAGTAATATTTTATTACTTATATTTTATTTTTCATACTTTTTTTCATGATATAATAAAAGTGTCTAACTTATTACTTATGTCAAATATTCATTAATATTAATGAATACGTCGTGATGTCTACAAAAATTTGAATATGATATGGCCAATTTTAAGATATGCACCTTTATGTAAGATTTAAAAAAAAAATGAATCTTTCACCTAACTTTAATCCAAGGTGGGTCACCTCAATCCATCATTGGAATTAACATGTGGTGATGGATATAAATTAGTTTGATGGTAAAGATTTGTGTCCACATATTTCGTTGGACTATGATCTGACAGCCCAAATTTATGTCCACAACCATTTTCCTCCACTTTTTTTCTTCACTTTCACTTTTTTTTTCCTTTGACTAAACAAAAGTGAAAAGACTTATGGTTGACAAATTTTCAGCGCTATCTATGACAGTATTGTTATTTTGTTACGCTCTATATTTAATGTGATGGTAACGTCCACTTGAAGGTGTACATAAATAATGGGAAATTATTCGAATAAGAGAAATTCTAAAAATAAATATATATGCAACTATGATTGAGAAAAATATAGAGGAATTGATATTTATTATCTATACTTGTAGGGTGGTACTTCCTCTTTCGGTTACTGGTCAATAATTAAGAATTATGAAGTTTAGTGTGTTTGGTTTGAAGTAAATTTAGGTCGAATGATTTTATGAAGATTTTTCTAAGAATACAACAGTCAACAACACATGTGGGATTCCACGATTTTAAAAAATTGTCATAACTATATTTTATGGTTATTTTTTTTGTCATTGAATTGATGATCAAAGAAAGAGTATCAATTACACTTAAAAAAAAAAAAAAAAAAAACACTAATCCTTAATGAATTCTTATCTAGACAATTTTATTCTATAAGATATTAACGACAGTAAATAATCTTCAATATATTGGATTTGTGTTCTAAATCCATGTAATTAATGAGTTATTTGGTAAGTTATTTACTTATTTTACTTGCAATAATAAATTGTTCATCATAGTAAAAATTCAAGATTGTAAATGTATTCTTGAACAATATATTGTTGACATACGAGTTAATTCATGTTCAAAAAATAACTTAAAGAGATTATAGTATATAATAAGATCGGGTGTTTACGCTTGGTACTATGTAGAGGTATTCAAAATTCAGTCTAAACCAACAAACTAGATTGTACCGAACCAACTAACAAAATTCGATCCTGTTTCTTCAAAATAAAGTGTTTTTTTTTTTTTTTTTTTTTTTTTTTTTTTGGTTCACTAACATAGAAAAAGGGAAGTTTTGGTTTGGTCAGCAGTACTGTGCTTAAAAAACCATCATAAACTTAACCGAGCCAACCGAGTAGTAATATAATATATCTATTGATTTTTGGGGTGACTGGACAATTTTTTTATTTTAAAAAATATCTAAACACAATTTTCATCCCAAAAATGTCTAAACGTAAAATACTAAATTAAAATACATAGTAATTATTTAAAAATATGGACATTACCCTTTCAGGCAATCAACATAAATTACACCAAATTTATGTACAAACTCTAATGTGTAAATTGTCACATCCCCTTCCAGGTTACCTTTTTAATTTAGAAGTGATATGAAGACAGCAGATGTCAACCCTATTATGACAATAACTGTCAAACATACTCCTGTGAACCTGTGTCCTTAGCACCTATTAAACCTGATTAGCAGTTTATAATTCTCCAGAACTTAACACACAATCTCAGTAATAGCTCAAAGTATACAGATTACTATTAATTAAAATATCAACTTCAACATATATAACAGTTTCAGAAAAACCAAGCCTATTTACAACAACAGTTCAACACAATTTCTACCTTAATTACCACGACATGTACAGGAAAAACTAGGGTTTAAATAAGACATAGTGGACCACTTAAACTTCAAGCCCTCTATGATCCTTGAGTAGTGATTGACTGGCAGAACTGCTATGTTGGGGTTAATATCCTAAATCTCGTAGGATCCTATAGTTTATAATTATATTATACAAACATTGTATTTATGTAATTAAATATATGATGTTTTATTTCACAATTAGTTGCATTAACCACAAAACAATAAACTAACATCCAAGGTTATCTTGTAGCTTAAACATGTATGTAGAGATATACGGCTGGATCATGTTTAAGTGATAACCTAAATGGTCTAGATGGATAAGGTTGGATACCTTATCCTGATGATACTACGAGTATGGCTCACTTTGTAGATGTTACAATTGTTGTAAAGTGCTACAAATGATCTGATCCTGGTCATTTATGTGGAGACATATGAGTAGGGATATTCTATACAAAGAAGTTTGTATAAGACCGGACCACGAAATATTTAGTCTTATTATATAACGTCGTTCATAATAGAGACTTGTATTTTACCAGGATAACCATAGGTAACATGATCTGAATCCTGATTGAGTTGTGAATTTTTACCCATGAGGGTAGTCCTTTGATTTGTATGAGTGGGAGTGGCCAGATTGCCGACTTAATAAGCCTACCATTTTGGAGATTCATCTGATTGGGGAGTTAGAAACACAGCTACACAAATAGGGAATTCACTCATTCCTCAATGCCGGGGCAAGTAGATAAATTAACCTCTTAAGGACTAATTTTGGGGCTTGAACAATGTGGTGCCACACCTTCTCCTGGCCCGAGAGGAGTTTGATTATATTTGAACTATGATTTATTGTTCATTAGAGGTATCAGTGGTACTTAAAGAGTTGATGTAACTATAGGGGCAAAATGGTAATTTTGGTGCAGCTGTACTTATGACCAATTTGTGAAGGGTCACTGTACTATTGATTGGTTATATCCAATGGATACAGAAATATACCTGTAGTGTGAAGAGTGCAGGTATCGGTTTTTAGTAGAATGCTTGACAGTTAACGCGAATGCTGAATAATTTAATTGAAGAGTTTAATTAATTATTCACGTACCGTTGGAACTTCAAGCTACAGGTCCATAAGGTCCCCTCGATAGCTTAATGGGATTTTATGAGAATCAGTTTTTTTTTTATTAATTTGAACTGTTGAAATTAATTGAGGAAATTAATTATATATGGTATAATTAATTAAATTTTAATTATATATAATATAATTACTATAATGTATTTGATACATTATAATAAAAAGTATTTTTTTTAGAGAAATTAAAATATTTTAATTTATGGGAATTGGATTCATATAATTAAATTTAATATAAATGGGATTTATATTAAATACCGTTGTTGAGAGAATTAACTATAGGTTATATTGTATTGAATACAATATTAAACTATAAGTTATATGTTATATTTCATATAACATATCGTTTAATATATATTGTATGATAAAGTAGTTATCATATATGTAAATATATATATATATTAAGGCTTATTATTAAAATTAATTTTATTTAAAAAAGAAAAATCAGTTTTAGGGAGGGAGTTGTAATTCCCTCTCCCTTTTTCTCTCCACAACATGCAGGAATGGAGGAAGGGGCTTTAGTCTTTTTCTTCCAAAAAAAAAAAAAAAAAAAAAAAAGACAGAGAATGTTGTGATCTCAATCCTTCCTCCTCCTCCTCTATACTAAGAAAATCTCTTCTCTCTCAAAATCAAAAATAGCCAGAGCTCACTCCTTCTGGGTTCTCATCCTTGAGAATACCGTGAGCCATTGTGGTGGTGCCCTTTTTGAAGAGGATTTATTGTGAAGATTGGATTCTTCAAAGGTAAGAGTTCTAAACCCAAATCCATTCTCTTCTATTTGTTTTTCCAATATGTTGTAATTATGTAATTAAATGCATATTTTTTTGTTGTTTTACTGTAAAATTTTCATTATGTGAAATTTGGGAAAATTGGGACAATCTGCTTCTGCTCAAGAATCATAACAAGGTTTCTTCAATTGTTATCAGAGCCAGATTTTGATCCCAATTTTTCCTAATTTTCAGAATGTTTTTTACAATGTTGGTGGGTATCTCATTTTGTTTATTCATATGATGAATTCTGTGTTGAATGGTTTGCATTTAATGGATGCTTTTGGGATTAGATGTCTTAGATTTGCTTTTATTTACAAATTTGGTTATGTAAAGGCCCATGTTTTTGGGGCATAATTCGTTATCGAGTCTGTATTGATTGTCCTTGAGTCATTCATGATGGTTCCTACCCGGATTTTGGAGAAAACGAGGCAAAAAATGGTGAAGTTTTGAAGATGTTCGAAACTATATAGTGGGTGAATGTATAGTAGTGTCATGACGTTGTACCCTAGCATAACGACGCTGCGATGCGGCGAACAAAGGAAAACTTCGTAGCATCGGGATGCTAGGGCACGATGTTACGACGCTCTGAGACAGAGTTTTCATGCAGTTCAACTCCAATTCAAGCGTGGTTCGTGGTCTGTTGGTTTGGTTCAATTCGTGGTTTCTCCGGTTCGAGCGATTTTGGGTTCATCTGGACTAGTTCCAGGTCTGGTTCGAGCAGTTCAAGGTCCGATTCACCTATTTCGAACCAGATGGATATTTATTATAATAGTTAGTTTTAAATTTCCTTTTAGGTATCCAATCCCGTTCCGTTAATTGCTTTTATACACTAGAAAATTATACATGTGATGTATGATTTATTTTATTATTATATGTCATAGTATGTCATATAGTATAAAATCCCACTATAGGTTATACATTTAATTTCATGCATTATATTATAAATGTTATGATTTTAGATGCATGATTTAATTTTATAGCATGCGCATGCATCATTATAATATAAATGTTATAATATATGCATGCATGCATTAATAGCATATCCATGCATCATTTATATTATAATTGTTATAATATATGGTTTGATGAATGTATGAATGTATGCTATAATATGTTTCATTACCTTACTACATAGATATTATATATGTTAGTAATGAAATGAAATTGCATGAACATGACACTACCTTAGATAATTTATAAATAATTTACTTAAGTATGCCAAAGCATGCAATGTATGGTTTTAATTTATTTCATTTTTTATAATTATTATAACAAAATGAAATTAGAAATTAAAATCAATAATTCAAAGTTGCATGCAAAACTTAGGTAAAAATTATTTTTTAAAATTGTTTTAAAACATGATTTAGATAGACCTAAAATCACATTTCTAATAAGATTAGAAATTTAAGTTTAATCTTTTAATCGGTTTAGTATGATTAAATTTAATCTTTTAATCGGTTTAGTATGATTAAATTTATTCTTAATAAAAGATTAACTTTGTAATAAATGTATCTATAAGGGAACTTTTGTCTAAGGCGAGTTTTGTCTAGGCTAGATATTTAAGTTGATGGAAACGTAACACCCCTACCTGGAAACTTACTTGGAAAGGTGAATTAGATAGATTTATTACAAGCATGCAAGTTTGATTAAAGTTTGTTAAAGAGTTTAATAGACCTTAATCAAAATTGTTTAACTATGCAAAGGCAAGTGTTGTTTTCGGGAAAATTAAACATTCACTTAGTTAAAATCAGTAGCCGGATTTTTCTAGGTTAATTAACCCTAGGTAAAACACTCAATAGGAGGAAAATGGGTATATGATACTTCATTTTTTATTTTCACGTTTCTCCCTAAAAGTTCACACTGTGAGATCTATATTCGACCTCAAGGCACCTTGAGTGTCCCCCAACGGATGACATTTGTATAAATCAATATCAAGGTGAATGGAGAGAGTGTTTATAGTAAGTGGGAGTGGGACGTGTGACAACATAGCCCTCGGTCTCTCTCATTAGTTGGAAGTAAGGTTTCATGCTAGCCTCATGGCACCTTGAGTGTCCCCCTATAGGATGGAATTTTTGCATGGTGCTTTATTCAAACTCCAACAATGGATAGGGTTACTTTAGTTTCATGTCCCAATTGGTTTTTTCCTATAGTTGGCTTATTGGGACTAAATACTAGGACCTAAAATGAGAGGTTACACTTATAAGAATTGTTAAGCAAGTTTAACAAATTTTGGGCCGAACAATGGTGACTGATAGTTACAGTAAGAAGGTGTTTTTTTGTCTATTAGTTGAGATTGTCTCATTTTAGTGAAGGGGCACCTGATCATCCTAAGGTGACTTTTGTCCTGCCTCACTGAAACATCATTGCAAAATAGATGTCACTTAGGATACATTAAACTATTTTGCTAAAAATTGATTGGTTGTCTTGATGGTTTAATGCATTTATACTAATTATAAATAATTTGTATGGTTTCAGCAAACTTATTTGAATATGACTTCCGCAACCCTAAATTACTCGTTGTTGACAAACTAATAAGCGAAAATTACACTTCGTGGAAAATACGATCAATACAATCCTTATCATCGATGACCTTTGTTTTGTGTTTATGAAGGACTATCCTCCCATTCTAGCTCTCAATGCTACTCAAAATGTTCGAGAAACATACGGGCGAGGGATACGGGAAAACAAGAAAGCCCAAGCATACATCTTGGCAAGTCTTTCTGAACTCTTGGCCAAGAAGTATGAGCCCATACTCACGGCCCATGAGATTATGGAGTCCCTGGGGGTAATGCTCGGACAATCGTCCGCACAACTCAGGCACGACGCTTGTTCGGAGCTAAGTAGGTGTCGTTAATTCTACCTAACTTGAAACAAATAATATTTATAAAGCTTGAACAACAACCTAACTAACCCATAATTAAAATAGAAGTAAGAGGTCGATCAATAGGGAATGTTATTTAATCCTTTCTTTAACTAAGCTTAAATATGAAAGCTATAAAACAGGGTTTTTTTTATTAAGACAAGAAACATGCTAAAAATCAGAAGATAAAAGCATAGTTGTAACCAAGTTTAGAACAATCTTGCTTCTAATCTAAGTTAGACATTCATTGCAATTCATATTATTGAATTCTACAAATTTAATTCCCAATCGGATTAAGCACGCAACTACTTACTTAATCTAGATTAAACTAATCTCTACAAAGGCGGACAACTAGCATAACCTAGTTAATAAAGCTTCCTAATCAACGATTAAGGTAAGATAGCCCTAACCCTAATCTTCTACATGCTTTTACCTCTATTGGGTTCCTTAGCGATCATATAGTAGAGAAAACACGTGCATTAAGTTCTAGGATTCAATTGTGTCGATTAATTGTTAAGATAGCTTACTTAGTTAATCAAATTTTCTCCAAATCTAGTAATTAGTGCGTCCTAGGTTGGTCAGCCATTCAACACGCAATTACTATTGCCTCTTGGAGATCTTGGCTAGACATTATATCGAACACATAAAAAAGAAATAAAAATCTAACCTAGGTAGAAAACAAAATTAACATAGAGACTAATTGATACAGAGAGAAATTCCAGCCTCTATTGAAATCGTGCTTCTTCCTCTTTAATAAAAATGAAAGAAAACTATTTATAGTTCTAGGGTAGCGTCGCGATGAAAATTCTAGCATTGCAATGCTAAATCGTAAAAAAGTTGTTGGACTAACGTTGCAACGTTGGGCTGACACTTGGTTGCACAAGGCGCGTGTAGGCGAAAATGAAGTACGTCAAAATCCAGAGCATTGTAATGCTGTGAGAAACGTTGCAACGCATCGAGTTTTTGCAGCAAAAAGTGAGTGTTCTATCTTAACTCGATACTTGATGCTCGATTACTCGGTAGCATTCACTTGACGAACCTTTTAGTATTTACTCAATGACTCGACAGCCTTACTCGATGGCATTTTGGGTATTTACTCGATGGCTTTTTTTACTTGATGACAATTTACTCGATGGCTGCCATATACTCGATGCTTGGTTACTCAACAGCTTTACTCGATTGTACTCGATGGTATTCTGCTAAATACTTGATGGCACTCAATTATACTAGATGACATTTCGGTAATTACTCGATTCTCTTCAATTTATTGATTTTCTTGGTCATTTTTTTTATCCTTTTTGGCCCGATTTTCTTGTAATGACTCCTAAACGTCTCGAGGACTGTTTTACCTACAAAATTAGCATTTAAAGCAAATAATCAATACAATTTTGGGGAAATTAACATAGAAAATATACATCCTAAAAACCTAACAATGCTCTTCACATCTTTAATGCTCTTCACATCTTCAATGCTCATATACAAGAAGGGGCATCTGTTCGAGAA
This sequence comes from Benincasa hispida, assembly GCF_009727055.1. Lineage (NCBI taxonomy): Eukaryota > Viridiplantae > Streptophyta > Magnoliopsida > Cucurbitales > Cucurbitaceae > Benincasa > Benincasa hispida. Next base: position 65,435,315 of record NC_052351.1, on the reverse strand, counting down.
CATGTTCTCAACATGATGGTCCCCTTCAACGTGGTGGAGATGAATAGGTTCGTCATGGATGAAGTCATTCAGGTTAGCTTCATTCTAGAATCTTTACCTAAAAGTTTCCTACAATTCCGTAGTAATGCTTTTATGATCAGGATTGACTACAACCTGACCATCTTGCTCAACGAGCTATAGACCTTCCAGTCCTTGATGAAAACCAAGGAACAGAAGGATAAAACAAATGTTTCTTCGTCCTCTAACAAATTCTACAGAGGTTCAACCTCTGGAACAAAATATGTGCCTTCTTCTTCTGGCACCAAAAAGTGGAATATGAAGAAAGGTGGAAAAAAGAAATCTAACCCACCAGCTGCTGCCCAAAAGGGCAAGAAAGCCAAGGTTGCGAAGGGAATCTATTTCCATTGCAGCCAGGAGAGACATTGGAAGAGAAACTGTCTCAAATACTTGGCGGAAAAGAAGAAAGTCAAGTAAGGTGAATATTATTTGCTTATTTTGAAAACCTGTTTAGTGGAGAATGATGATTCGGTCTGGATAATTGATTCGAAAGCTACTAACCACGTTTATTCTTCATTTTAGAGAATTAGTTCCTAGTGGCAATTAAAAGCTAGGGAGGTGAAGATGCGGGTTGGAACAGGGCATGTTGTCTCGGTTGTGTCAGTGAGAGGTCTTCAGTCAACTTTACAGAATAGATATATTTTGTTAGAAAATGTATATGTAGTTCCTAGTTTGAAGATGAACTTAATTTATGTAAAGTGTTTACTTGAACAATCATATTGTATAAACTTCTTTGTAAATAAAGTGTTTATTTCTAAGAATGGTGTCAATATTTGTTCCGCTGAACTGGAAAATAATTTATATGTGCTAAGACCGTTAGCAACTAAAGCCTTCTATAACACTGAAATGTTTAAAGCTGTGGTAACTCAACATAAAAGACTTAAAATTTCTCCTAAAGAAAATTTCCAACTTTGACACTTGAGATTAGGACACATCAATCTCAATAGGATTGAGAGATTAGTGAAGAATAGACTTCTAAGCGAGTTAGAAGAAAATTCTTTGCCAGTATGTGAGTCATGCCTTGAAGGCAAAATGACTAAAAAACCTTTTTACTGGAAAATATCACAGTGCCAAAGAACCTCTAGAGCTAGTACATTTAGACTTCTGTGGTCCGATGAATGTCTAAACAAGGGAAGGTTTTAAATCATCACGTTTACTGATTATTATTCAAGATATGGGTATGTTTATTTAATGTAACATAAGTCTGAATCTTTTGAAAAGTTTAAATAATTCAAGGTTGAAGATGAAAATACAATGAATAGAACAATTAAGACATTTTGATCTGATCGAGGTGGAGAGTTTTTGGATCTAATATTCTATAACTATTTGATAGAGCATGGAATTGTGTCCCAACTCTTAGAATTTGGTACACCTCAATAGAATGGTGTATCAGAAAGAAGAAATCGAACCTTGTTAAACATGGTTTGGTCTATGATGAGTTACGCTTTCTTACCTGATTCTTTTTGGGGTTTTGCAGTATAGACTGCAGCGTACATTCTGAACTGTGTTTTATCCAAGAGCGTTATCAAAACACATTTGGAATTATGGAATGGTCGTAAAGCTGGTTTACGTCATTTCAAAATCTGGTGTTGCTCAGCACATGTGCTTGAGGCAAATCCTAAAAAACTGGAAACTTATTCAAAATTGTGCCTATTTGTTGGCTACCCCAAAGGAACAAAAGAGGGTTTCTTTTTCGACCCTATGGAAAATAAAGTGTTTGTATCAACAAATGTTGCTTTTCTAGAAGAACACCATATATGGGAGCACAAGCCCCGCAGTAAGGCTATGTTTAATGAACTTTCCAAGGAATCTACTAAACCTTCAACAAGAGTTATCGAAGAACCCAACACCTCAACAAGATTTTTTAAAGTTGGATCATCTAGTATGTCAAATCCACCTCAAATGTTGAGGGAGCCTCGATGCAATGAAAGGGTTGCGAACCCACCTATCCGTTACATGAGTTTAATAGAAATCCTAGCTATGGTAGCTGATGGAGATGTTGAGGATCCATTGTCCTACAAAAGGCAATGGAGGATGTTGACAAAGATGAGTGGATCAAAGCTATGGATCTAAAAATGTAGTCGATGTACTTTAATTTGGTTTGGAATCTCGTAGATCTACCTAATGGGGTTAAAACTATAGGTTGCAAATAGATCTACAAGAGACAACGAGTGCTAATAGGAAGGTGCAAACCTTCAAGGCTAGACTAGTGGCAAAGGGTTATACCGAAGTTGAGAGAGTTGACTATGAGGAGACTTTCTCACCTGTTGCCATGCTGAAGTCTATCCGAATTCTCCTATCCATTGGCTCATATTATGACTATGAGATTTGGAAAATGGACGTCATGACTGCCTTTCTGAATGACAATCTTGAAGAGACCATTTATATAGAGCAACTCAAAGGATTCATAACTCAAGGTCAAGAGCATAAAGTTTACAGGCTTAATCGATCCATTTATGGTCTAAAATTAGCTTCACGATCTTGAAACATAAGGTTTGATACTGTGATCAGATTTTATGGCTTTTATCAGAATGTTGATGAGTCTTGTGTAAACAAGAAGATCATCAATAGGTTAGTAGCTTTTCTAGTATTATATGTAGACGATATCCTACTCATTGGGAATGATGTAGGTCTACTGTCTAAATTTAATAACTGGTTAGTGACCTAATTCCAAATGAAAGATTTGGGAGAGGCTCAGTTTGTTCTAGGAATTCAGATCTTTAGAGATTGAAAGAATAAAATGCTAGCTCTGTTTCAAGCATCATATATTGACAAGATGCTTGTCAAGTATTCGTTGCAGAACTCCAAGAAAGGGGATTACTACCTTTCAGGCATGAAGTAATATTGTCTAAGGAACAGTGTCCTAAGACACCTTAAGAAGTTAAGGAAATGAGATGGATCCCCCATGCATCAGCTGTTGACAACCTAATGTATGCACTATTATGTACTCAACCTGACATCTCCTATGTGGTGGGGATAGTCAGTAGATATCAGTCTAATCCAGGATAAGATCACTGGACCACCGTTAAGAATATCCTCAAGTATCTACGGAGAATGGGGGACTACATGCTCGTGTATGGTTCTAAGGATCTGATCCTTACAGGATACATAGACTCTCATTTTTAGACTGATAAGGATTCTAGAAAATCTACATTAGGATCAGTGTTCACTCTTAACAGATGGGCAGTAGTTTGGAGGAGCACCAAGTAAAGGTGCATTGCTGACTCCACTATGGAGGTCGAGTATGTAGCAGCTTGTGAAGCTGTTAAGAAAGTTGCTTGACTCAGGAAATTCTTGACTGATCTGAAAGTCGTTCCAGACATATCAAAACCCATCCCACTTTATTGTGATAATAGTGGTGTTATGGCTAATTCCCGAGAGCTTAGAAGTTACAAGCACGGGAAACACATAGAGCAGAAGTATCATTTCATCCGAGAGATTGAGCATCAAAGAGACATGATCATCACGCAAATAGCTTGGGAGTAAAATGCTGCTTATCCATTTACAAATGGCCTCACGACTAAGATGTTTGAAGGTCACCTGCAGAGTATGGATTTATGGGATAGGCCACGTTTAGAGTAGAGCAAGTGGGATATTTGTATTGGGCATGATGTGCTCTAGTTTATTGTTTGTCTACTTTTTATTTTAGTTTGACTTTTACATTGTACACTCCACTAGCTTTAGATCAAGTAGGATATTGTTGGGGTTGATATCCTAAATCTCGTAGAGTTCTATAGTTTGTAATGACATTGTACAAACATTTTATTTATGTAATAAAATATATGATGTTTTATTTCAAAATTAGTTGCATTAACCACAAACCAATAAATTAACATTCAAGGTTATCTTGTAACTTAATCATGCATGTAGAGACATACAATTGGATCATGTTTAAGTGATAACCTAAATGGTCTATAGTAGATGAATAAAACTAGATACCTTATCCTTGTGAAACTACGAGTATGACATGTTTTGTAGATGTTATAATTGTTGTAAAGTGCTACAAATGATCAGATCCTGATCATTCATGTGGAAACATGTGAGCAAGGATATTCTATACAAAGGAGTTTATATAAGACCGAACCACGAAATGTTTAGTCTTATTATAACGTCATTCATAATAGGGACTTACATTTCACCAAGATGACTATAGGTAACATGATCTGAATACTAAGTGAGTTGTGAGCTCTTGGTCATGAGGGCAGTTCTTTGATTTGCATGGGTGAGAGTGGCCAGATCACCAACTCAATAAGCCTACCATTTTGGGGATTCGTCTGATTGGGGAATTGGAAAAACAACTACATAAGGGGGAATTCACTTATTCCCCAATGTCGGGGCAAGTAGATAAATTGCTCCCTTAAGAGCTGCGGGGCTTGAACAATGTGGCGCCACACCTTCTCCTAGTCCGATTGGACTATGATTTATTGTTCATTAGAGAAAGCAGTGATACTTAAGGAGTTAGATGTAACTAAAGGGGTAAAACGGTAATTTTGGCGTAGCTGTACTTATGAGCAATTTGTGAAGGGTCATTATACTGTTTGGTTGTATCTAATGGACATGGAAATATATCTATAGTGCGAAGAGTGCAGCTGTCGATCTTTAGTGAAGTGCATGACATTTTAACGAATGGTGAATAATTTAATTAAAGAGTTTAATTAATTATTCAGTACTGTTGGAGCTTCAAGCTACAAGTCCATGGGGTCCCCTCGATAGCTCAACGAGATTTTAAGAGAATCAGTTTTTGGATTCATTTGAACTGTTTAAATTAATTGAGAGAATTAATTATATATGATATAACTAATTAAAATTTAACTATATATGATATAATTACTATAATGTATTTGATACATCATAATATAAAGTACTTTTTTTTAGAGAAATTAAAATATTTGAATTTATGTGAATTGGGTTCATATAATTGAATTTAATATAAATGGGATTTATATTAAATATCGTTGTTAAGAGAATTAACTATAAATTATATTGTATTGGATACAATATTAAACTATAGGTTATATGTTATATTTGATATAACATATCGTTTAATATATATATTAAGGTTTATTATTGAAATTAATTTTACTAATTTTATTTCTTAAAAAAAATAGTTTTAGGGAGGGAGTTGTAACTCCCTCCCCTTTTTCTCTCCACAACGTGCAGGAGCGGAGGAAGGGGCTTCAGTCTTCTTCTTCCTAAAAAAAAAAACATAGAGAGTGTTGTGATCTCAATCCTTCCTCCTCCTCCTCTCTACTAAGAAAATCCCTTCCCTCTCAAAATAAAAAATAGCCAGAACGCACTCCTCATGGGTTCTCATCCCTAAGAATAATGTGGTAGCCATTGTGGTGGTGCCCTTTTTTAAGAGAATTTAACGTGAAGATTGGATTCTTCAAAAGTAAGGGTTCTAAACCCAAATTCATCATCTTCTGTTTGTTTTTCCAACGTGCTGTAATTATGTAATTAAATGAATATTTTTTTCTGGAAAACTTTCATTCTGTGAAATCTGAGAAAATTAGGACAATCCGCTTTCACTAAAAAATCCTAACAAGGTTCCTTCATACTAGGCCTCGAGGCGTCGGCCGCTACCTAGGGGGAGAAAACATTTGAAAGAATGAGCTTACAAATGCTCAACATGGAATTATAGTACATAAAAAACCTTCGAATAAAACTCATCATCATTTTTTTGTAAAGCACCTCTACTCCTTTGTCTGAACATGAGGGAAACCTCTTTTGCTCAATTCCTAATATCCTTAGTTGAGATAGAGCTGTTTTGCTCGATCTCGTCAATGTCGATAACATAGATCATACGTGCACATAGAACTAAATAGGATCCTGACTACTTAACAATATCTTTGGTATCAGGGATCCCTAGCATAATTGGAAATCTGGGTACCTTACCATACCTTCAGTACCAACATTTGGAGTATGGCTTTTGTACAAGGCACAAATTATTAAAACATTCTATAAACATAAAACAACATACTCAATGATAAAATGATTGAACTTCAAAGCTACATGTCATTACATAGTGCCTTATAAACATTAATCATGCTTATAAATTTCTTTGTAGAAATTCAACATATTTCATAATATGGGCATAAGCTTATTGAAAATGTCAATTTCACGTATAAAATTTCAGTCTTTAAAATTATGGATCATGTGATCAACATATATTCAAAGTATGTGTTGAGTAAATCATGGTATAAAAAAACATGTTAAATTGACTATGCACTAAAAACCATTTATAAAAACTTGTCACTCACAATTTCCAACTCCATCCTTTAGGTATATAAGCCTCTCCTAATTGAACTTGGCCTGAAAATAACATTATTAACTTATAGTTATCCTTTAGATGATTATTCAATACAAATAATAGATGATTATTTAGTCTAAATAGTGCATCAACAACTTGTCATTCAACCATAATTTCCTTAACCCCGAAACAATCCTTAAAATATCCTAACTTTACTTAGACTTCTCTAAAACCCTAATTTAGTCCAATTTAGAATTTTACCTTATACTTTAATCCTCAAATTACCTTCAAATTAATTTATGATTCCAAATCAATTCAATCCCAAGGTCAGAGCATCTAATTGATATCTATGAGGACTTAATTTAAGCTTAGGAACATCTTGATTAACCTTAATCTTGTCCAATTTTACCTAATTTTTTCATTAACCCTAATTAGGGTTTACTTTATAAACAAACTCCTTAATCAACTTAAAATTCCAATTTCTTCTGATTTCATGTTTAAGCTATCATATTAATACAAATTGGGCCACTAATTATGCTTAAGAACACCTTAATTACCAAAAAAATTTGATTTCCATCTTTTAATCACGGACAAAAGATGACAGACAGGGGTCATCTTCAACCTCCAACTCATAATTTCTTCCAATTTCGGTGAGCTTTCCAGTGAGACTTCCGATGTCCAAATTCTCTCATTTCAGCCATAACCACTCGAATTATATTATATAAACCTCTTACCCATCATCTAACTATCTTACCCCAAAGTTTAGAGCCTCCAATCGCCCTGAATCTCCTGGAATCGGTCAAACACTCCTGGGTCCCCTGTTTTTCCGGCGAAAAAGTTGAAAAAAATTTCAGAGTCTAAATTTGACGTTTTCGGCCAATAAAACATCAAATAACTTTTAAAAAGCTTTAGAGGAACGACAGAATCAACTTAAGTTCGAAGTAGCCTATAAGTCCATGAATTTGCATAAAACCTGAAGTCCTCTGGTTTTCAAAAAAAAAAAAAAAAAAACTGCACAGCGTTCTGTTTTCTTCAAAATCATGGCCTTACCAAATTCCTTCTCCTTCATCAGCCCATAAAATTCCCTCTTCAACTTTCATGAAGAAAATTTTTCAATTGCTCGACTGGTTTGAGAGAAATTCTTTAAATTCTCCACGGGTATACCCCTGCACGTGACAACAACATTTATAGCTTTCAGCCCTTAATTCATCAATTTCTAAACCAAATTCCTTCAAATTTCTTGCATAATTCTCTAGATCTATCCTTTAACTACTTAACCCTTGAAAATTAAGCTCTAATATTACCTCAATTGCTCAGAATCTCCTTAATCAACCAGTTTAGCTTCTGAATTTTAGCAAAATCTTTCAACCTTCTTTTTTCTCGTTTGTGATGTAGTCAAAGAAAATAAGAAATGGCACAACAAATTTTAGAGCACCGATCAGTTCCTCTCCAATTTTTATACTACCGCCTTTTTTTGAAAAAAAAAAATTTAATTAATTAAATCCCATGACAGCTGCTGCCATATTGTTCCATCACCTCTACTTCCACTTCCAATTAAAATAACTTGAAGGAATTTCCCCCAAATTATTTAGTCACCTTTTTAATTCTTTGCCATAAAAAAAAAATTAATTCCTTTTAAATCCCCTTCCAACTTGATTTCTTAACTTTCCAAATTCTCCATTTAAATCTCTTTCTAACAAAATGTCACTCTAATTTATTATTTTTCTCTATTACAACCTTGGCAAATTTTCCTTAAATAAATAATATCAACGAAACTCATAGCTGTTGGGTTACTTAAAACATCTCCAAAATTCCCTTTTATTCTCACATTATTCACCAATTTACTTTTTCCCTTTGAGTTCCATACTCAATTGATTCCCCTTAATCTACCTTACTTAATATGCGTTTAAGACAATAAATAACATTGTAAATTCTCAAACATAGACATTAAGAAATTCAAAATCTAGGGTTTACATCATTGTTTTAAATAGTAAAATTACTAAAAATATTTTCAAGTATAGTAAAATGTCATCGTCTATTGATGATAGTCTGCAATAGACTTCTATTACTCGATATATAGACTGCGACAGACTTATAGACACTAACATTTTACTATATTTGTAAATAAATTGGCTCATTTTCCTTTATTAAAAAACAAGCCAAATCTAATCCAAAAATTCAATTTTTTGTGAATATAAGAATCATAATCTAATCCAATAATTCAAAATAATCGAAAATAAGAAGATTTAATGAAAAAATCGATTGAAGCATTTAGTTACACAAGTAAATTATATATATATATATATAAAATACCGTATAAAAGTGAAAAATGTCTCTATGAAAGCCCCCGTGTGCTCACAAGTACATCCTCTACGAACAAATACAAGCAAAATCAATTTAAAAATGAAAAATAAACTTTATTAAAAAATATATATATACCAATACAAATGATAACTTAATATCATAATAATATAGTCACAAATACAAGGTCTGTACAAGATAAAATAAATAATCATTCATACTTCTAGTAAATAAGGGATATATGACACCCATTTCCACCCTACTTAATTACAATGTCATCCCACAACGCTCAAACCTATGAACCTACCTCATTTCCTACAAATACACAGGTTAATGTGTTTTGTTACCATACATAAATGAGATGTTGTAAAATTTAATGACGATACAAATATTATTTGACATAAACCAAGGTTTTGTGAGATGTGTCTTCTTCCTAACATTGTCACCATCGCTCAAATCTGACCATCTGCCCATCCTCCAACTTAAACATAGCCAATTTTTCAGAAACATGAACATCAACCAGCCGTTTGATTGCCACATGGAGTGATACATGGGATATATTTCTTCGACTTTGATCCCGTTTGAGAATGCCTATTGCCAATTTTAGGAGAATGCAACACCAACACCATTGAAGAGTGAGATGGTGGAAGATGAATGAGAGGAAATTTTGCTTTTTTTTTTTGTAAACATGTCAAAAAAATTTCGCCTGAAAATTTGATTGCTATCTAATTTTTATGTGATTGACACACCTGCAATTAAAAAAAAAAAAAATTGAAATCATGATTTTGGTTTCTTAAAATGTATTCGCCATTTTTACGTAATTTCTCAAAATAAAAATATAAAATCTTAAAGGGTAAGAAATCTTAAAAGAACTTTGACAGATAAAGAAGTTTTTTAAAAAAAATTGTAAACCACCAAGAAAAACTAGCGTGCAAAATTGGGATATTGGTTAGTTAGAAGGTAATTGGAGAAGAAAAAATCAAACGAATATAGAGCAATTCAAAAGTTAAGATATATTTGAAAGAAATTTTAAGATAAAACTTTTTACAAAATGACACCTCCGTTTTAGACATTTCTTACAATATCTCTTGATTTTGCAAGTCAAAATCCTGGTCCAGTCCATGTCTTTTTATTTTTATTTTTATTTATTTTTTTATTAAAAAAAGCCCACACCCCATGAAACTCAACATGACATGACTCACTTTTCAGCCACACCTTAAAATCTGAAACCTCCTTTCAAGCAAACCACATTCTCATCTCCATTCTTCACCTTCACGCCATTTTCTTTGCAGATCCGCTTCACGCTTCATCCCTACAGATCTAGAATGTGGCACGTGGGTTGGAAAGTGGGACTTTAAGAGAGTCTCATGTTTTCGCCACCTTTTTTTCTTCTTTAATAAAAAAAACTAAATGTAGGAGTCCAAATTGCAGAAAATAATATAGATTACGAGAGAGAGTGCAATATACGAGATTATCTTCATTGGTTTATCATGCAATTGTTCATGGTTATCTACTTATCAAGCCTAATCGAATGTACGAAAATCCGGACAAACTCCCTAAGGAAAACCAACATGATGTCGATTTTTAAATTATTAAGTATTGTCATGCAAGCCTATTTATTTAGTTAATCACATTAAGTTCTTGGATCGATTAGAAATTAAGTTAAATTGGCCAAATTTAATGTAACGCATTTCCATTCCTTAAGTTTTGCTATCTTTCGCTGCTGGGTTATACTAGAATCCTAGCAATAACCATAGTTATAACTAAAACCTATTGCTACTCAAATTAAGCATGTCATAGAAACAATTATGATACCTACAACGTGTATAGTGTGGGCGAACGTACATACAAGTATTCATGATTAAGTAACAATTTAATTTACCAATGTGTTCATTCTAGATTCAAACAAGAAAATAAGAAGATATAGATAATCCTAGAAACACATATCAAAATCAACGTTTGGGCCTTCAAACGTTCATTGAATTCAAATATTGATGCCAAAATATACAAATACAACTCAAAATCTAAAGTAAACTCACGATTTTTTGGCTAAAAATTACTAAAGACGAGGTTAGAGCTCTCAAAATCGGCTAATCTCTCATCTGCCTCGACCTACAAATGAAAGAAACGTTTTATAAAAATTGTGTAGTGTTGCGGTCTTGTGATGCAGCACTGCAACGTTCTAGTCGAAACATAGCGTTGTGCACCTGATGTTGCTCGCTCGATACCTCGTGTGTGCGCGCCCTTATCTGCCTTGTCGTGCGCACACCTGCACGTAACCCATCACTTTACTGCAAGCCCATGTAGTGTCGCTGCGCTGCTGGCTACGCCTGTAGGGGAATTTTGATCATTTTTGTTCTTTTGAAGCACAATTTCTTTTTTTAGCTCCTAATTACTCCAAATTAACCTCGAACAACCCATAATTGTCGATTCTGCCTCTTAAACACTCGATACCTATAAAATTATTAATTAAACACATAAAATCAAATAATGACCTTGTATTAAGCAAAACGAGATAGCACATTTTTTGTGATATCACCAAATATGGAGCTGAAAACATAATTTCACAAGATAAAATCCACTCCTTCCCATATAGGTTAAGTAGATGAATAGTTTCTTTAAGTATTGATTTTGAGATTTGAACAGTGGGTCTTACCGTCTCATTAGTTTGAGAGAGACTTAGTTTTGAAGGAATCGAATCCCAAGCGGAAGCGTGTGAACGCATATGCTTTTAATTTACATTTTGAACTTATAGAAAATTAAAGGGAAGTTTAAAGATATTAAACTAAGCATACAATTGTACAGAGAAGATTTCCAATGGAAAAAGAACTATCTTTGATGACAATTCTTCAATCTTCTCAAATTCCTTGCCGTGATCACGATCTCAGCAACTCTTCTTCGGTCTCACGAATAGGGCACCACCACTAAGATCTTCACTGCTATTCTCCGACAAGGAAATGGCTTGTGGGAACTAAATTTTGGAAGAAAGGGAAGAGTTTTACAGAGAAACCTTTTTTATGTGAATTTTTGTGAGATGAGCGATTATAAGAGTGGAGAGAGTGAGTGATCTAATTTCGCCAAAAGGCTCTCTTCTGTCTTTTTTCAAAATGAAAACTCTTCAACTATGCAAGAAATTGAAATAAGGTTCCTCTTAAATTTAGGAACCAAATAGATGTTATTTAATAACAAATAATAGTTTTTGCTAAAAAATAACTTCACACTTCCTATAGCAATAGCTGAGACAATCTCCCCAGTCTCGACTTTCATTGTCATCTCTCAAGCCTCTAACTACTTCTAGGAATCAGATTCTTGAAATGAAGAACATGATGGGATTCGAATCCCAAACGAAAATGTGTGAATGCCTTGCATCCCGCATATCGATTTTTACATAAACAAAATGAGTGTACTAAAACAAACTATGTGTAGAATAAACATGTGAAACAGTATGCTATAGAGAAAGGAAAGAACCATTCTCACATTTGTAAATTCCCATGCTCCTAGAACGATTCTCTCGATATTCTAATAAATGACTCCTCCAACGATTTTGAACATAAAAGTCTCCTTGACCATTCTTGAATATTACCACGAGAATAATTTTGTTACTCTCAAGGATTCCAATAGAAGGATAGGTGGTATCTAACCATTGGAAAAGAGTGAGGAGGAAAAACATTTTGGAGAGTAGAGAGGATTTCTTTTTGTGGCTTAGGAAAAATTTGCACAATGAATACTCTTTATAAAAGGGACAGAAGGAAGACTTTATATAGAGAAGTATCAACCCCATTCTCTAAGTCTTTTTCCAATTTTCCCTTGTGAGCAATTAATTAAATAACTTTAATTAATTAGCACATTAATTAAATAACTATTTGTACATTAAATTCAATTTAACATATATATATTTAGTTATCATAAAATATTGTATGTGTATGTACAACACCTCTCTATTTATTAATTAATTCCTTGTCAATCTAATTCACTTGAATTAATTATATGAATCTCATTCAAACATTTCTTTCCAACTTAATTTTAATTATAGATCAAATCTATGATCAATTACATATTAATTATATTAATATACAATTTCCTCAAATTGATTTGAACAATTCAAATCATTCCTCTTTAATATTCTTTAGTGGGCTAACAAGGGGACCTAGTAAACATATAGATCAGAAGCTCCGACGCTACGAGATTAATTGGTTAAACTCATTAACCAAGTTAATAAATATTCGTTAACTGTGGGTACACTCCACTAAAGACTCACAACTGCACTTTTTTCACTGTAGATATATTTATGTGTCCACAGATATAGACCAATAGCAACAAGTTAATCTTTCACAAGTATTCGTAACTCCAATTTGGAAAAATTACCAGTTTACCCTTGTCTCACTTCTTAAGTACGAGTGCTCCTCTAATTAACAACCTGTTTATGGTCTAACCAATAAATAGAAATCCTTCTCGGGACAATGAAAGGCTAGGGCCCTTTGTTCAAGTCCTGGAGACATCACTTAAGGGAACACTCATCTACTTATCTTGAAGACGGAAATGAGTGAATTACATCTTGTATTATTATGTTCTCAACTCCGCACTCAGACATGTCCCCAAAATGGTAGGCTTATTGGGTCGGTGAACTGACCACTCTAACCTATACAAATCAAAGGACATTTCCTTGTGAACAGGAGTTCATAATATACTCAAGATTAAGGCGAAGTTGCCCTAGTCATTCGAGTGAAATAGAAACCTAACTAATCAACGACGTTACATCTAGTGGTTACTATTTCATGGTTTGGTCTTATGTAAACTCATTGCACAGCATACCTCCACTCGCATTTGTTGGGAATGGCCTAAACTCGCAGTTCGTAAATGTTGTTAACATATTCTATTTATCAATAAAAATGTTGTTAAGTTTTAATTCAATAAATTATTATTGATATTGCATCCTTCTGTGAAAATCCAATAAACGAATTCATGGCTATAACATGAATACTTTAACTTTATGTAGTGACATAAAGAATGGATCAAGTTTTAGTATGTAGCTCAAAATGGTTTATAAGTAGTATACGGGTAAGATTGGGTACCTCATCTTCGTGACACTATTGGATGTGACCCATTTTGTATATTAATATAAAGGTTGTAATCCAAAAATCATTCATGTAGAGGCATGTGAGTGGGGGCATCATGTGCAATGAGTTTGCATAAGACCGGACCTCAAAATAGTCACTTTTCTTTATAACAACCATTTACTGTTAAAACTGACTATCTCAAACTCAATAAACTAGGGTAACTCGATCTTAATCCTGAGCTAACTATGAACTTTTGTTTATTCGAGATTATCCTTTGATCTGCATAGGTGAGAGTAGTTCAACAGCACTGCTCAATAAGCCTCCCATTTTGGGGATAAGACAGGATAGATAGCTGGGGACATAGCTTTGCAATATGGAATTCACTCCTACCTAATTTAGGGTTAGCAGATGGGTTGTTCTCTTAAGCACTAATGCCTTGTCTTGAACAACGGGGCCCCGCCCTCTCATGAAAGAAAGGGTTATGATTTATAAGTTGGACTATAAATCAATTGTTCAATGGAGGATCAGTGGAAGCTTAAGGAGCAAGATGTATTTCTAGGGGTAAAATGGTAATCTTTGACCCAACTGTAAATACGAACGACCTATGAAGGATTGACTTACCGATTATAGTTAAAATGGACAGAAATATATCTACAGTGAGGAGAGTGAAACTATTGAGCTATAGTGGAATGTCTTGGTAGTTAACAAATAGTAATTAATTTGATTTAAAGAGTTTAACCAATTAATTTCAAGTCGTTGGAGCTCATGATCTGTAGGTCCATAAGGTCCCTCTACTAGCTCGTAATTTGGATTAGTAAATTGAGTAATCTTGATAATATTTGAAATGTTCAAATTCAATTTGGGTTTTTATTTATTGTATTCGATACAATTAAAATGTTTACGAAATTGGAGAAACGATTAATGTTTAAAATATAATTTAAATATTAATTTCATTATGATGGAATTGTTTATTTATTAATTTAATAATATATATTAAATTAACAAAATTAATTAAAAGGTTTAATTATTTAATTTTATTTAAAAATTAATTAATTGAATTAATTTTTATAAAACTAATAAGTGAAATTAAATAAGTTTAATTTAAAAATGATTTTGGAAATCATTTTTGAAAAACTTTTTTAAAATCATTTTTCAAAGTAGAGATTTCCAAAAGTTGGAAATCCCTACTCTGTTTCGAACTACCTAATTCACTTAACTCCATTTTCTCCATGAAGTAGGAGTTGCCCTTCATGCAAGCCATGAATTTGCATGGTGAAAGCTCTATAAATTAAAGTGCTGAGCTGAATAATGATTCATGCTTACAAGAACTTCAAAGAGAACTTTGCGGAAACCTCAAAACCCTCTTCAAATCTTATATACATCCAACTCAATTTAGTGTTCCCACCACACATTCCTTATAAGAGAATAGTAGAGAAGATCTTGGTGGTAGTCTACTTGAAGATTGACTACTTGAAGATTGAAGCTCGTTCACGTGGAATTCAGCTGGATTTGAAGAGGATACTTTAAAAGTATTGTGTTTAGCAAACCCTTTTCTGTAAAAGTTACTTTGAAGCATGTTTTAAACTCAAAATTAAGATGATTAGAATGCTTATTGATTTTGTTTTTCCTCCGCTGCATATTAATATACTCTAACTATCACACCCCCTCCCAGATTACCCTTTAAACCTGCAAGGAGGTGTGACCGCAACAGTTACCAACCCTCTTGCTGGTACTTATTGCCTATTGACTTGCTTAACCTAACTTAGAACCTTGAAATGCTTATGTATAAATATACTCAGTCATCAACTTAAGAACAAATGACAATCATTTAACGAGTTATACATTACTCTTCAATAATACAACTTATACACCTTACATAAGCAGAAAGCCCACCAAACTCAACTAGTCCCTACAAGACATAATACATGTGTACTACTTATTACAAAACCCTCACATAGACTTCTAACAATTTGGACTTTAAGTGGCAGAGCAACAGTAGAGTCATCTTCTGGGAGTGACCGTTACCTGTGGAGAAAACATTTAAACAGGGTGAGCTAGAAGCCCAGTGAGTGACTAACCTTTGAACATAAAAAACATATACATCAGTCATGTTTAACAAGGAGATTATGAAATCAAAAGCGTTGCTAAAAATGATAAATTAGCCAAGCAAGTAATTACATAAAACTCTTCTTACTAGAATTTAACCATAACAAATGCGTCATAAGCCTCAACTTTGGGAGACCCGTAGGCCTTAGCTTCCACATTAAATATCTTTACAAGAGAGCGACTCCTCTGGTCTGCTCTTATACATAACCCTACTGAACCTCAATCTGGTTGGGGGAGAGACCCTCCGGCCCAACTACCGCTATTACCTTAGTCGAGGTGTGTCACTTATGACCATTTCTTAAACCATTAATTGTACTAATTGAACAGCTTCATAACACTTGAAGCATCAAACATGATAACATTCTGTAGATATTTCCTGAGCCTTAGTTGAGAACGAGTATTTATCGCTCAAGCCCCCAACGTCATACTTCGGCCTTGGTTACTAAAATATGGCCTAGAAGACCCATACATCGCCTTCTCACTTATGGCCCAAGAGACCCATACTTCGGCCTCTTCTTCTGAACCTTCTATGTACACGTGGAGTTATTAAGCACCTCAATACGTTAGGTACTTCCTAGACACCTTCCATGCTTTCAATGTCCAACTTACTAAAGACATATCATGCTTAACATCATATCTTTTACGAACCTTTCAGAACGTAGCTTTACACATAGCATTTGTGGAAACTTAGCTATAGTCCTTAGAATGCATGCTTCAACATAGGATACCTTTTATGCAATAAGGCTATCATGTCACCTTGGCATGCAATCAACCAAGCACATACTTGAGGAAGATGCTATGCAACCTCATGTAGCTTATTTGCTTGAGACCTATGAACTTATCAACAGTTATCAATGAATGACATAGTTCATCCCTCTTCATAGTACGGAGCCAACTCAACACATAGCATTCTTCATTAACAAGTTTTACTGAACTTGAATTCATCTCTTAAGATGTGGATCCTCTATCCATCACCTTCCTAGTCATACTGACCCTACGTATATGTAGCGAGGATCCCATCATCAACCATATCTAAACCCGATTACCACTTCGAGGTATTGAGCTAAACATGCTTTACTAGGAGTCCTTCACCTAGACCTCCTACTTAGCTTGTCTTATAGACCCAACTTTCCCTAGTAGCATATGCTAACCATTCAGATTCTGTTTAGGACAACATACCTCATAAGCACTAGACATTAATTACTTAAGAACATCATGCCCAAACCAAAACTATCCATTCTCTATAAGTTATTAATCTAGCAAGCATTCGTAAACATCAGCAAGGGAAATAGCTAGGTAAACGTTTAAGGCTGGCTATCAATAAGTGTCTTTTCATAAAAGCATGACTTGTTAATAAAGGAAATCAAACATGAGGATTGGCATGAGCAGCGGGAGGATCGTTCCAAATTTCAATTGTATTTGAACAACAACAATTACAGTCACAAACGGAAACAACAGGCTATACGCAAAACAGAAATTACAGCATGCTTTTCTAAAGATCAAGGGATAGATACATACCATTGAAGATTCATTTTCAACACCCTTGATCACGAACAGATTCCAAGACCAATCCGACCGCTCGAACAACACGACCGCTTCACTACACGATCACAGCGAACTCGAACACCGTGATCTCCAAGATCAAGAACAAACAGCAACCCCACACGAACACCACAAATGCCCTCCAAATAACCTTAACAATGTCGAGTTGAGTATGACACCACCACAAAGGTTACCTTGGTATTCTTAATGTGAGAATTCAAAAGTGTGGGCTCTATGTGAACTTGGTTAGATGTAGAGACCGGAGGAGAACAATTGCGTAAACGATTGAGTAAGTGAGAGATGACAGTGTCTACCGTATAGACAATTCCAAATCGTTTAACAAAAGCTATGTGATTGTTTAGCTAAAGTTGCACGATCGTTTAGCTCATCGCGCCAGCTGAGTGTCTATCGTATAGGAACACTCCACGATCGCCTAGTCTCTCCAAGTTGTCGTTTAGTAAATCTAATTTACTTGACAACCTTTCCATGAGAACTTTCCGAGAATGGAAATCTCAAAACAAATTACTAAATTTAGTAAAACTTTTTTTCTTTTATCTCACGGTGACCATGAAACCACCAATAATCTCTCACTCAATTGGTTATCAGAGAAAAAGAGATAATTATCCAATAATTAATATTAATTATAAATATAAATGATAACCAATTTATCATACTATATTTATAACCTATAGTTTTAATATTTCATCTCATGAAACATATAAACCATAGCACTTTTTCTATTTCATGGCTCTTAATGTAAATCTCATTTACATTAATCCTCCTCTAGATGTATCTCATACATCATACCGATCATATCATATATAATCGAATTACCTCTTGTAGATTTGAACATTTCAAATCAACACCAAGAACTAATTCTCAACTTGAATCCATTGAGTTACCAAGGGGACCTTATGGACCTGTAGCTCGAAGCTCTAACAGTACGTGAATAACTAACTAAACTCTTTAGTCACGAGATCCACCATTCGTTAACTACCAGGCACTCCACTAAAGACCGACAGCTGAACTCTTCTTACTATAGATATATTATGTGTCCATCTTAACCAAACAACAGTGTGATAACCCTTCACAGATCGTTCGTAAGTACAGCTAGACCTATAACTGTTATGCCCCTGTAGTTAAATCTAACTCCTCAAGTACCACTGATCCCTCTAATGAACATAAGTCATAGTTCTACTATGACTGAGTCCTCTCTTTTAAAGAGAAGTTATGGCCACTATGTTCAAGCCCCGGAAATAGCCCTTAAGGGAACAATCTATCTACTTACCCCGCTTCAGGGAAGGAGTGAATTCCATCTTGTATAACTAAGTTCCCAGCTCTCAAATCAGACAAGTCCCCAAAAAGGTAGGCATGTTAAGTTGGCAATTTGGCCACTCTCACCCATACTAATCAAAGGACCGCCTTCAAAGGCAGGAGTTCCCAAAACACTCAGAATTAAGGTCATGTCACCTATGGTCGTTTAGGTGAGATGTAAGTCTCCAGTATCAATGACGTTATATATAGGGACGAATCATCTCATGGTTCGATCTTATACAAACTCTTTGTATAAGACACCCCCGCTCGCATGTCTCCACATGAATGGTCAGGATCTACCATTTGTAGTAGTTCACAATACTTGCAAACCTCTACAAAACGGGTCGTATCCGTAGTGTCACCAGGATTAGGTATCCCACCTTAATCCTTATACTACAGACCTATTTACGTTATCACTTAAGGCATGATCTACTTATATATCTCATATGCACACTTAAATTTACATACGATAACAATGGAGCTTTGTTTATTGGATATGAGTAAATGCCATAATGAAATAACTCTTATTTTATTCATAACAATGTGTAGAAATTACAAACAACGAGACTCCGGGAGAATTAGAACACTAATCCCAATGGTTAAAACATTCATAAATATTTGTAAGCATTAGAGTCATTCACAGCCTTTGAAAAATCCCTTTAAGATTGATGAGCTTCCCCTCCTAATGTCAACCCTGTGAACACATCAAATTACTTTAGTTACTAGTCATGGTTTCCCTTTTTAGACTCGCTTTTAGAATTAAGCTCACATTTATACAATTCACTTTCAAATCTTATCAACTTACCTTAGGGCATCGGGTATCTAGTCGAATTTAAAAGGGCTTACTTCAGCGGATCGCCTCCTTTCTAACACCCATACCCAACACTTAGTAGGGTCTTTGGGGTGCCAAGCCCACGTTTAGCAAGTAGTTGCTTGTTTGCCCAACAAATTTTAGATTCAGCTTCTAATGTCATTAGCTCAAAATCCGTAACTCATTTTAAGAAAATTTCTTCTTCAAACATGCTCGGAATCGTGTTGACAATGATACCTCTAAGTTTCAGCATAAAACTCTACGTGGTTTAATCTAGACCATTGAATATTCCCCAGTGCCTCTAAACCGCGAAGTTGCCTGCTTGTTCAATGCTTTCTACGTTTAGCTTCTAAAATATGTAACTCAAACTCCAGACCTTAACTTGCAAAAGTTCCTTCTACAAACTTACTCATAAGGGTGATAACAATGTTACCTTAAATTTTCAGCTTGAAATTCATCTGGTTCGGTCTAGATCTACGTTTCTTGATCGAGTGCCCGAAACGCCCCAAAAATGAACCTTCGACTCTTCCTTCCTTCTTCGACCCTCTTTTCAGTGAGATCTCCCTTCTAAAGGCTTAATTTCAGAAACTAGACTCATAGAGCTTTCCAATGTACTAAGTTCGTTCAACTTGCTTAGCAAATCATCCCAAAACGAGCCCTAGAAATTCTCCTCCTTTTTTATATCACCGTCCAGTTCTTTGCTTGAAATCTCCTTAAGCCACCTCAACCATTAGTGCCGATTAAAGGCCGAGATTAAGCCATCTGTCTAGATAACTAAAAGAGAAGTCTAAAACTGAGCATTTAAATTTGAGTGTTTCGAGCAACTCATTTCTTGCTGGGGAAACTCGGTGGGAAGAGGTCCTTACTCGATAGAAATTTTTAGGACCCTCTGTTAAATACTCGATGGGGATACTCGACACTGGGAGCTCGCTCGACATGCATTCCTCAATCGACGCTCGAACTCGATACGCGAGCCTTCCTTGCTCATCCTTGACACTTGCCTCTTTCCTCGCTCACATAAACTTGATATTCGGCAGCCTCTACCCGATGCTCGACAGCCTTTACTCGATGCTCAACCCCTTCTCGATTACTTATACTTGACAGTCAACAGTATTTACTTGATGCTCGCCTGGCGCTCACTTGATGCTCAAACACCCTTCAACACGTCCAACACTTAGCCAGATTTGTCTCTTTGTAAGGCTAGATCAGTAAATAACCGAGAGTTAAGTTCCCATACTTAAACATTTTTCCACTTTCAACTGATCCTTTACCTCAAATGCACAAATCCCATCTAACTTAAACATTTAACCCAATATTTTGCTTACTTAAACCATAGACATCATGAAAAAAGAGAAAGTGAGGTGTGAGTCTTACACTAACAATCGGTATCAAAGCATGATTTAAGCACTCAATTGTTGTTAATTTGAGTTTGGTGGGTGTTCTTCATGAATTGTATGAAAATGGTCAACTGATATGGTTTTTTAGTGTTTTGGCATTTGGATCTTTTCAATTATGTTGTAACTTTTGTAATTGACTCTTGTTTAATGGGCCTTAATATGTGTTTAAGAGTCTATAATTTGTTTGGAGTCATTAGAGTTGCAATTAGGATGTAATTGAAGAAATAAGTGAAGAAGGTCGAAGCAGCATGAATTGAAAATTTGAATTTCTGCCAGATTCTCGATGTCATACTCGATGGTACTCGATGATATTTCATGAAATACTCGATGCTCGATGCCATACTAGATGGTAATCTTGCATTTACTCGATGGTATTTCATGAAATACTCGATACTCGATGCATGATGCCCTACTCGATGGTATTTTTGTGAAATATTTGGTGTTCGATGATGCTCAATATCATACTCAATGCACACTAGCATACTCGATGTTGGTTGCTTGCTGATACTCGATGAGTTTTGCCCGGTTCAAGGCGATCCGAGCGTTCCAGAAGTTTTTGAAGCTGGTTTTGCTATTTTATGTAATAACTAGGCTTTTATTTACTTTGAAATACCAAAACCAAAAACCATATCAATTTTATGTTTAATATTTATGCATTTGATTTATGTTATAATTAGATGATTTTTTTTTTTTGTATATGCATAAAATATGCCATGTAGAATTAAATTATGCCATGCATTTCATGAAATACTCAATACTTGATGCATGATGCCCTACTCGATGGTATTTTTGTGAAATATTTTCCTAACTTAGCTATCATAATTCTTCGTCAATTTTATCCAAGCAACCAAAAGATGATTTTTATCTATAACTACGGATGACAAAAATTCAGTTACACACAAGAACAATTCAGAGCAAAACAACTTCAGGGTGTTGTTTTATTTAGGGAATACAATGAATATGACATGTAATTGATTGAAAATGATAGATTGAGGCTAGAAGTTCTAAAATCAGGAAATCCTCTCTCGAGCTCAAATAATCCTAATAACTACCCATCGACCTGAATCTCTTCTATCGCTTGAATAGTTACAATATTAAGACCCTTAAATCGCACCCCTTATTATTCTAAATTCACCCCTGTGAAATTTCGAATAACAATCTAATCTATTGGGTCCAGTAAATTAAATTCTCTCTCGAGACATCTAATTAACTTAAGTTCATTCAATTAATGGCCAGTTAATCAAAAGCATTAAGCACAAACAATTTAGAATTCTATGCAAAATTAATCAATTGTAAATTCAATACTCAAAATAATATCCCTAAAATCCACAAACACACTAGAAACAGAGTTTAGCCACGCATGATTCCATTAACAGTATTCAACAAACAAACAATCATTATGGCAGAAAAAAAAATTAACAAAGAAGAACGATCTCCCCTCAATAGGTTCGAATCACAATCACAATCTTCTTGACTCTCACCACGAATACCAGATTATTCTTCAACAAAATTGCAAGATCATGATCAATCTTCTTGTCACGATCAATCCAGAAACTCTCTCAGATCAACTCTCAATCGAAATCTCGAGTCTTCAACCAAAAACGATCAAAATTTCTCTGTTTCGGCTCTTGTACGGATTAGAATTTAGGTAAAATCTATCAAAATCAGCTCACTCTTTTTTCTCTCCTCATTTTGACTTGGCGGCGCAACACTGTTATTTATAATATGCTCGCAGCGTTGCAACGCTGGCATCATGCCAGTCGTGTGTCAAAGTCGTAGCATTGCAAACCTGGGTGATAATGAGTGGGTTGGTTCATCTGATAAAAATTTTGATAGGCTCCTTGAAATTGATTCATTTGGTGCACATAATTTTCCTGCTCAGGGTTAGGTACCTCCCACGATGTGAGTGCATTACAAGCTGCCATCGATGCAATCGATGGTTGGGTACCTATAGACAAGTGATTAATGGCATTATCAAAGTAGTCATCTACGCCTTTAAAGAATTTACCTCATTGAGTTTATAAACTCCAGCCACTCTAGATGAAGATCATTCTAAGGGCCAATTATAGCTCGTGGCAGCCATGTCCTCTAATAATGTCTGAGCAGCATCAGCAGTTTTTGCAAAAAATGAGCCACCTGCAGCAGCATCCAAGATGGATTTCGTTGTACTGGTCAACCCATTGTAGAACAATTGGATTTGTAACCAGTCAAGTTATCCATGCTGGGGACACTTTTGCAGCAACTCCTTATAGCGCTCCCATGCCTCGAATAATTTCTCGTCTTTTCTCTATCTGAATGTGCCAATTTTTATTCTCAGTCTACTCGTCTCTGCAGAAGGGAAGAATTTGTTCAGAAAGGTTTGGGCCAACTCATCCCAAGTAGTTATGCTTCCTGTTGCAAGTGACTCCAGCCAATCTTTCACCTTGTCCTGCACAGAAAAAGGAAACAATCTCAATCGAATAGCATCAGAAGAGACTCCGTATATTTTTACCGTCCTACTAATTTCCAGAAGAGAGTGGATATGCTTATGCGGATTTTCATGTGGAGTTCCCCTGAATGCAAGGTCCCGTGCCATCTGAATTAAACCAGGTTTTAGCTCAAAATTATTGACATTAATTGGGGCCTCGGCAATGCCCGTTTGGGTTGTAGAGATAGCCGGTTGGAAATAATCTCTGATAGTTCTAACAGCTCCCCCTTGGTCTCCCATGGCGTCAAGCTTAACTCTCTTGTTCCTTCTTACTCTTCTCAAAGTCCGTTCAAGTTTTAGATCATAAGGAACAAGTTCAGCCTGTTGACTTCTTCGCATACACAAGATTCTGCAATAACTAAAAAAAATGCCCAAATTAAGATCAACTCCATTTTTAGCAATATTAAGCTTGGGAAAAATTTTCGTGCCAGTTCCTAGCAAAGGTACCAAAAACTTGAGGGTATGCACAAACGCATGCAATCGAAGTAATAAATCCCAAATAGGGTATCATCCTCAGGGACCGGCGTGAGCAAAATTTTCCTAATTTAGCTATCACAATTCTTCGTCAATTTTATCCAGGCAACCAAAAGATGATTTTTATTTGTAGCTATAGATGACAAAATTCAGTCAGACACAAGAAAAATTCAGAGCAAAACAATTCTAGGGTGTTGTTCATTTAGGGAATACAATGAATATGACATGCAATTGATTGAAGTTGATAGAATGAGGCTAGAAGTTCTAAAATCAAAAAATCCTCTCTTGAGCTCAAGCCATCCTAATAACTACCCATTGACATGAATCTCTTCTATCGCTTGAATAGTTACAACATTAAGACCCTTCAATCGCACCCCTTATTATTCTAAATTCACGCTCGTGCAATTTCGAATAACAATCTAAATTATTGGGTCCAGCGAATTAAATTCTCTCTTGAGACATCTAATTAAATTAAGTTCATTCAATTAATGGCCAGTTAATCAAAAGCATTAAGCACAAACAATTTCGAAATCTATGCAAAATCAATCAATTGTAAATTCAATATTTAAAGTAATATCTCTGAAATCCATAAACACCCTAGAAATAGAGTTTAGCCACGCATGATTCTGATAATAATATTCAACAAACAAACAATCATTATGGTAGAAAATAAATTAACAAAGAAGAACGATCTCCCCTCAATAGGTTTGAATCTCAATCACAATCTTTTGACTCTCGCCACAAATATCAGATTGTTCTTCAACAAAACTGCACAATCACGATGTCACGATCAATCCAAAAACACTCTCAGATCAACTTTTAATCAAAATCCCGAGTCTTCAACAAAAAAACGATAAGAATTTCTTTGTTTCGGCTCTTGTACGAATTAGAATTTAGGTAAAATCTATCAAAATCGGCTAAATCTTTTTCTCTCCTCCTTTTGACTTGGCGGCGCAACATTGTTATTTATCCAATTTTCCTTGGGCTTAGGCCTACCCATGAGCTTTGCGCCTTGCCTGGGAGAACCCTTAAAAAAAAGCTATTCTCTTTCCCTTAAGTCTTGGTGCTCTCATCTTTTAGATTCATCTATTATAGAGTCAATATCATCATCATCATATTGACATGGGTCGTCTTCCTCCTTTAAAATCTCATCATGACACCTCCTTATCAAGGCTTATTCCTAGATTGAAGTCTTTATTTTATCCTCTCCTTCCTTTCATTGATCATGGTTTTGACATTTCACATGTCTCTCTTAGAGGTCATCCTTGTGGCTCTCATTGTTGTATATTCATAATTAGACACGTCTTTTATATTTGATATTACTATAAAAGAAAACCAAGAAAAAGAAAGGTCTCATAATTCACTATCTCACATGTTCACTGGTTAGATGGAATTTACTAGTGATTTCACCCTAAAAATTCAAGAGCCTTAAGTGTTTGATAATATTTTCATTTTGATTTTAATATATATTTAAGTATGATGACTTCGAATGTACAACTATAATATAGTCTAATTAACCCACAATTTAAAAGAAAACTATTCTTAAAAAAATAACCCACAATCAAAATTTTACTTAGGTCTCGTTTGGTAACCATTTCGTTTTTTAAAATTAAGTCTATTTCATCCCAATTTCTTATAATATTTTGCATCTTTCTTAAGTACAATGGTTGCATTCTTAGCAAATTTTCAAAAACAAAACAAGTTTTTAAAAGCTACTTTTTTAATTTCAAAATTTGGCTTGATTCTTAAACCATTAATAAAAAGTAGATAACAAATGAAGAAATTTAGAGATGAAAGTAGTGTCTATAGACTTAATTTTTAAACACAAAAAATAAAAAACCAAATGATTACCAAACAAGACCTTAATAATTCAAACAATCTTTATGATTTTTTTTCAAAACACTAGAAGAAATTCGGGTTTTAATGTCAGTTTTAAACCGACATTAAAGGGCTTTAAATTAAAGCCCTTTAATGTCGGTTTTAAACCGACATTAAAGGGCTTCAATAACACCAATAACACAGCCTTCAATGTCGGTTGCAATCGACATTAAAGGTCTTTAGTGATTAAAGCCTGTTGGTTGCAGCCGACATTAAAGGTCTTTAATGTCGGTTGCAATCGACATTAAAGCTTGTTTTTTTTTTTAATTCTTAACCAACATTGAAGCCCGAATCTATCCATTTTATCAATTATTGTCCCTTTTTTAAAGTTCCCTTGCTAAATAAATTTTTTCGTTAAAAAAGTATAACATGACACATCATCATCGAACGCTATGGCTATGACATATTATTCATGTATAGATTGTAAGTCTATTACATTTAATCCGCAAATTCAGGCTTTGAAAACATAAATTACAAGTAATACAAAGATTATGATTTTACTTATGAGTTTACTGTCCCTCTCCACTTGGTAAGTTTGGATCCCTTCATAATTCTTCTTGAACAGACCCCTTAGCTTCAGCAGTGTCTGGTTATAGGCATCTTTGTCTGACCACTGTTGTTCAAAGGATCACAAACAATAAAGGTTTGGGCGTAAGCGTAACACATGCAACGGAAGATTGTATCCATTCAAATATATATATAGATATAAATGGATAAAATGTTTGAGACCTTACCCTTAGAAACTCTGCAACTTTTGCCAGCTAACTGTTGCTACTCGAATGTACTTTGGTTTCCATGCCAAGAGAAAACAGAAGAATCGGATTGCAGGACAAAACACTCAGTAGAGTTCAGTGAGGTTGCAACCTAGATAATCATAAGTTAAGATGTTACCATAAGACTTACAATGGCTGAAATTAGTACAGGCTTTCAAGTGTTATCATCACTGCCATCCGTGATAGAGGGGCAACAAGTACCATAGTTAAAATCATGTACTTTATTTTTGTGTGTGCTTGTGTGTTTGTGAAAGGAGGAAGTGGTCCTTGTGTAGCTAAGGTCCTCTAAAAGACATTACTTCTGGTATGCACAAAGAGTTACTAGTTCATTTACTTGATCTTTTCCTGACTACAAATAAAGCTGAAAGGCAGCAAACAACCCTTAAGGTGTTAATCAAAATACCTGTGGGATGTTGTTAAACAGCAAAATATGGTCTGAAAGAGTGGAACCTGGAAACACATCACCTCTAATTGCTATACCTGTGCAATTAAAGAATGTGAATCAAATTGAATATTTCAAAACTGTCCTAGACTAAGATGAGTGAAAAGCTAGAAAGTTTACCTTCGTAAATTCCATCTATAACACGGGCAATAGTATTGTACATCTCATTAGACATTCCACCTTGTGATATTATAAAACAATATCACATTTGTATCATCTCTCAGTAAACCATATAACCACTTACTTTAGAGGGTGGCAATAAGTGTTATAACATTATTTCTCTCTCTCTTGTAATTTTCATCAATCAAATTTAAAGTTTCAGTTTCAGCTTTAGGATGGAAATGCCTATATGTACTTTCCAGTTTCTAGATTCTAATACACCATACCAGTAGATTACCAAATCCATTTTCTCTATCAGAAATAACAACTAATAAGCCTCAACTCTTTGCTCTAGTTTTAACAGTCATTAAAAAATAATGAACAAAAAGTAGTAAAGTAATAATCCAACATTTTTCATCTACCTATTTCTTCCGCATCAAAATATATAAGTAACACGTCAGGAGTTGTTCCTCCATTTCATTACTAAGACAAGAAGTGTAATATCTTTGCCAGGCTACTCTCTTTCTGTCTATTATTATTACTTTTTAACATTAGAGTTTTTTTTCTTTTACAGAATATCAATAATGTAGGTTTGGAGAACTTTTTTTATCTCTCTGTTTAGGCTTCGGGATTCAAGAGATTCCTCATCTCCCCAAACCTAAAGGTTTTCTTTCTTTTGATGTCCTTCTGTCATATGATAATCTACTACTTTTGTTCGTAGTATTCTTTTTCCAATGACATCTCTCTGTTCTTATAAAAGAAAAAAGCAAAACGCATATACCAACAAAAATAAAAATTAAACCATAGCAAGTTAATAAACAGAAGTTGAATCTCACAAGCCAATTTTCTAATAGAAGCAATGCTTGGGCGAAACCACTCCCTAGAAAATCATCATCAGATGACACCAAGTTTTCATAATCACAACCAACCATCGAATCTACGTTTTTCTGAAAAACTATGTGGTAAATAAACCCAATACATCTAGAAGCCATGACAGGTTAACTACTTATCAGTTTTAATGAAGGCTATATTTAGACCCATTCAATCTTGTGTAGCACATTAAACTCTTTAAGGTTCAAGATCAACCTGAATGTAATGGACATACTGTAACCATATACCTTTCATGTTTTGTTTGTAATAGAAAAGTAATTATATTATCAGCAATTCTGAAATAGGTGCATAAGGGTAGAACCTGTTAGCAATATCTCCTTGTTCAGAAACCAGAGTTGCCAGCTGGTTGAAGATATTACTCAATTCATGAATGGTGGATTCAACATTTTGAAGAGCTTCAACTCTGCTCTGTATGTAAGTATCTTGTAATGGAACCATCTGTTGCTGTTGCTACTGCTGCTGTAACAACGGTTGACCATCCTCATCCACCCGCTTCCTGTAAATTTACAAGCAACATAATTTTCATTTCACCACATGATAATAATTTAATTAACTTTGCAATGGTTGAAATTAGTACAGGCTTTCAGCATAAACATGAAACATGACCCAATGACAATATCATAATATTATTTCTTTACCTGTGTACCATCTTTTGATCTTGTAATTTTCATGACCCTTTCAGTGAGTTGGACATTGTATTCGTCAACCGTGTAGCCATATTTTGATCTTCCTGAGGTTTGAAATAATAGAAAATGTTTTAACAGCAATAAACACATATGTTTATGTACAAATGCACTTAAATATGTCATGATATGAAAATGTAAGGAATGAGAAAACATCCCTACACTTGTTTACAAGCAATTATTCTTTTACAGAAATCAAGAATACTTTCATTAGATCAAGGAAACCATCTTCCATTATTCCCTTTCTTAGAGAATCAGCACTAGTTATTCAACTGAATTGGCAAGTGTACCACCACATTCCAAGTTTAATTATGTAACTTACAATAGTTAGATTTTCTCAAAATAAACCCTAAATGCTAACTAACCTCGATGCTATCCTTTCCAAACCAAGAGCCCAAGAAATAATCTTCTTTTCTCTCACCAGAGTGGTAGGTGTAAAGAATGATGTAGCAGTCTCCACTATAAAATTTACCAATATCCTCTGCAAGCAATGGAGTTTTGGCACTGCCATTGATTCGCCATACCTAGAGAATGAAAACCATCAGGACCCCGATTAAATAATCAAAACTAATCTAACCATTTCAAACAACCAAAACTGGTATCATCTAACCCTCCAATTTCTCGCCTCCCTCCAGCAACGATGGAACTTCCTCATTCACTGTGCACTTTTTGTTAATCCCTTGAGATCGAGACCTTGTTGCTTCAATAGAGCTGTTTACAAAAAGAGTACCATTTTGAATAATAATTAAAGCAAGCAGAAAAAAAACACATTTTATCAATTAGATTGGTAACTACCAGCTACTTTCCTCTTCCTTCCTCAGCACCTGTAGTCACTAATCCAACTGGCCAGGACTCAAAGTTAGACTTAAAAGAATGTGTTTCATAGCCTTGTATAACCCGAATCACACGAATTGCCTTCTATTCTGGCTGGCAATAAATTCCTAAATATAAAATATTGTTTGATAAATCCTATCCATAAAACACGTAAAGTAACAATATGCCTCCAACATAATCATATACACAACCAAACATTCTCAATAAGTCAACAAAGTCATATGCACCTTATCACTTAATAACTCATTCACACGTAAGCTATTACACTACTACATGACATCACACATTAAAAAATTGCAGAAATGGAAGAACAGAAGTTCCAAAATTCAACACAACAAATATATGTTGATTCTGAAGTCAGTAAATGAAATCTCAAATCACAAAAACCCATAAAACTTCATATTCTTTAGTTTAAACATGGATAATCAAAAACTAATACTCTAATTTGAAAATGGGACCTTCAGAAAACAACAAAAATGAAAGAACAAATGCTCCAAAATCCAACACAACAAACAAAAGTTGATTCTGAGGCCAGTTAACAAAATCCCATGAAATTTTATATTCAAATGCAGAAATGGAAGAACAAAAAGCTCCAAAAACTCATAAAAACTTGTATTCTACCTCTTTGCATTCAAAATTACTCCCAGAAACAACTTGAAACGATCCAAACAATGCGCGCATAGTGTGCCTCTGTACTTCCCCTTCCGACACGAACCGATCAAGAAACTTCTCATCGGCAAGAACCCTCTCCTCGCCACTGTCAAGCTCAAAAGCACTGCTACGAAATTTCGGCAACTCTATCTCTTCCTTTCTTTCGATCACTCCTTCAATCTGCTCGCCTCCTCCGAACTATTGATTATTAGAGTGCAAATTATGTTTATCTATGATTCCCTTCATGCTTTAGAAAGTCAAACACAAATGGTAATATAATCAATGGAGGAAATGACTAAACAATAAGAAATTAATGATAATGAATTCATGATTCCACTCCAATCTTTATAATTTAGAGAGATCAAAGAGTCAAGCATAAACATCGTTATCATAACCGTAATAGTTAGAATTGAGTGACTGAAAAGTTCAGTCATCACTATTACCATAAACCTCGTTGTTGATGAGAAAGCGAGGCTTGAGGCATGATTTATAGTTTTCATTTAGCCTTTTATGTTTGTTATGACAAAATTTATGAGGCACTACTTTACAAGAATATCCTCTTGTATCCATTATCGAATTGGTTAATATCCTTATTTGTTCTCATCTTTTTCCGTAAGATTGTTGTAAGAAAATTACATGTGTTTTCTTCGGTTAGCTCTTTATTTCTGTCTCTTTTCTCTCCATTTTTAGTAACATACTGTCCTTTATAAATGGAATTAAAGTAGGTTCAGGAAACGTAGAATTAAGAAAACGTGAGAAACCGATTACAGTTTTTGGTTTCTAGAAAAAATAAAATATAAGAAAGAGAGAAACCTTGAGCTGTAATACTCAAACAACTTTCCAGTGGTGGAGAAGATAATGAGGGAAACATCGGCATCGCATAAAATGGAAAGCTCTTTAGCTTTCTTGAAAAGCCCCCTCTGACGCTTGGAAAAAGTGATCTGCCTCGCAGTGGCATTATCGATCTTCCTGATCTGGATTTTCTCCTTCGCCATTTCAATCTCTATAACTAGCTATAGCCTTGATTTATGATAGGGAAACACTGAGAAAAAATTAGAGAGAAACATGAAAAAAGATCAGATAAAATAGTTTCAGTTAGAGAAATTTCTAGTTTCGTGAAAAGAAACAATAAAAGGCCGAACTAACCAGTGAACAATTGAAGGAATCGAGCCAGAAATAGAAAATTCGAAATAGGCCTCACAGGAACGGGGAGGGACAGGGGAGTGAGACCAAGGGAGATAAGAAGGCAAGATGGGCTAGGGCTTGGAAGAATGTGGGTTTTCCGGGAAGGGGAAGCGTTTTTCGGAAGTGGGATTCCGATGAGGGGGAAATGGGAGGGGAGGTTTTGGAGTGAGAAACAGCTACCTAATAAAATAATGTTTCAACTTAAAATATGAATAAAAAAAGAAAAAAGAAAATGGGGTTTTATAGTTAGACGGAAGAACCTGGATGCCGTTGGGTGAGTTCTTCACCATAATGGACGGTCCAGTGACCTCAAACTTCCTCGCTCCGTCGACTAAACACACCGCCATTTTTGAATTCTGTAACTTAATCTTTATCTTCTTCCTCACCGGTCCTTTAGAAGGCTGAGTCGGAGAAAGACCAAATGAAGAAGAATCTTAAGTGGGAGTATTGGATTGGCGAGGCCGTTGAAACGCAGTGCCGACGATGAAGGATCGAAGCGGCGCGAAAGTGGAAAACGGAATCTCAGGGACGGTGGTGGCGGAGAAAAAGATGATGAGAGAGAGAGGAGTTAGGATGAGAAAGAGGAGACGGCAATTGGTTAGGGTTTATGAGGATGCAAGGAAGTGGTTAGGGTTTATAAGCGAAAAATGAAAAAAATCGGGGAGAGGGGGGGAGTTGGTTTTTTTTTTTAAAAAAAAGTGGATCTTTAATGTCGGTTTTAAACCGACATTAAAGGTATACCTAGAATGTCAATTTAAATCCGACATTAAATATCCACTTTAAAAAAAAAACTTACATTATACATCTGATTTCACTTTTTCCAACCGACATTAAAGTCTACAATTCTTGTAGTGAAATTTTCACTAGCACGAACATTTTATCGATATTTTAAATATATGATGATGATTAAAAATAGCCAATTGTTTGAACTTGAGGAGCACAGTGGGAACACGGATACCAATAAAATATAACATTAAAATAAATATAATATAATATGATAATAAAATAAATTAAACATAATATATAAATATATGAAATAAATAAATAACAAAAGTAAGTAAAATAAAAAAGATGGATTTCTCCACTTTCTCTAATCTTTTGGAATTTGCCCAATGTGTATGTGTAGTCCAAAACCCACTAAATGTCATTATTTATAGGCAACTTGGCAATTAGGAGGTGAATTATATGGACACTAATAGTGTATAATGTTGAGACACATGGATAACACTTTGGGAAATGAGGGCATGACACATGGTCAATGAACACTAAGCATGAGTATTAATGAGCATCTATTATCATAATATTTATAATACTCCCCCTTAGATGCCCATTATATATATGAAATATACCTCATTAAAATCTTACTAGAAAAAAAAAACCCATTGGAAAAAAATTAATGAAGGAAAAAGAGTACATATTTCATATAATCTAATAATCTTAAAAAGAATACAGTATATTTACTCCCCCTCATGGAAACATCACTTGAGATCTCTGAGTCACCGCATTCCAATATTGTGCACCAATTTCTCAAAGGTTATGGTTGGTAATGATTTTGTAAATAAGTCTACTAGGTTATCATTCAAATAAATTTGTTGTACAATGATGTTACCATTTTCTTCAAGATCATGAGTTTAGAAAAGCTCTGGTGAAATATATTTTGTTCTATCTTCTTTAATATATCATCCTTTGATTTGGGATATGCATGTTGTGTTGTCTTTGTATAATATTGTTGGAAGATTTTTATTAGAAGACAAACCACATGTTTCACGAATGTACTAAGTCATTGATCTTAACCATATACATTCTCGACTAGCCTCATGAGTTGCAAGAATTTTAGCATGATTTGAGGAAGTAGCCATTATGGTTTGTTTCACTAATCGTCATGATATAAAAATTCTTCTCCATGTACTAAGTAACCTGTTTAAGATCTAGCTTTTATGGATTAGATAACTAATCTGCATCTTCACAACCAACTAGATCATAATTAGATTTATTAGAATAAAATAAATCAATGTAAACTAATTCTCAAATAAAACGTATTATATGTTTAACTCTACTTCAATATCCTTCTATTGGAGGAATATCATATATATAACAAAATTACTAAAAAATACTACAAAGTGCAGTGTACAAACTAGTCAAGCTATATAAGTGCCCTTATTTCTCAAAATTTATGGTTCTTCAAGATCTAACATTCTTCGTCATCTTTCTGAGATCAGATGATATATTCTTTTCACATTGAGTGAATGAACCACCATAGGAGTATTCAATGATGTACATAAACCACAAAAGATCTTTAATGTATAAATTGATGCAATTTCATTTGCCCTATGTTTTATTTGCAAACTCAGACAAAATTTATCATCTCAATTTCTTTCTTCAAAAATTCTATTGTCTTTGAAATCTCTTCAGGAGTTTTTGCTCAAATCATTAACATATAGTAAATTTCAGGTTGTGATTTCTTTATAAAAGGATATAAACAAATAAGGTTATTTTGTACCCTTGTACCAACAAACATTGAATAAGATGATTATATCACATTCATCGGGAATATTTTATAAGAATCTCTATGATATATATATGATTCTCTCATATTTGAATTATAAGATTATGACACCTTTAATTCTTCAAAAATTTTCATAAATAAATATCATTATTAAGAGATTCATATAAATGTAGTATGGCTGCATCCATAAGATGCATATTAAACTTTTCATACACAATCAGATAAATTTAATATCTCATGGTAATGCATATCGACCATTAGAGAATATGTTTTCTCATAATTAATATCAGTCTATTGCTATAATTATTGTGGGATTTGTCACGCTTTATATTTTGTGACTTCACTCTATTTGTTTTATAAATACTCTACTTGTATCCCACAAGTTTGAATTCTCTGGTGTCTAGACTACTAGTCCTCACAACTTGAAAAATGAGTTTATTTATATTGGATTGTTTCTTTCCACATAAGTCAATCCTCTCCATGTCAATATTTTTCGTACTCACTTTCATAAATAATATTGTAAGTAACATTATATGCAAAAATGTTGTCAACTTATATGGTTTCATAATTTATTGAGATCTCTTTATTATCCTCATTACTTCAATATCCTTATGAGTACTCATATCTAGGATTTCTTCTAGAACATCCATATTCTTAACTGCGTCAATTATTGAGTATTTCTTTTTCGAGGATTTTTATCTTAGGAACCAAATGGTCTATCACGCTTTTGGGTTGTTCTAGACTCATTAGTGAGAATGTATTGCATTTAATGAAATATTTGTAGCTGGTATATGTGACTTAGTCACTTTCTTAGAATTTATGAATACATATGGTAACTGATTTGCTATATTTGCAAATGAATTATTTTCCTAACTTCAGGTTTACGTTGATCTGTATAGGGATCTAAATGAGATAAAAACGATGCATTACATGCAATTTCTTTTTCCAACTTTTTAATTCCTCCCCCTAATATTGGAAAATTTGTCTAATTAAAATGACAATCAGCAAATCGTGTAGTAAATACATCACCCATCAGGGGTTCAAGATATTTAATAATTGATAGGGAATCATATCCAACATATATTCCTAACCACCTTTGAGGATCCATCTTAGTATGATGTGGTGGAGCAATTGGAACAATATTGCACATCCAAAAATTCTCAGATGGGAAATATCTGACTCATGGTCATAAGCTAATTATAATGACGAGTACTTATGATAAGCTACTGGCCTAATGTGTACAAGTGACGCCGAATGTAAAATAACATGTCCCCATAAAAATGTAGGAGGCTTAGCTCTTATAAGCAATAGTCTAGCAATTTTGTGAATGTAGGAAGCTTAACTACAAAGATTTTATGAATGATTATGCTAAACTATTTTGTGTATGAACATGAGCTACAGGATGTTCGACACTTATCCCAATTGACATACAATAATTATCAAAAGCTTAGGATGTAAATCAGCATTATCAAGGCAAATGGTCTTAATTATATAATCAGAAAATTGTGCTCTTAACTTAATTATTTGAGCAAGTAATCTTACAAATACAAGATTTTGACTTGATAATAAACACACGTGTGACCATTTGCTGGATGCGTCTATCAATACCATAAAATATCTAAAGGGTCTACTTGGTGGATTAATAGGTCCACATATATCACCATGAATTCGTTCTAAAAATGCAGGTAATTCAATCCCTACTTTAGCTAACGATGATTTAGTTATCAATTTTCCTTGAGAGCAAGCATCGAATGATAATTCATTAGATTGAAGAATCTTCTGGCTCTTCAATGGGTGTCCATTTGAATTCTCAATAATTCTTCTCACAATTATAGACCCTGAATGATCTAATCTATCATATCAAATTGTAAATATATCTAGATTCATGAAATTCAGGTTCATTGTTGCATATGTTTCAACTACTCATATATGAATATAATATAATCCAAAAGATAAAGCAAAAAACTCTTCCAGTATATGTTTTTCATATGAAACAGTAGATTTGGTATAAAGATACTTCATATTATTCTTTCTATCATTATCAATATAATAACCATTGCAACGTATATCATTAAAATTAAGTAGATTTCTCTTTGATTGACTTGAGAATAATACATTGTCAATTGTAAATTTTGTTTCTCTGAGCAAAATAATATTTGCTTTTCCAAATCCTTCGATCAGGTTTGCAGAACTTGATATTGTATTGACTTTTACTTCCAGCATTGTTAGTTTACAAAAATATTTTCTACTTGTAAGTATTGTATGTGTAGTTGCACTGTCTGCTAGACATGGATCTTCTTTACTCATTTTTGAGTCACCCAACATATGAAAATGATCCAAGTTTCTTCATTAAAAGAAAATAATTACAATAAGAAAAACAACATTCAGAATATACAAATTTTAATATTAACTAAAAAACATGAAAATAAAAAAATGGACAACATTAATACTAAATCTTCTCAAAATCAAATGAACCGTCTGTTATATCATCAATTGTGTCAATTTTCTCATAAGGAGATTTGAAAAAAATCTTCCACATCCAAATCTATTATATTTGATGGGTAAGATATCTCATTATTCTAGTATGCAAAATTTGCTTCCATATTTTTCTCCTTTTTCTTCAGGGAGACTTGATAGAGATCAACTAAGTGTTTTAACATATAACAGGTACGTGACCACACCTAGTCATTCCACATTGGAAACGTTTATTTTTTACACTTTTTGAACTTTTATCTGGTAGAGTTTTTCCTTTGTGATCGTCATTTTGTGTGGTTCTTTTGAAATTTGAATTATTAGAATGACCACCACGAAAATAATAATTATTTCTTCCTCTGCCATGGTCGTGATCACGACCTCGACCATGATTATCAACATTCACAATATTCACTTCAAGGAATGGTGTTGTTCTAGTTCGTCGAGATTCATGATATTTTATCAATAACTCGTTATTTTTTTCGATTACTAAAAGACGTGAAATTAGTTTAGAATACTGTTTGAAACCTTTCTCTCTATATTGCTATTGTACACTACTATAGAAATTGGATTACTTAATGTTTTTCCAGTGTCAAGTAAAGGGTATACTTGACACTTATAAAAGCGTCAACTATTCGAGTGTCAAGTATAGTGTGATAACTTGACTTCGAAAAAATGTCAAGTAATATGTTTCTTGATACAATTTTCATGTCAAGTAAGATAATACACTTGACATTGGTGGTATGTCAAGTTTATTCGAGTGTCAAGTATAGTGTGATACTCTTTGACGTTTTTTATATGTCAAGTATATGTCTTTTTGTTTTCAAATTAAATGCCCCAATTGATATTATCATTTTCTACCTTGTATTCTAACGATACAATCACATCAAATAAATAAACATTATACATTTAAGATCTATCAACTCAATATATTCACTAGAAATCCATATGTTCAACTATGTACACTCCTCACAAATTACAACAATATTTCTCTTTCACATGTACATGCACAAAATAAAATCTCAACTATTGCTTTTGTATACAAAACTCAACTTTCAACAAACACAAAAGTGAAAAATTGTTTAATAAATAAGCTCTCAACAAAGTACATTATTTAATCTATACATTGAGCTTTGAAATCTAAAGATCAAGAACTAAGGGTTATGAAAGTCATGTTTAAGCAAGTCAACCTGCAAAATAGAATAAAGAGCGATAACATCAAATTTCAAAATAAATAAATAAGTGTTAAAATACAACAACGTAATCCAACCTACGAAAAGTTCAATAATAATGGTTACAAACGCAAATTCCAACAACTATGTAATAACTCCAAAAGAGTTTCAAGGCATTAATACCTATCAAAACGTCCAAACATCGTTAACTTTGTTGGATAGTAGCTCCAATCCCTTGAAATATTTGAATTGAACATCAAAAATTGAAAATAACTCAATTATTAGACCAATACTTCAATGGGTAACAAAGAACTATTAATACCAACTTCCAAACTTACCAAAACCTTGCCAAGATCGATCTCAAACCTATTGGACAGCAACTCAACTCCTTCCAACACTTCAATCTAACACAAAAAAAGTGATAGGTATTACTAAGTTAATGTCAAAACTTATTGAGTGTTCAAAAATTTTCAAGTAAAACCATCAACACCAACCAAAATATTGTAGGCAACAATGGAACAAACCCAATATGAAACAGAAAACAAGATATACCTCATATACTTACCGAAAATCTTATCGAAATCAATATCAACCTATTGGATAGCACATTAATGTTCTCCGAATCTTGAATCTAAAGCCAAATCACAAAGAGCATCAATCAATTTGGTAAAAAAACTTATGGTATTCAAAAATTTCCAAGAAACCCACTAAAGTAATCAAAACTCACCAAACTTACCAAAACCTTACTCAGAAATACAAGATTCCAACGAGATGGAGTATAGATCTGGCGAGATAGAGTGAAGCCCACACTTGAACAAATCTGTTACAAAGCTAGACCTCAATGAAAACGTGGACGACCTCGATGACAACAAGCGGATTTGGCTGGACCAACTTGACTGAAGCGACAGAACCGGTTGGGGGCGTTCGACTACAGATCTAGGCGGAGCTGAAGCGACGGAAGCATTCGACTACATATCTGCGTGCGGTTGAAGTGACGGAAGCGGTTGGGGGCATTTGGCTACAAATCTGGGCAGGGTTGAAGACTCGCGAGCGACGTGCACAGCTGGCCAACTGGCGAGGGAGCTGAGCAGACGACGAGGAAGAGGGCTGGCACAACTGAGAAAACGACGGAATGAAAAACTTAATAATAGTGGCGTGAACGGAGGCGAGGAGAGAATGAAGGCTGACGGTGGATAGGGTTCTCGGGCGCACGGAAGAAGAAAAAAATTGGGGGAAGGGGAAGGTCGTGATTGAGATGGTGAAGGAGGAGGGAAAGAGTTTTTAATTGAGAGAAAGAAATGAAAATGGGAGAGGGAAATTTTATTTTATTTGATAATTTTGGAAGGAGGGAAACCAAATTTGAGAGGGAAATGAAAAATAAATTCTCTACACGATCACTGAGTAAAAAATAAAGTCTCTACACGATCACTGAGTAACACTAGACGATCGCCTACTAAATGCTACACGATCACTGACCTCGGCTACATAATCGCTTAGCTCTGCTACATGATCACTGAGTAACAAAATGTTATACGATTACCTACCCAATGCTATATGATCACCTACCAAATGCTACACGATCGCTGAGTAACAAAATGCTATACGATCACTTACCCAATGCTATACGATCGCCTACCAAATGCACGATTGCTGAGCTCGGCTACATGATCACTTAGCTCTACTACACGATCGCTGAGTAACAAAATGCTATACGATCACCTACCAAATGCTACACGATCGTTGAGCTCGGCTACACGATCACTTAGCTCTGCTACACGATCGCTGAGTAACAAAATGCATAACGATCGTCTATCTAATGCTATACACGCCATCTACCAAATGCTATACGATCGCCTACCAAATTGGAGGCCTATCAATATCCGAAATATTCTATCAATCTCCGTTTTTTAAACCTTTTACTTGATACGAAAAAAATGTCAAGTAAGACCTTATATTACTTGACACGAAAAATCATGTCAAGTAAATGTTCGCGTGAAAATATCCGAAATATTCTGTCAATCTTTGCTTTTTTAACCCTTTTACTTGACACGAAAAATATAATAAGAGCTTCTTATACTTGACACGTGAAAGTGCCAAGTAAGACCTTATATTACTTGACACGAAAATCGTGTCAAGTAAAGGTTCGCGTGAAAATATCTGAAATATTCTGTCAATCTCCGCTTTTTTAACCCTTTTACTCGATATTTTTTTTGTCCAAAATCATTACTTGCCGTTTTTTCCACATAGACGTCAAATAATTAAAAACTACAAGTGTCAAGTAATGTAGATTTTGTAGTAGTGGTAGGAGCATATCCGAAATGTAGAAAAATGTCTTCTATAGCATATTGATTTTAAATTTTGAAGCCTCAAGTGCATTCATTTACGACAAACTTTAGGAAGAAAAATTGTTTTATGATGATCACATTTTATGGCATCCAGCTGTATTTTGGTATTAAACAATAATGACAAATAATTACTACCATTAATATCAAATGCTACAAATTCTATATTTTAATAATATTTTATAATAATACTATTACAAAATATTATATTTATATTAGAAATTTAATATATATAAAATATGTACTACACATTTAATTTATTAATTATAACTAAGAGAGAAAAATCGACATACCTTTAGGACCTACCTTTAACGAGGAAAACGATAGGAGCTCGATAACTTGTTGTGAACTTGAGGAGTACAACGGGAACAAGATACCATAAACCTATATATTAAAATAAATAACATAAATTAAATATATAAATAAATATACAAAAGATTTTAAAAAAAAAATATGAATTTCTCCAACTTTCTCCAATCTTTTTTGGAATTTGTCCAATGTGTGTCTCAAAATCCACTAAATGTCACAATTTTAAGCAACTTAGCCAAGTAGGAGTGTGGATTACATTGACATCTAATAATGTTGTAAAATTAAAATATATAGACAACACTTCAAAAAATGAGGGGTATGATAACATGTTAAATCATGTGATGAACATTCTATTATCATAATATTATAATATCAATTACGGATTCAAACAAGGACAATTGACAAAAATGACCTTTTTTCAAGTTTTGGTTTTTTTTTGGACCATTTTTTAAAAAAATAAGTTTTGACCCCCACAATTTTGAAAACGAATGAAAAATTACCCTAATACCCTTCATCATTTCAAAACTCACTCAAACCCCCAAACTCACTTTTTCTTTTCCATTTCACTCTTCTCCATTCCAAAAGCTCAATCTCACTCATTTCACTCTCCTCATTCCACATTTCCTTGTCATTCTCCTTTTTATTAAAGATCATTGGATTTTTTACTAGTATGGATTTTCATTTTGTTTCACTCAATGTGTTAGTTTATGTTAGGTGTTCTTGTGTGAATATTTGATCTATGTTAGATCTATGTTGAATGTTATTTTTTTTTTTCCTAAAAACATCATGTTCGACATTTTCTGAATAAGTTGAGCTTAAAATGTGTTTCCAGAAATCGGTCTACCGCTGAGCTCATAACATTTGACTGGTATGTGACCGGGGAACAATTTGAGGTTGCTGAGGATAAATTTGGGGAAAATGGATTGTGCCCGGTGGTAGACCGGCCGAGCCATAAGTGATTTTCGACCGGGTATGGGTGGGAAGATAGAAAAAGGACGAGGGGGAATGGGGCAAAATCGGGTAAGAGTAGGTGGCGCCGGTCTCGGCTTTGGTCGAGTATTGGACTGGGGTAGGGAGGCACCGGTAAAGAGGGGGCGCGCTGAGAAGAAGTGGGTGTGGGACTAAACGATCACTTTAGCTATGATCGATGGAACGGGAGGGCACCCATGTAGAGAGGGGGCGCACAGAGAAGAGGGCGGGTATGGGACTAAACGATCAACTTATGTAATACTAAACGATCACTTAGATATGATCGATGGGAACGAGAGGGCACCGGGTAGAGAGGAGGCGCGCAGAGAGGGGGCAGGTATGGGACTAAACGATCGCTTAGTAGAACTAAACGATCACTTAGCTATGATCGATGGGAACGAGAGGGCACCGGGTAGAGAGGGGGTGGATATTGGGACTAAACGATTGCTTAGTACTATCGCCTAGTACTAAACGATCGCTTAGCTATGATTGATGGGAATGGGATACCCTGCAAATTGACTCCAATGGTAATACAAATATGGTCTAGAAATGAAGTGATTGGTAACTTTCGTGCATCTTTTAACACTTCATGTATGCATTTGGCGAGATTTGTTGTCATCTAATTGTATCTTCTATTACATTGGTAACCCTAGCCCACCGCTCAAGACCGATTTCCTCTAGGTATTTGCGTGCACCTGGATACCCTGCAAATTGACTCCAATGGTACTTGAACACAGACTCACGACTTGCCTTCGCTACTTTATCGAAAATATCGAAAATATCTTTATTCTTAAAATTCACTAATAAATTAGCTTTCAAATGATGGATGCAGATACCATGAAATGCTTTTGGGAAGACCGTGATAATTGCCTTTTTTATGCTAGGGTGTCTATCTGATACTATAACCAAATCATGAACTTGCCCAATTGCACATCTTAATTGATGAAGGAACCACACCCAAGATTCATCAGTTTCTCCACCAGATATACCGAATGCGACTGGGTATATTTGATTATTTCCATCGACCTCAGTCGCAAGCAAGAGTTTACCACTGTATTTATCCTTTAAATGTGTTCCATCTATAATTAAAACAGAGCGAATGCAGTTCAGAAACCCCCTTATGGAAGCACCAAGAGCCATAAAGACGTGCTTGAAATATTTATCTTCTTGCAGTTCATATTTAAAGGTTGAACCAGGATTTTCAATTTGTAATGCTTCACCAAATTTAGGTAACTTCTTGTACGATTCTTCTAGTGACCTCCAAACAAGCACTAACGCTTCTTCCCTTGCCCTCCATGCCTTATCATAATTTAAACTCACACCATAGTCTTGTTTTATATCATTGACAATGTCTTTCGGTCTATATGAACGACTAACATCTTCAAACTTCGACGAAATTAGATGTTCGAGAACCCAACTAGAAGCTTGTCTATGATCGTTAGTCAATATTTCATTTCTACATGTGTGGACATTGTCATACTTAGAGATCTTAAATATTTCACAATTTTTCAATTTAACAGCTCGAAGTCTCCATTTTCATTCTTCAACTAAACATATAACTTTGTATAATGTTGTGGTCGACTTCTTCACCCTAAATTGAAAGTTACCTCTAATTTATAACATAGATAATCACATCTTTAAATCCTTCTTAGATATAAATATGTCACCAACTTGCACATCTTCAGAAGAATAAAACTGACCTGGCATGGTGATTGTGCTACTAGAAGGATGTGACAAGTCACGACCCGTTGCATGTGACGAGCCTCCATAGTCTTTGATTGTTCGTTCTTCTGCATGATGTGTTTGGTGGGTGTTTATCTTGGGTTCCTCTTCATCTTCATTCTCCCTTCAAGACCAATCATTGAAATATTGACCTTGGTCTGCATCATCCCCTAAGTTATGAGTCGCCAAATTACTAGGCGACGAAGTAAGTGATGAGTTAAAATATGTGGGAGAAAATTGACTATCCGACTCCATCTTCCACAGTACTGGCCTAGATGTTGAAGGGATTTATTCATTTCGTCGAACATATGAATTATTTGGATGAAATCCTTGATTTGTTGAACACTTTGGAAGCGTGGATACATAAAGAGGTATTACTAAGACCTCTTCCCATGTAAGAAATGTGTGTAGATCTCCATCATTACGAATTACAAATGCAGGGGCTTTGGATCTCAATTGAAGTATACATCTTATAACAAGATCATACTCATCCGACATTATACCACTTATCCTATAAACTTCGGTCAGGAATTCATTATAGGTCGTGTCCAACTCAATGTCAAACCCCCACAACTCTCCTCCATCGTAATCCTTTTCCCTTTCATTCCAAACGCCACCGAAACTAATCCAAACACGAGGCATTCTCCTACATTTTATATAGAAAATGTACTAATATAATGCAATAAAAAGAAAAAACACGATTCTGTTTTTTGGCCCGGTGGTCCACCCGACCGGGTCCACCACCGGGCCAAAAAATAGAAGCATGGACTTTGTGTGCGCTCGGTTGGGTAACCCGGTGAAGCACAGCCGGGAATCTAACTTTTGCTTCTTACCTAGTGAAGCCCGGCCGGGTATCAAAAAATAATATATATTTTTTAATGTTTTTTTATAAATTGATAAATAAATATCAAATGCAAGACATTATTAACAAAAAAAAAAAAAAACATACAATTAACAAAACAACCATAACTCAAACTCCAAAAATCAACCTCAAAAAATTTATAAATAAATATCAAATGAAGGGCATTGTCAATTTTCCTAATAATTAGTGAACTATTGAGAATACATATAAAAATGAAATACATACCTTCTTATGACGGAGTGTACAAAATTATAGCTTCGTGAGCTTTAAGTTTTGGACTTTTGATGAAGAGAAATTCTTAGTGGAGAATTTGATAAAGAGATACAAGTCTAGAAATGGTTTTTGGATAAATTAATTTTAGGTGGAATATGAATTAATTTGGTAGGTGGGTGGTTGAAATTGAAAATGGCCATTTAATAAGAGGCTGAACCGGATTGCACCTTGAGAAAACCGGTCGCTTAGCTCTCCGCTAGCCTATCAGTTTAAAATCAACGTATCATTTATTTTCCACGCCACAAGTCGCTTAGGTCTACATCTAAACGACGCTCCAGTTCTATCGCTAGCACTTCAATCGCACGCTTAGCCACCTTGTAAGCTAAGCGATGGTAGTGCCATCGTTTAGAAAAATCCAGACGTATCGTTTAGTTCCCCAC
The DNA here is from genome assembly GCF_009727055.1 of Benincasa hispida. NCBI lineage: Eukaryota > Viridiplantae > Streptophyta > Magnoliopsida > Cucurbitales > Cucurbitaceae > Benincasa > Benincasa hispida. The sequence continues at coordinate 65,391,096 of NC_052351.1, read as the reverse complement.
CACGATCGCTTAGGTCTAACATCTAAAACGATCTCTCAGTTCTATCGCGGAGCACTTCTACGCATCACTTACAATCGTGTAGTGCCATATTTAGGAAATCCAATTATCACTTAGTTCCATCGAGTCATAGCTTAGCGATTCATTAGTACTAGCCGATGTACTAAGCAATCTTTAGTCTCCATATCCCGCCCTTTCTTTGCACGCCTCCTCTCTTTCCGGTGCGCTCCCGTTTCCATCGAATCATAGCTAAGCGATTTGTTAGTATCGGCCGAGGTACTTAAAGTGATCGTTTAGTCCCATATCTCCCCTCTTACCCGTCCTCCCGTGCCAATCGATATACTAGCGATCGTTTAGTACTAGACGCATGGTTTAAAGCATCGTTTAGTCCAATTATCACTCCCCTCTCTATCCCGTGTCCTCTCTCATACCTTCCCATTTTATTTCTTACCTTCATTCTACCCATTTATTTTTACAACCCAACAAACAAGTTCCTAACACTAACAATCCAATGTACGCTTTGCAGGAATGATATGTACATTTTGGTAGAATATCCGGTCTATAAAAAAAAAATGAAAAATAGTTAGATTGCTTATGCTAATAGCAATGTGAAAGAAAAGTCAGCAACCTGATTATATGTCACTAAAAGATGAACGACTAATCTTATATTTATTGTGACGAGTATTATGTGATGTGATAATACATCTGGGAGTAAGTAACATGAGCGTAGCGAAGATATTAAATTTTGGTGTACGATAACCGATTTTTCGCTGGGGTTGTATAGATAACACATTAATCGATCTAGGTAGCAATGAATTTCTAGTAGTTGTTCGAGGATGTTGAGAAAAAGTATACTGTTTGTGCGAATTACATTGGGGAGGAGCTAAAAATCACGATTTAATGTGTGAATGAAAGAGATCTTGGAGAGGAGAAATATTATTTGTATTCTTTTGAAATTAATTTGGTAGGTTGATCGTGAAATTGGAAAGTGAAATTACAGTAAGGGAATATAGATAATGTGTACAACAAATCTGTTTTGCCTATGCTTATATCATTTCATCATCAATAGGGTCACAAATAACTTGTTTTTCAAAAGTAGGTCATTAATATGACAAAACAATACTCCCAAATAAATCATATTTTTGTCCAATTTTCCTTCATACAATTCTTCCTCGTTATCATAATTTCGATAATTTTTTAGAAGAATTTCAACGACATCGTCATTTGGTATCCGTGATTCTCTTAGAAATTAGTTTTAAAGCCAAACGTTTCAAATTAAGCGAATTCCATTTTGACTTCTCTTGATGGCCACACTAACTTGAACAGTCACGACACAACAGCTGAAGAAATCCAAAATCTTTTTGAGCCAAATGAGTGGCGCCACGAGATGATGACACTCAAGACGCAAGCTCACTCTCAGACACAACGTAAGTGATCGTCAACAGCCCACGAGTTTTGCCAACAGAGAATCCCATATGGGCCTCACCGTTGGAAATCCCAACCAAACCCCAGGGACTTTTTTCCTTCTTCAAAACTCCTTTCTCCGCCTTCAACACCAACCAACAACAATGGAAGGCTCTCTTCCGACCTCGACTTCAATACCACCTCCTTGTTCCGCGTTTTCACCCGATCTCCCCACACCCATTTTCGTCTCCGACCGTTTTTTGCCGGTTTTTCGAAATCGGCCACCATGGACGACGGAAATGGAGATTCTCGCCGCCCAGTGATTTTGGAAGTGAACCTGCTCGGCAAAGACTTAATTGGTCGTTGGGAAAGTGTTATGGCTTTGCTGCCTGCTGCTGCTGCTTTAAGCTCTCGTTTGCTGTGATTCCCCTGCTCTTGCTGAAGTCTCTCACTGTTGCTTTCCCAGTTTTTCCCGTGCCCCGAGGTTAAATTTGTTTACGTTTCTTTTTTGATTTTCTTGCCCGTAAGTGTTAATTGTCTATTTTGAAACCAATTGGCTAAACTCCATAAGATCGTTGCTAAGCTGTGATAAGTGGTTTATGTTAGGCTGATTGGTAAATGAAAAAAGGCATCGTTTTGAGTGATTTTGAAATAGTTAAAATAAACTTTTTGTTGTGCTTTTCTGTGAAAAATTGCTTTTGAGTGGTTCTCAAAAATGGTAAAATCACTTTTGTCATTTTAAAAACCACTTAAAATTTTTTATAACTCAAAAGTACGTAGTGAAAATTATGGTTAAGATATATAACTTCATTAAATTTGAGTCATTAAGTGTTAGAATTTAGAAAATGGATTTGAACCATTACTGTAAATATAGACTTTGAGTGTTTAGACTTTTATCATTGCATCTATGTTGTTTCATTACTAAAAAAAAAGTTTCTAACTAATCACTGGACTTCAATTGAATGACCATGATTAATTAAAGCTTGCGGCGGCATACTGATTGTAATATTTAAGAAATTGTATGCAAATCATCACTGTATGCTCTTAATGTTGCAATAAGTTTTTTTTCCATCCTCATGTTAGTGTTAAACAAATAATCGCACTCATTAGTTATAAAATTGAACTTTTACAGACCTATTAGAAATCTTTTAAGAGAGTAGAGGGAGATATTTTCATGAAGGAATAGTACGGACTAATAGGCATAAAACTCTTGAAAGCTTAGATTCCCTAATTAGAAAACTTTTTATTATATGGATGACTACGTAAACAACAACCAACGAAAGTTTTGGTACCAAACTTAAATTTCGATGAAAGGTGTTTGAGGTTTTCTTTCAACCGTTCTCTTTCCAAAATGAGAAAGAATTGTCATATCTGGAATTAACAAATACGAAGAGCCACATTATGTGCTTCTCACCTGTCTCATAAGACTAGGCTCTATTTCTGCAGTAAGATTATGATCGTTGATTTTTAGCGACTTCCTGTTTTTGATAGTTATGTCACATACGTGATCATAAGTAGTTTCCGAATGTATCTATTTTGCGTGGTGCTGTTTCTCTTTTTGTTAATTTCAGGTTGAATAGGCAGTTCAAGAGGCATGCTGAATTGAAGGCTTGGTAGGATCTATCAGACAGATGAATACTGATCCACTTATTAATCTATCATGTACTGCCTATTAATCATCATTCAACGATCAAACCTTATACAATAAAGTGATTCAAAGTCTGTCTTGAAATTTTTATTTGTAAAAAAATTCAAATCAGGAATTGATGAACAACACAAGCATTGAAGATGGAAGCGCTCCGATATCAATAATGCTTAGGTATATTTAGAGATGGTTTTTCGCTAGGTTGTGAGAGATAACTGTGTTAGTTTTTCGTACATAGTGCGATGCTAATTACTGAGTCCTTCGGTTTCTAAATTTATGAGAGCAACTCCATGAAGATGATTCTCATTTGCAGATATTGGATCTATATAGTTGCAGCACTGTGAATGTTCCCTTGAAGGGCGCTAAAATAGCATATAAGCTTAAGTAGGCTGCTGCTAGATTGGTATCATTTACCAACGGCATTGGAGACTGAGAAAGCGTTTGCTGAGACGCATCATAACTGTTGTGTTGTAAGAGTATTCTCCATTGATCACGAAAGATTAAGCTGTTTAGTTAGAAGTTCATTCGCAATGTTGTTTATCATTGATGGTGACATACAGCATTATACTACGGATTTTGTTGCACAAGATTTCATGCAGGTGACTTAGGTGCTATTTAAAAGAACGTTCATTATCGAGTACGAGGTCTTCTATTGCAGGATATAATTCTTTAGGCTATTTGGCACACATTATTGCTAACTTGACACAAGATGGAGGAGTAACAAGAGCTATTCGATTAGGCTTTTGCACGTGATAGATAATCTCATAATGTTTTGACACATTTTTGACACAGGTTTCTGATTATGACAGTAATATTAAGCTTAGGACACATGCAACTTGTGTGGGGAATTACGTAAGATTAAACCAATAATGTGTCCATTTTGTAGAAATACAATTTTAAATGAGCTCTTTTCACATATAGCTTGATTTATAGATAAAAAGTCAACAACATTATTTATACGGTTCTTAATTATAGCTCTAAACTGTTGCCTATACAAACAGTTATATCCATATATCTATAACTTCTCGATTAGAATAACTTAAATTAGTAACACAACACATTTTGGTTTTAATTACATTTCATGCGATGGTAATAATTAAAAGCTATTTATTATAAAGTATTATATAATAGTAAAAGAGATAGAATCTAAAGCATAATTTTGAATTCTTAACGGAGTGACAAATATTCTTTTTGCGGCCTTCCTATAAATTGTCGAATGACCATATTTTAAAAAATATATGTATTGCGAATTGACCTGCTCTGTGCCTGCGTAATGGATATCGCACATATACACATAATAAATGTATTCGGTGAAATAATTGCTACTCATCAAGTGCCAGTGCACATTATGAAGGTCGTCACTCTCTGTCAATGGTGTTAACAACACAATAATAACTGGCATGCTCGCGTTAGTAGAACGTAAATTCCTGGATTGAATTGAGATAGCCTCGTTAGTTGTCATGAAAATGATTTGACTAAGATCGATCATATTTCACCCGAACTGAAGACTCACTACAATATTCTAAAACAGATAAGAGTAATCCCTTTGAATACCAACGTAACTATAATTCGTGAATGTTATCTCTTAAATTCCCGTTTTCGAGAACGATATGTTCTTAAAATCAGGTTGTAAGTCTTCCTGGTTAGGTTTCTTAGTATATCGTAAAGACGTAGCTATCTCTTAACGAGAATAATTCGGATGTATATATCATTCATTATTTTGTTATATGGCCGTTTTCAAATTGATTTTATGCTGTGCTTATTATTTTTTCATTTGAAATGTAGCATTATGAATTTGTAATTGGGGGAAGAGAGCGAGAAGATAGAAGAGAGTGAGAGAGAGGCAAGAGTAAGAAGAGAGAGCGAAGAGCTAAGCACTTCAATTGCTTGTCACAACTTAATGACAAATGTTCTCTAACTTTGTAGGATGACAGAAAAGTGTCTTCTTTATTATGATAGGAGTGTGAATTGGGATGAAAATGAAAATTCGTTATTATTGGGGAGAGTTGACAGAGAATCAATGGTGTCTATTATTGAAGTATGGATAACTTAAAATCTCAACATTACAAGGGTTACAAATGTCAGTCCTCAGAGTTTGTTCTATGAATGAAGAGTTTAATTATTAAGCTTGAATAATGAAGTCCCTCCCCCCAACGATACATAAAGGAATCATGATGAGTTCGCTTCATTCTTTTCCGAAAAAAAAAAAGAGAACTTATTGACTTCATTATCTGTGACTCCTAAAATCGAATCAGGACGAAACATATTAGAATGAAGTTAGAAAAATGTAGTTGTGAATGATACGACTGTGGACAGACATACGAGAATCATATTCAGTTTCGTCGAGAGAGGATTGAATATTCCAGATTGTCACCAATACTGTACTATCAACATTATCACTAGACAATGACCGCACTAATCCAGCAAGATGAATCAAGTGAATTATGGTGATAACCAGATATTGGAAGCGGTTTACTTTCAGTTGTTGGTAATGAGAGATCATCTAGAACTTAATTAATATGGAATTCGTGGTCATCCAGAGCACGTTGTGGGTCTTTCAGTGATTGTTAATTAGCAATTCAGCAAGGATTGAATGAAAATGGATGTGAACATAGAGATGTCGCGTTGTTCTCTACACGGCTTTCAGTGTTCACCATTTGTGTCTTCAAGTCATAGGGGAGGTTGATTATTGTCCTGTAACCTTCTTCATCTATGACGAGAACGTTGAGAGTTGTGTCAACTATTTTGAATAAAAATAAGACTTGAAATGCGAATAATCATTTGTGGCCATCGCACAAAATTTTGATTTAGGGTCAGAAAGTCAACCAAATCTTGTTCACTGTCAATGTATTAGGAGACTTTGTAAGTGGATGCCCTTCGTGCATTAAAAATGGAAGGGTCCTGATATATTCAAGATTTACTAAAGTACTGCAGTTCGACACATATTCCATTGAATTCCTGAAATCACGATCAGTGGACAAGCAACCTGCTAACGGTTGTTGGTCGTTATTAAAGATAATGTTTACAGGAATAGGGCGTATTTAATAAATTATTGTATATTGTCAGAGGATATGAGGAGAGATTATGGCGTGAACATATAAGTGTATGATAGGAAGCGTGGATGCAAGGAAGTCGCATAGAATCTCCCTAAGGTACTCCAGAATACTATACTCCGATAACTACATTGCTATGGGAAGCGTTTAAAAATAGAGATTGGGGTACAGTGTTTGAGATCAAACTTGAAGATGAATGTGCATTTCAAGTATATTTTTTAGTGGCATTAGGGTCTTGTATTTAGAGGTTTTCGCAAGCTATCGGCCTGTGAAATTGTTGAATGGGTCGCGACTTGAAAGAAAAGTACAAGAGACCATGTTGGTTGCAGTTTCTATGGACAGGAACAATCAATTATATCCACTAGTATGCAATAGTGGATCAATGAAATCGATGATCATGGAAGTGGTTTTTATGTCGAAACTTGAATATGCAGTATCAGAGAACCCGATAATATATGGTGTTTGTGTCCTGATCGGATGGTATTTCTATCAACAATACATTCGTCGGCATTTTTTCCGCATAGCATTTGCACTGATATTGTCATGTGGACGACATTAGAACAGAATCTTATTAACAAATTTTAAGGATAGTACGGTCTGTTTGGGTGATATTAGAGGATGCAGCAGGGCATTTCGCATGAATAGAGTTCAGACAAAATGGGACGAACTCCGAGTTTTCCCAGACGATGTTGTCTCGAAAATGATTTGGAAGATCATCAGTCCTTCAAAGGTGGGCATGACCAACAAATGCAGAGTGTTTTTAATTCGTTAACCTAAAGAGTATCCGACTATTTGCTCAATAGTATGCTGATGAACATGTTTGAGAAATGCTCATCGTAGTTCTATACGAAATGGGGAATTATCTGGGTGCACTCTTCGGACGACATTGCACTCTGACTATGTGAAACCCAGATTTGGCAAAGTTGGGGTCGATAAGGGCAGACGATATCGAGTTTGAGGCCTATTGATTGTTACAGGTCCACGTGCGAGATAATCGATTAGACAGTAATTGGTGGAATTCTTCAACACGAAGGAATGCACGTGTAAGGAATTCGACTCACTTGGGTATCTCCGTGTTGCAATTAATTGTGGCCGCCAAAGGAACGAAACAATCCTCATTTAGAGTCTTTGCAGTCCGTAGTGGACTCTTGTAATATGGGGAGATTCCAGTCAACTGTTGTAGTACTCTATGTTCTGAATGCCCTTAAAACGTTTAAGCCACTACATTTTCTGCCTTGTTTTTTTCCGATCATTGCTATACTTCGTGTAAGAACTAATTGATCTTCAACAACACTCTCTGTCATTTTCAAACTCCAACGCTTGTAATTGTATTCTAGAGACGGACATGTAAGGTGTTCTTCGTCACTAGTTACCGAAATACTTGATTGCAAGTTCATGTGAGGATGGCTCATTGGCTGATCAACTAGCATAAGGGGATCGTCACAAACCAGTCATTCAACAAAAAATCATCATTCGAAAAAAGTGACGAACCTTTCACCACAGGGAATGAGATTGAGTTTAGCTCTTGTGCTTATTCCAACTTATTCTCAACAACAACCATGTCAACGTCTACAAATCGTCCCAAAAAACTGTTCTCGTTAACATCTCTAACTGCCTTGGGGTAAGCTTCTCCTTCATAGTCCTTGTTCGCGATTAGGCAGTGTGGGCCAAGCTTATTAACTTGACTAGGAATTGGTCTACAAGTATTTCAGAAACGTGTTTGACATCTTAATCACTCTGCAGTGAAATAAAGAATTCAATCAGTAACTCCTTCAGAAAAAAAATTATAAAAACCATTCTGTTTAAAGTCTTCGTTGGTATGCTCTCTAGTATCACTCTCTGGTATCGCTTTCGTTGGTATCGCTCTTTGTAAACTCGCATTATCTTGCTCACAGTTCTTTCTTTTTACTCCGTCATAACGCACAGAACACATCGCAAAACAAAAAAAAAAACAAAAAATACATAGGTTCACAAGTATTTCTAAACCTTCTGAGAATTGACCCACCTTCCGTGTCGCTTCTCTCTATATCGTCTGCGATTTCATCTCACTTATCTTGCTCACATTCTCTCTTTTTACTCGTCTCAACCAACAGAACCATCGAAAACAAAAAAAAAAAAACAATAATAACCAATAGGTTCACAGTATTTCTAACCTAGAACGACCCCACAAAGCCCCATTACCGTCAGTTTAAGACATTTTCAGGCAACAGATTTGAAATCACTTACTGCGACCAGGATTCGATTTGCAGCAGCGAATACTTTGCAACCCAAAATGATGGATTTTAAGTAGACGCAGCAAAACTGTCTAGAGCTTAATGACAATATGAGCCGTTACGCTTGGGAAAATTAGAGAGTTTTTTTAGTTTTTTGATTTTCAGTAAAAGGTAAGAAAGACAAGAGGGAGAGCAATTTACATAATTTGGTATGGCGATGATGTCCAGCAGAGGGTCAGTTGTGACATGTATTTTTTAAAAATGGGTCATTTTGACATTTTGTGTCCAAAAAATGGGTCATCGTACAATTTTCCCTAAAATAATATAATTCATAAAAATAAGTGAGGTACGTATTTGTTCACTTGTGTGTGAATAGTAAAAAAAAAAAAAAAAATAAAAAAAAAAAATCTGTGTTCTTTCTTTTTAATTCATTGACATTGCAGAATTGTTTTATCCATCAAATAGATGGTAGCCCTGCTGCACGTTGGCATACATGAAGGAGATGAACTGGTTGAAATTAACGGTAGATTATTTTTCCTTTTCCTTTTTTTTTCTTTTCTACAATGTGCATTCAATTCCTAAGCTCTTCATTGATGTCTGTTATAATTCTATAGTTAGGGTTTTCCATTCTTGTAATATGTCCATATTTTCATTTTTTCTATCCTGTTGTACACTGTATATTAATATCTTTGGCGAATGAATAAAGTATTCTGAATTCCTTATTCTCCAAACCTAAAGTTTTACCATGGTAATTCAGACCCTCTAAACAAACTTTAGGGTTTTATAAACTTAGGGTTTGAAGAATTTAGAACCCATTGTGATATGTTTTGGGTTTTGTGGAGAGGTAAGTTTACACTTTTTACTCACAGTCACCGTCTTTGGTTCGTTCGTGCGTCGTAGCCACCACCGCCGTAGTCATCAGCTGCCGCGGTGCTGGAAAAAAGAAAAAAAACTGTTTTTTTTGACACGCCCAGTCCAAACGAGGGCCAGCCCTGCTGACTACAAAACCCCAAAAGTCCGTTGCCATCCTGAGCAGCGCGTGAGCGCACGCGCCGATTGTTTGCAACTTGCTGTCCGTCCCACGCGCCGGTGCGTGTAAGTGCGCGTGCCGCCGTCGTTTTCGTCGACTTCTGTGTGGTTCCTCAGTGTTGTTGGCTCTTGCTTGGTGTGTGTTGTTTGGGATATAAAGATATACCTCACTGCTTGGAAAGGAGCATCTCTTTCGGTAAAGTTAGGATTGTACCTGCTTGTCCGGTGTCTATTTTTGGAAGTAATGCTGAATAAGAAACCAGTAAACGTATGAAGATTGTTCCTATGGCTGGTCAAAAGTAACTGACACAAGTGAATGGATCCAACTACTATTCATTGGAGACATAATCCAGAAGGTGTTGTTTTGCTATACTTGTCAATAATTGGCCATACGAAACGTGAATGGCCAAAGATTGTGAATAAGGGTCAGAGGATTGCCAATCAACCCTCTTACACATGTCCACTCTACTCCTGATATCTTGAACAAGTCAATTACATTCTGCAGAGGGATTTGCTAAATTCAGCAGATCAAAGTTTGAGGGCAATCATCTCTAATCCCATAACGACCATCGCAAGAGTCATTGCAGGGTCATCAATTCTTCTATTCCTACGTAAAATGGGTCATTGACTTGCGCTACAAGACCATATGACAGGTAACCCAGTTTTATTCTCTAACTTGTACATCTACCTCTTACTAATGTTCACTATAGTGTGGAACCTCCACTCCCTTTTAGGATTAGGAACCGCTCATTCTCACTGAATCGATTTTCTTGTCATCAAATTTTTAAATTTTACCATATTCTCGTTAATTTGATTTCCCGGTCAGTGAAATCCCTCGTGATCTTCATTGTTTGGTGTCTCCTTTTTTCCTTGTTATTGCTTATTTCAGGACTTACTGACGAAACAGACATTGGTAAAAGGGCGGGAATTTGGAAGATTCTTTACTTCTTGAACCACAAACACCTACAAGCTTATCACATGCTCTACGTGTCATCTCCATTTGAAAAGCATTGCATTCGGGTCATTTGCCTATATCTCGTGTTGAAGAGTCCCTTCGTCCACAACTTAACCAATTTGTCTTCTAGATTGTGAGTCATGTCAGTTTGCTAAATTTATCTCTGATTTGTATCCCGAGTCAATAACAGCCTAGAGCTCCTTGTTAATTAGTCCATTAATGTTGGGGTCCCATATCCTGTTTGAGTCCATAAGAGGAGGGTTTAGGTATTTTGTTACATTTGTCGATGACTATTCTCGTGTACATGGGTTATATTTTAATGAAAAATCGTTCTAGTTACTCTCATTTTTGTAACTTCCATGTTGAAATTCAAACTCATTTAGTGTGCTCTTAAAATCCTATGAGTGATTAAGTGGCTAAGACATATTCCCTCATTACACTCAAGCTTATTTAGATGCCCCATGACATTCTTTTCATCAATCTTCTTGTGTCGATATCTCCATCTCAAAAATGGGTTGCAGAACGAAAGAATCATCATCTTCATTTGGACAGCGCAGAGCTTTGATGTTTTCAGATATCAGTCCAAAATTCTTTGGGCTTGATGCTGTTTCCACAGCTGTTTCGTTAATAAATTCGTATGCCCCTTTCCATCTTAAGGGTGAGATATCCTTTTGGTATTTTATGCCCAAGCAACATTTGTTTCCCATCCATTCCTAAAATAATTTGGGTTGTACCTGCTTTGTTCGGGATGTTCGGCTCTCAGCAATACGCAATCTGGATCCAAAGTCTTAAAATGTATTTTCCTGGTTATTCCAGTGTCTAAAAGGGGTATCTGAGTTTTGTCCTAGTCAAATAAATATTTAGTCTCTCCTGATATCAACGTTTTTTGAAACATACCCCAATTTTTAATCACCGTCTTTTCCCTCGAATAAGAGTCAGGGGAGCATAAGGAATTAGAGATTGTTCCTTGTCTACATAATAATTTCTCTTCCGATCCTCTTTATGATTCAGTCCTACCTGTGGTTACCTCTGACTCTGTCCCCCATCGTAGAGGTCTATACTCGACGACAAACCTCCTCCAGTTCCATGCCCTTACTAGAGTCTTCTTCGTCATTGGATCTAGAAACGGTGATGATCTTCCATTGCTCTCGTAAGGTAAACGTACACGTGCTCATCCTATTTCCTCTTTTGTTTCATATAACCATACTTGTCACCTTACATGTCACCATTGCATCCTTAGAGTTTGATCCTCCCGAAAACTGTTCATGAGCTTTGTCTCATCCCGGTTGGTGGCGCAATAGTGGAGATGATGCCTTAGATGATAATTGTACTTGGGATTTAGTTTCTCTTCCTGCAGGAGAAGAAGGCTATCGGTTCAATGGTGTTTGCAGTTAAAGTCCAATCCTGATGTTCTGTGCTCGTTAAATAGCGCGTCTTTGTAGCGAAAGGCTACGAAAACGTTGGCGTTGTCACTATGCTGATTACTTTTTCCTGTAGCAAAAATGGCATTCTTGAGGTTGTTTATTTCAATTAGCTCAATCAATCATTGGCCTTACATCAGCTTGAATATTAAAAATGTATTTTCTTCAGGTGATTATTCAAAAGAGGTTATATGGAGCAACCACCAGCGTTTGTTTGCTCAGGGAAATGGAATATGTGTGTTGCCTTCTAAATCCTTGTATCGGATTAAATACAGAGCCCAACGAGTTTAGTTTGGAAATTTAGTCAGGTGCATTGAAAGCTTTGGAATGCAGAAGAGCAGGTCATATCATTTCAGTCCTTTTTAAAGAGATCTGAGGGTGGGTGTATCTTGTTATCGTATATGTGGATGAATGATTGGGTGATTACTGGTGATTGAGCCCTTTAGGTATCCTATCCTCTAAAGATCTTTCTTCACAGTCAATTTCCATACAAAGATTTTTGGGCATGTTGATATCTTTCTTACGGATATTGAGGTAATAAGAAGCAAGAAAGGAATTCTTATTATCCAGAGAAAATATGTATTGACTATTGACTGAAACAGGAAAGCTAGGGCTAAGCCATGTAGTACACCAAAATGCCCGCAACTTAACAACTCACAAAAGATGGAGATTGCTAAAAAGATCCTGAAAGATATAGAGGTTAGTGGAAAAAACTTAATTACCTTAACAGTGACTCGACCCGACATATGCCATCATGTAGTTATTGTAAGTTTCAGTCATGTCAGCCACAGTTGATCCATTTGGCTGCAGTTGGAAAAGCATTCTTTGTATTTGAAGGCTGCTCTCGGGCGTGGTTTATATAATAGGGATTATGGTCATACTAATATTGAATGTTTCCAGACCGCCGATTAAGCAGGATCTAAAGAAAGACAGAAAGGATGGCAACCTCAGGGCTATTTTTTTGTTGGTGGTAATTTGAATTTCTTGGAAGAGAAGAAGCAAAGATGTGGTGTCACGTTACAAGTGTAGAACAGAATATAAGCATAATGAACACATCCTGTGTGAATTGTTTGATATATGGAACTTCTGTGAGTTGGGATTTGAAAATCACTACACGAACCAAAGTTGTGTGGATAATCAAACAACACTTCATAATTGCTCTAATCCAGTATTTCATGAAATTGACTAAAACATATTGAAGTGATCTTCCATTTTGTACGTTGAGAAAATTTAACAAGGATTGGGTATCTACAGGAATGTGAAGAACTGGAGAACAATGTATGAATAATCTTCACGAAAGCAATTGGATGAAGACGTATTATTAATCTATGACAAGTTGGCATGATAACAATATATGCTTCCAACTTGAGGGGGATAGTATAATTCTAAGTAGTTGGGTTTTTCCATTCTTGTAAATATTTGTGATATTTTCTTTTTCTAGAATCTTTTGTACACTTGTATATATTCATATCTGGTGAATGAATGAAGTATTCTATCTTTCTCAAACCTAAGAGTTTACGATGTCTAAGGATGAATTCTTCTCTGCATATTTCTCCTCAAAGATATCGTGCCACTCATTCCATCATGGAGCCTGTTTATGCCACACATTATAATACGTATAAGGAACCACCACAAATGTACAATAGATATGAAGTGTCTTCAATAGAAAATCTGTTACTTCTAGACTAAAATTCTGCTTCTCAAAGATGTACGTAGTCGATTGGATGTGCTTTCCTAATCCATAATAACAATATTCTTTTTCAGGTCATTTTTAACACAATAGTTGGTTTTATAGCTATTAACTTCTCCTGCTTTAATATGTACTTCTCAATGAAAAACCTTTTGTGGTTCAGTGGTCTGCAAGAAGAAGGTTTAAACGGAAGAACAAGTTGATTAATGAAGTCGAAGATACATACTAATTCTCTTCAACAATCATGAAGTGATTTAATTCGAGATAATTAATACTTTGCATTACATTAAGTCAATCTTTGATCTGACCTCTCTGCAGAAAATTTTATTTCCATCGTAATTTTTGTATGGTTCACCTAACTTTACTATTTGTGAGGCTTTAGGGAGACTGGATGCGTTTTGATGTGAAACAGTGGGCACTAAACTCCGAGGGCGTGTTTGGATACGTATAGTCCACAGTGAAAAAGTTCAGATGTATAGTAAATTGGTCGTTGAATGGCATACAATTGAAATGGCAAAAACGAGTATTTAATCAGAATTGATAGAACTTAAATTAACTGGGAATAGTGGTTGAACATATTTGAATTAATACAAAGAATAAACTACATAACTCCCAGTAATTTCAAATACTGGACACCTTTCTCTCTGAGATCATCTCATACTAAACCCAGAGCACGACCTTTCTATTATAGGCAAACGGATCTTAAAAACCTACTTTTCCATTTATAATGATGTCCTTGCTCTATGAGCTTAACACATATTGCTTTCATAAATTCTATTTACTAACAGCAATAGCAAATTTGATCGCACTACGTATTCATTGAGCATTTTATTTTTCAGTTAGAGAATA
>NC_052351.1:65353858-65376815 GCF_009727055.1 Benincasa hispida | reverse complement strand
GTGCCATGTTTAGGAAATCCAATGTATCACTTAGTTCCATCGATCATAGCTAGCATCATTAGTACTAGCCGATGTACTAAGCAATCGTTTAGTCCCATATCCCGCCCTTTCTTTGCACGCCTCCTCTCTTTTCCGGTGCCTCCTCGTTTCCATCGATCATAGTAAGCGATTGTTTACGTACTGGCCGATGGTCCCTAAGTGATCGTTTAGTCCCATATCTGCCCCCTCTTACCCGGTCCCTTCCCGTTCCCATCGATCATAGCTAAGCGATCGTTTAGTACTAGACGATGGTACTAAGCGATCGTTTAGTCCCAATATCCGCCCCCTCTCTACCCGATGTCCTCCTCATACCCAGTCCTAATAATCGCTCAGCTTTGGTGAATATCGGTCTAACTTTTCTTCACATTGCTATACGATCATCTAACTATTTTTTCATTTTTTTTTATATAACATATCATTCTAAAAATAATTTGGTGTAGATAACTTTTTGTGGGGTTGTAAACAAATTAAATTTGGTAGATGAATTTTTAGTGTTGGAATGTGAAAAATAATTTTTTGTCAATTATTTTTGGATAAAATAATTTTTTTGTGAATAAATCTTTGAGACGGAAATTTTTTTTGAATTAATTTGGTAGGTTGATCGTTGAAATTGAAAGTGAGAATTTAGTAAGGGAATAAGAGTAATTGTACAACAAATCTTTTCTATGCTTATATCATTTTCATCATCAAAGGGGTCACAAAAACTTGTTTTTCAAAAGTAGGTCAAAAATACAAAATCATACTCCAAATAAATCATTTTTGTCAATTTTCCTTCAAACAATCTTCCTCGATTTTCATAATTTCGATAATTTTTTTAGAAGAATTTCACGGACATCGTCATTTGGTATCCGTTGATTCTCTTAGAATTAGTTTTAAAGCCAAACGTTTCAATTAAGCGAATTCCATTTTGACTTCTTCTTGATGGCCACACTAACTTGAACAGTCACGACACAACACTCGGAAAAAATCCAAATCTTTTTGAGCCAAATGAGTGGCGCCACGAGATGACACCAAGACGCAGCTCACTCTCAGACACAACGTAGTGATCGTCACAGCCACGAGTTTTGCCACAAGAATCCCATATGGGGCCTCACCGTTGGAATCCCAACAAACCCCAGGGACGTTTTTCCTTCTTCAAAACTCCTTTCTCCGCCTTCACACCCAACCCAACAAACAATGGAGGCTCTTCTTCCGACCCTCGACTTCAAACCACCTCCTTGTTCTCCGTTTTCACCCGATCTCCCCACACCCATTTCGTCTCCGATCCGTTTTTGCCGGTTTTCGAACTCCGGCCACCATGGACGACGGAAATGGAGAGTTCTCGCCGCCGCCAGTGATTTTGGAAGTGAACCTGCTCGGCAAAGACTTATTGGGTCTGTTGGGAAATGTGTTATGGGCTTTGCTGCTGCTGCTGCTGCTTTAAGCTCCGTTTGCTGTGATTCCCCTGCTCTTGCTGAATCTCTCACTGTTGCTTTCCCAGTTTCCCGTGCCCCCGAGGTTAATTTGTTTACGTTTCTTTTTTGCTTTTCTTGCCCGTAATGTTAATTGTCTATTTTGAACCAATTGGCTAACTCCATATATGATCGTGCTAAGCTGTGATAAGTGGTTATGTTAGGCTGATTGGTAAATGAAATAAGGCATGTTTTGGAGTGATTTTGAAATAGTTAAAATAACTTTTGTTGTGCTTTCTGTGAAAATTGCTTTGGGAGTGGTTTCAAAATGGTAAAATCACTTTTGTCATTTTTAAAAACCACTTAAATTTTTTTTATAACTCAAAAGTACTATGAAAATTATGGTTAAAAGTATATAACTCATTAAATTTTGAGTCATTAAGTGTTTAGAATTTAGAAATGGATTTGAAACCATTACTGTAAAATATGACTTTGAGTGTTTAGACTTTTATGATTGCATCTATGTTGTTTCATTACTAAAAAAAAGTTTCTAACTAATCACTGGACTTCAATTGATGACCATATTAGATTAATGCTTGCGCGGCATACTGATTGTAATATTTAAGAACTGTATGCAAAATCAGTCCACTGTATGCTCTTAAGGTTGCATAATTTTTTTCATCTCATGTTAGTGTTAAACAAATAATTGCACTCATTAGTTATAAAATTGAACTTTTACAGACCCTATTAGAAATCTTTTAAAAGTATAGGGATATTTTCATGAAAGGAAAGTATCGGGACTTAATAGGCATAACTCTTGAAAGCTTAGAATTCTATTAGAAACTTTTTATTATATGGAGACTACGTAAACACAACCACGAAAGTTTTGGTACCAAACTTAAATTTCGATTGAAAGGTGTTTGAGGTTTTTCTTTCACCGTCTCTTTCCAAAATGAGAGAATTGTCATATTGGATGCAAAACAAACCATTTGTGCTTCTCCTTCTCTAAGAATTGCTTTTCTGCGTAGTTTCGTTGTTTTGCGACTTTCTTTTGATTTTTCCCATCTGTGATCAAAGTAGTTGAATGATTTTTGCTGGGTGGTTCTCTTTGTCAGGTGAATACAGTTCAGAGGACTCTGATTGAGGCTTGGGGATTGATCAGAGAAACATTCATTGATCCGACTTTTAATCATCAAGGTATCTGGCCTATTATCATATTAGAATATCATGTTTGCTTGCTAATTTTCATGTAAAGAAAATAAATGATATGAACAACAAAGCATGAAATGCTCCATAAAATAGATTTGCTTGGGTTTGTATGATGGCTTTTTTTCCTGTCTATTGCAGTAATACTGAAGTTGTTTTTTTTGGACCATAGTGCTGACTGCTAAAGTTCTAGTCTTGGTTAAATTAACTAAATCTGATGCAATATTGTTCCTCATTTGCAGATTGGGACTTAAAGTTGCAGCAAACAATGGTGGAAATGTTTCCCTTGAAGTCGGGCGATGCAGCATATAAGAAAGTCAGTGCAATGCTGTCTACGCTTGGTGATCCATTTACACGGATTATAAGCCCAAAGGTGTTTGCTAAGGCTATCATGTTAAGCTTTGACAAATAATCTGTTCGTTGTTTTCCCACATAGTTTTTATATTTTGACAACAAGTTGAATATGCTAGTTTGTGTTGGAAAAGTTTCTTGGCTGACTTTGTATTTGAAAGAACTTTCCCATTTATCTGACAGTTTCTATTGCAGGAGTATCAAAGCTTTAGGATTGGCAACGATGGCAACTTGCAGGGAGTAGGCCTCTACATAAATGTGGAACCAATAACTGGCCATTTGGTTAGTAACATTTTTCAAAATCTAATTTTTCACTATGCTGTTTGAAAAAGTCAAAACTTCATTATAGGTCTCTAATTATAGCTCAACTTGTTAAGACACTACATCCTTGATTAAAAAGTTAAAAATTTGAATCCCCAATATCATATAACTTCTCATCTGAATAATGACAAACATTTCTTTTAAAAAAAATAAAAATAAAGTAATAATAGTAACAACAATAAAATAATGGGAAATTTGTACGGATGACAAATTTTTTGGGCCCAAAATGTCAAATGACCAATTTTTAAAAAATAATGGCAATTGACCCTCTGCTGACATTATCGCCATACTAAATTACGTAAATTGCTCTCACAAGTGCCTCACATTATAAGTCTCACTCTCGTCTGGTTAAACACTCTCGCTCTCGCTTGAAATTCCCTGGTTTGATGAGATTGCTCGTTAGTGTACGAATGATTTGACAATTTTCACGACTGAAGCCTCAAATCAATAATATCTAAACACAATACAATGGTGATTTCTTTAAACTCTAAACTCCATGTCAGCGGTGATTACTTCTCCGGTTTTCGACGGTGTTTTGTTGAACGGAGTTTCTTCAAACGAAAGACGAGGCTTTTTCAGAACGGTATTTCATTATTTTGAGGCCGTTTCATTATTTTTGCTGTGTTATTTTTGGAAATGTAGCATTATGAAATTTTGTATTGGGGGAAAGAGAGCGAGAGATAGAATGAGAGTGAGAGAGAGCAAGAGTAAGAGAGAGAGCGAGAGTACACTTCAATTGCTTGTACAACTTAATGACAAATGTTCTCTTACTTTGTAGGATGACAGAAAAGTGTCTTCTTATTTGATATGGAGGTGATTGGGATGAAAATGAAAATTCGTATATTGGGGAGAGTTGACAGGAATCATTGTGTCTATTACATTGAAGTATGAACTTAAATCTCACATTTACAGGGTTACAAATGTCAGTTCTTCAGAGTTTGTTCTTATAATGAGAGTTAAATATAAGCTTGAATATGAAGTCCCTCCACGATACATAAGGAATGATGATGATGTTCGCTTCATTCTTTTCCGAGAAGAACTTATTAGACTTCAATTATCTGTGACGCTAAAATCGAATCAGGACGAACATATTAGAATGAAGTTTAGAAATGTGAGTTATGATGATACGACTGTGGACAGACAATACGAGGAATCATATCAGTTTCGTCGAGAAGAGGATGATATTCCATTGTCTACCAATACTGTACTATCAACATTATCACTAGACAATGACCGCACTAATCCAGCAAGATTGAATTCAATGAATTATGGTGATACAGAATTGAGCGGTACTTCAGTTGTTGGTAATGAGAGATCATCTAGACTTAATTATATGGATTGTGGTCATCCAGAGCAACGTTGTGGTCTTTCAGTGGATGTTAATTAGCAATCAGCAGGATTGAATGAAATGGATCGTGATCATAGAGATGTGCGTTGTTCTACAACGGCTTCAGTGGTTCCACCATTTGTGTCTTCAAGTCATAGGGGAGAGTTGATTATGTCTGGTACCTCTTCATCTAGGACAGAGAACGTTGAAGTTGGTCAACTATTTTTGAGTAAAAAAGACTTGAAAATGCGATAATCTATTTTGTCCATCCACAAAAATTTTGAATTTAGGGTCAGAAAGTCAACCAAATCTTTGTTCACTGTCAAATGTATTAGGGAGACTTGTAAGTGGAGCCTTCGTGCAGTTAAAATGGAAGGGTCTGATATATTCAAGATTACAAAGTACTGCAGTTCGCACACATATTCCATTGGAATTCTGAATCACGATCATGGACAAGCAACTGCTACGGTTGTTGGTCAGTTGATTAAAGATAAGTTTACAGGAATAGGGCGTATTTATAAATTTTGTCATATTGTCGAGGATATGAGGAGAGATTATGGCGTGAACATAAGTTATGATAAAGCGTGGAGTGCAAGGGAAGTCGCATATGATCTCACTAGAGGTACTCCAGAATACTTATACTCCATACTACATGCTTATGGGGAAGCGTTAAAAATAGAGAATTGGGGTACAGTGTTTGAGATCAAACTTGAAGATGATGTGCATTTCAAGTATATTTTATGGCATTAGGGTCTTGTATTTAGAGGTTTCGCAAGCTATCGGCCTGTGATAATTGTTGATGGGTCGCACTTGAAAGAAAAGTACAAAGAGACCATGTTGGTTGCAGTTTCTATGGACAGGAACAATCAATTATATCCACTAGCATATGCAATAGTGGACAATGAAATCGATCGATCATGGAAATGGTTTATGTCGAACTTGAAATGCAGTATCAGAGAACCCGATAATATGGTGTTTGTGTCTGATCGGATGGTATCTATCAACAATACTATTCGTGCATTTTTTCCCATAGCATTTCATGAATTGTGCATGTGACACATAGAACAGAATCTTATTACAAATTTTAAGGATAGTACGGCTGTTGGGATATTTAGAGATGCAGCAAGGGCATTTCGCATGATAGAGTTTCAGACAAAATGGGACGAACTCCGTAGTTTTCCAGACGATGTTGTCTCGAAATATTTGGAAGACATCAGTCTTCAAAGGTGGGCATGACCAACAATGCAGAGTTTTTTAATTCGTTAACTAAAGAGTATCGACTATTGCTCATAGTATGCTTGATTGAACATGTTTGAGAAATGCTCCAATCGTAGTTCTACGAATGGAGGAATTACTGGGCATCTCGGACGACATTGCACTCTGACTACTGTGAAACCCGATTGGCAAGTGAGGTCGATAAGGGCAGACGATATCGAGTTGAGCCTATTGATTGTTATCAGGTCCACGTGCGAGATAATCGATTAGACAGTATTGTGAATCTTCACACGAAGGAATGCACGTGTAAGGAATTCGACTCACTTGGTATCCCGTGTTTGCATGTAATTGTGGCCGCCAAGGAACGAAACATATCCATTTAGAGTCTTTGCAGTCGTAGTGGACTCTTGTAGTATGGGGAGATCCCAGTCTAGACTGTTGTAGTACTCTATGTTCTGAATGCCCTTAAAACGTTTAAGGTCCACTACATTTTTCTGCTTGTTTTTTTCCGATCATTGCAACCTTCGTGTAGTAGACTAATGTGATCTTCACAACATCCTCGTCATTTTCAAACTCCAACTCCTTGTATTGTTCTTCTAGTAGACGGACATGTAAGGTGTTCTTCGTCACTCGATTACCGAAATACTTGATTGCAAGTTCATGTGAGGATTGCTCATGCTGATCAACTAGCATAGGGGATCGTCACAAACCAGTCATCAACAAAAAATCATCATTCGAAAAAGTGACGACCTTTCCACCAACAGGGAATGAGATTGAGTTAGCTCTTGTGCTATTCACTTATCTCAACAACACCATGTCAACGTCTACAAATCGCCCAAAAACTGTTCTCTTGAACATCTCTAACTGCCTTGGGGTAAGCTTCTCCTTCATAGTCTTGTTCGCATTAGCAGTGTGGGCCAAGCTTATTACTTGACTAGGAAATTGGTCTACAAGTATTCAGAAACGTGTTGACATCTTAAATCACTCCTGCATGAAATAAAGATTCAATCAGTAAACTCCTTCAGAAAAAAATTATAAAAACATTCTGTTTAAGTCTCGTTGGTATCGCTCTCTAGTATCACTCTCTCTGGTATCGCTTTCGTTGGTATCGCTCTTTGGTAACTCTCATTTATCTTGCTCACATTCTTTCTTTTTACTCGTCATCAACCACAGAACACATCGAAAACAAAAAAAAAAAACAAAAAATCATAGGTTCACAGTATTTCTAAACCTCAGAATGACCCACCCTTTCCGGTGTCGCTCTCTCTAGTATCGCTCTCGCCGATTTCACTCTCACTTATCTTGCTCACATTCTCTCTTTTTACTCGTCTTCAACCACAGAACACATCGAAAACAAGAAAAACAAACAAAAAACCATAGGTTCACAATATTTCTAAACCCAGAATGACCCACCCTTTCCGGTGTCGCTCTCTCTAGTATCGCTCTCGCCGATTTCACTCTCACTTATCTTGCTCACAAACTCTTTTTACTCGTCTTCAACCACAGAACACATTGAAAACCAAAAAAAAAAACAAAAAACTATATGTTCACAGTATTTCTAAACCTAGAACGACCCACAAAGCCCCATTACCGATCAGTTTAAGACATTTTCAGGCACAGATTGAAATCACTTACCGACCAGATTCGATTTGCAGCAGCGGAATCTTTGCAAGCCCAAATGATGGATTTTAAAACGCAGCAAAACTGTCTAGAGCTTATGAGCAATATGAAGCCGTTACGCTTGGGAAATTTGAAGAGTTTTTAGTTTTGGTTGATTTTCAGTAAAAGGGTAAGAAGACAGAGGTGAGAGCAATTTACATAATTTGGTATGGCGATGATGTCAGCAGAGGGTCAGTTTACATTATTTTTTAAAAATGGGTCATTTGACATTTTGTGTCCAAAAAATGGGTCATTCGTACAAATTTTCCTAAAATAATAATAATTATAAATAAATAAGTGAAGGTACGTATTTGTCACTGTGTGTAATACACTGGTTCTTTCTTTTATTCATTGACATTGCAGATTGTTTTATCCATCATAGATGGTAGCCCTGCTGCACGTGTTGGCATACATGAAGGAGATGAACTGGTTGAAATTAACGGTAGATTATTTTTCCTTTTTTCCTTTTTTTTTTTTCTTTTCACAATGTGATTCAATTCCTAGCTCTTCATTATGTCTGTTATAATTCTATAGTTAGGGTTTTCCATTCTTGTAAATATTGTCATATTTTCATTTTCTATGCTTTGTACACTTGTATATATTAATATCTTTGGCGAATGAATAAAGTATTCTGATTCTTTCTCAAACCTAAGAGTTTTACATGGTATCAGACCTCTCTAAACAAACTTAGGGTTTTATAAACCTTAGGGTTTGAGAATTTAGAACCCATTTGTGATATGTTTGGGGTTTTGTGGAGAGGTAAGTTTACACTTTTACTCACAGTCACCGTCTTTGGTTCGTTCGTCGTCGTTAGCCACCACCGCCGTAGTCATCAGCTGCCGCCGGTGCTGGAAAAAAGAAAAAAACTGTTTTTTTTGACACTGCCCAGTCCAACGAGGAGCCCAGCCGCTGATCTACAAAACCCCAAAAGTCCGGTTGCCATCTGAGCAGCGCGTGAGGCTCACGCGCCGATTGTTGCAACTTGCTGTCCGTCCACGCGCCGGCGCGTGTAGGCGCTGTCTCTTATACACATCTAGATGTGTATAAGAGACAGGTTCAGAGGATGCCATCACCCTCTACACATGTCGCCTCTACTCCTGATAATCTTGACAAGTCAATTACGATTTCTGCAGAGGAGTTTGCTAAATTTCAGCAGTATCAAGAGTCATTGAGGGCATCATATTCTACTCCAATAACGACCATCGCAGAGTCATTGAGGGCATCATCTTCTATTCCCACGTCAAAATGGGTCATTGACTCTGGCGCTACAGACCATATGACAGGTAACCCCAGTTTATTCTCTAACCTTTGTACATCTACCTCTTCACCTAATGTCACTATAGTGATGGAACCTCCACTCCTGTTTTAGGATTAGGAACCGTCCATCTCACTGAATCAATTTCTTTGTCATCAATTTTAAATTTACCATATTTCTCGTTTAATTTGATTTCGGTCAGTAAACTCCCTCGTGATCTTCATTGTTGTGTCTCCTTTTTTCCTTGTTATTGCTTATTTCAGGATCTTACGACGAAACAGACTATTGGTAAAGGGCGGGAATTTGGAGATCTTTACATCTTTGAACCACAAACACCTACAGCTATCACATGCTCTAGCGTGTCATCTCCCTTTGAAAAGCATTGCATTCGGGTCATTTGCCTATCTCTGTGTTGAAGAGTCTTCGTCCACAACTTTAACATTTGTCTTCTTTAGATTGTGAGTCATGTCAGTTTGCTAAATTTCATCGTCTGAGTTTGTATCCTCGAGTCAATAAACGAGCTAGAGCTCCTTTTGTATTAGTCCATTCTAATGTTTGGGGTCCATATCCTGTTGAGTCCAAAGGAGGGTTTAGGTATTTTGTTACATTTGTCGATGACTATTCTCGTGTTACATGGTTATATTTAATGAAAAGTCGTTCTGAGTTACTTTCTCATTTTTGTAACTTCCATGTTGAAATTCAAACTCAGTTTAGTGGTGCTCTTAAAATCCTATGGAGTGATAATGCTAAGGAATATCTCTCATACACTCAAGTCTTATTTAGATGCCCATGACATTCTTCATCAATCTTCTTGTGTCGATACTCCATCTCAAAATGGGGTTGCAGAACGAAAGAATCATCATCTCATTGAGACAGCCAGAGCTTTGATGTTTCAGATACATGTTCCAAAATTCTTTTGGGCTGATGCTGTTTCCACAGCTTGTTTCTTAATAAATCGTATGCCCTCTTCCATTCTTAAGGGTGAGATACCTTTTCGTACTTTATGCCCCAAGCAACATTTGTTTCCCATTCCATCCTAAATATTTGGTTGTACCTGCTTTGTTCGGGATGTTCGGCCTCAGCATACCAAACTGGATCCAAAGTCCTTAAAATGTATTTTCCTTGGTTATTCCAGTGTCTAAAAGGGGTATCGATGTTATTGTCCTAGTCTAAATAAATATTTAGTCTCTCCTGATATCACGTTTTTTGAACATACCCCATTTTTATCACCGTCTTTCTCTTCGAATAAGAGTCAGGGGGAGCATAAGGAATTAGAGGATGATTTCCTTGTCTACATAATTATTTCTCCTTCCGATCCTCTTTCTGATTCATCTCTACCTGTGGTTACCTCTACTCTTCCTCCCATCGTTAAGGTCTATACTCGACGACAACCTCCTCCAGTTCCATGCCCTGTACTAGAGTCTTCTTCGTCATTGGATCTAGAAACGGGTGATGATCTTCCTATTGCTCTTCGTAAAGGTAAACGTACACGTGCTCATCCTATTTCCTCTTTTGTTTCATATAACCATTTGTCACCTTCAACATGTTCATTCATTGCATCCTTAGAGTTTGTATCCATCCCGAAAACTGTTCATGAGGCTTTGTCTCATCCCGGTTGGTGTGCCGCAATAGTGGAGATGACTGCCTTAGATGATAATTGTACTTGGGATTTAGTTTCTCTTCCTGCAGGAAAGAAGGCTATCGGTTGCAAATGGGTGTTTGCAGTTAAAGTCAATCCTGATGGTTCTGTTGCTCGGTTAAAAGCGCGTCTTGTAGCGAAAGGCTACGCACAAACTTTTGGCGTTGACTATGCTGATACTTTTTCTCCTGTAGCAAAAATGGCATCTGTGAGGTTGTTTATTTCAATTAGCTCAATCAATCATTGGCCTTTACATCAGCTTGATATTAAAAATGTATTTTCTTCATGGTGATATTCAAGAAGAGGTTTATATGGAGCAACCACCAGGTTTGTTGCTCAGGGAGAATGGAATAGTGTGTTGCCTTCTAAATCCTTGTATGGATTAAAACAGAGCCCACGAGTTTAGTTTGGAAAATTTAGTCAGGTGCATTGAAAGCTTTGGAATGCAGAAGAGCAGGTCAGATCATTCAGTCTTTTTTAAGAGATCTGAGGGTGGTGTCATCTTGTTAGTCGTATATGTGGATGATATTGTGATTACTGGTGATGATGCTTTAGGTATCCAGTCTCTAAAGATCTTTCTTCACAGTCAATTCCATACAAAAGATTTGGGCATGTTGAAATACTTCTTAGGAATTGAGGTAATAAGAAGCAAGAAAGGAATTCTATTATCACAGAGAAAATATGTATTTGACTTATTGACTGAAACAGGAAAGCTAGGGGCTAAGCCATGTAGTACACCAATAATGCCCAACTTACAACTCACAAAAGATGGAGAATTGCTAAAAGATCCTGAAAGATATAGGAGGTTAGTGGGAAAACTTAATTACCTTACAGTGACTCGACCCGACATAGCCTATTCAGTAAGTATTGTGAGTCAGTACATGTCATGCCCTACAGTTGATCATTGGGCTGCATTGGAACAGATTCTTTGTTATTTGAAGGCTGCTCTCGGGCGTGGTTTATTATATAGGGATTATGGTCATACTAATATTGAATGTTTCTCAGACGCCGATTAGGCAGGATCTAAAGAAGACAGAAGATCAACCTCAGGGTATTGTGTTTTTGTTGGTGGTAATTTGATTTCTTGGAAGAGTAAGAAGCAAAATGTGGTGTCACGTTCAAGTGTAGAATCAGAATATAGAGCAATGACACAATCTGTGTGAATTGATTTGGATATATGAACTTCTTGTTGAGTTGGGATTTGAAATCACTACACCGACAAAGTTGTGGTGTGATAATCAAACAACACTTCATATTGCGTCTAATCCAGTATTTCATGAAATGACTAAACATATTGAAGTTGATTTCCATTTTGTACGTGAGAAAATTTAACAAGGGTTGGTATCTACAGGATATGTGAAGACTGGAGAACAATTATGAGATATCTTCACGAAAGCATTGGATGGAAGACGTATAGATTATCTATGTAACAAGTTGGGCATGATTAACATATATGCTCCAACTTGAGGGGGAGTGTTATAATTCTATAGTTAGGGTTTTCCATTCTTGTAAATATTTTGTGATATTTTCTTTTTCTATGCTTTGTACACTTGTATATATTCATATCTTTGGTGAATGAATGAAGTATTCTGATTCTTTCTCAAACCTAAGAGTTTTACGATGTCTAAGGATGAAGTTCTTACTCTTGCATATTTCTCCTCAAGATATCGCTGCCACTCATTGCCTCATGGAGCTTGTTTATGGCCATCACTTATTAATACGTATAAGGACACACCAAATGTTACAATAGATGATTGAAGTTGTTCTTCAATAGAAAATCTGTTTACTTCTAGACTAAAATCTGCTTCTCAAAGATGTACTGTAGTCGAGTGGATGTGCTTTCCTAGATCCATATAACAAATTCTTTTTCAGGCTTCATTTTTAACAACAATAGTTGTTTATAGCTATTTAACTTCCCTTGCTTTAATATTACTTTCAATGAAAAACTCTTTTGTGGTTCAGTGGTCTGCAAAAGAAGGTTTAAACGGAAGATACAAGTTGATTATGAAGTCAAGATACAACTAATCTGCTTCAACAATCATGAAGTATTTAATTTCAGATAATAATACTTGCATTTACTATAATAGTTCATCTTGATCTGACCTCGTCTGCAGAAAATTTTATTTTCCATCTAATTTTTGTATGGTTCAACCTAACTTTACTATTTGTGAGGCTTTAGGGGAAAGACTGGATGGTTTTGATGGTGAAACAGTGGCACAAAAACTCCGAGGGCGTGTTGGAACGATAGTCACAGTGAAAGTTCATGATGTAAGTACCAAATTGTCGTTGAATGGCCAATACAATTGAAATGGCAAAACGAGTATTTAATCAAATTGATAGAACTTAAATAACTGGAATAGTGTTTGAAGATACAAATAGAATAACTACATTAACTCCCAAGTAATTTCAAAATACTTGGACACTTTCTCTCTTGAGATCACTCAAGCCTAAACTCAGAGCACGACCTTTCTATTATAGCAAACTGGATCTTAAAAACCACTTTTCCATTTAAATGATTGTCCTGCTCTATGAAGTCTTAACACATATTTGCTTTCATAAATTTATTTACTAACAGCAATAGCAAATTCTGATCGCACTACGTATTCATTGAGCATTTTATTTTTCAGGTTAGAGATATGAGCAACTCGAGCATCAGAGAGGTACTAAACCACCCAATATTGGTTTTTTGAGGAGTGTGTAGTCGCATTATGCAAAAGCAAATCTTCTTCTTCCTTTTTCTTCTTCTTTATATAATCTCTACTTGACATGTCTTCACATATCTTGAAGGTCAAAATTCCAAGAGAATACATTAAACTCTCTCCAGTATCCAGTGCAATTATTCCACATAGAACACAAGATGGCCAATTGTCCAAGACTGGCTATGTTAAATTATTAGCCTTCTCTCAGGTAATGTTGACCAACATCTTTCAAGAGTCTAGATCTAGATAACTTGTCAATCAAAGAATCTTATCTGGTTATAGTATCTAAGGATCATGGCTATGGAAGGCATGTTTGCTTATGTAAATTGCTGTTGTCTAATATTGACAGACTGCAGCCTCTGACATGGAAAACACAATTCATGAAATGGAAAGCCAGGGTGTGCAATCATACATTCTTGACTTACGGAACAACCCAGTAATCCTCTTGTTTTCTGAAACTGATTAATTTCTTTGAAGTAAACGCTCAACCTGACCTTCACTAATTAATTGAAACTACATGTTTCAGGGAGGGCTTGTAAAAGCAGGGCTTGAAGTTGCCCAAATATGGCTAGATGGGGATGAAACTTTAGTAAATACAATTGATCGAGATGGGAATATGTCACCCATTAACATGATTGATGGCCATGCTATAACACACGATCCACTTGTTGTGCTTGTAAGTTCTTTTCTTTTCTTTTGAAACTTAAGCCACATGCTAATCTGATAATTAATCATATAGAAGTAACAAATGGAAGGGGCAAACAATGATTGATGAATTACCTTGCTCTTCTCCTGCACTGTAAGTGTACTGGTTTAATATGTGTGTTTAAATATGTGAGTGCTGATATGTGTATGTTTACATGATAAATGAATCTGGTTTTTAGATCCTTCTTAGATTTCTTTAGGCAGAAAGACTGAGTAGTCTGTTGATAAATCACTTGTGCAAGGAGAATAAGGAGAATAAGGAGAACGTGCGAGGAGCAATGTCTTCTTTGGCAAACTGAATTAGCGTTGAAGGGTCAAGAGGTAGTCTGGCCCTAATAATATCCATAATCTAATTGGAACGAAAGGCCTCCAGTTTGGGTTACATATTCTTAGTGTTCTGTGCATGTACTCGTGGGTCACATTTTATAAGTAATGCATGAAACAGTATTATGATATGATGGGGTGATGTTAAGTGCTTTTCAAATGCAGGAACTTCAAAATCATGCATAATGAATCACTAGAATCAAGAACTTAAGAAGAATGATCTAAGTTGGATCTATGTAGACACTATAGAAAATTGGACAATGATTTTGGATGTGGTAATATCCTTCTCAAGTAAACACACCGTAACTAAAACTGTCATATGAGAAACAAGAGAACCAAAATATGTTTAGTGTATTGGAGATCATAATTCTTGCATCCTATTTATGGACTCTTTCCTAAGCCCTTTCCATAAGAGTTGTTGGGTATCCACCCTAAGTAACACACTCAGGGAAAGTCCATTGGTCCATTTAATTATAAATTACTCAATAATATAATTATATTAACATGTGGTCCATATTGTATGATTGGAGTTAAATACTCCAAGGCATTGATGTTTAGAAGAAATTTGTTGGAGACAAATCGAGACTTTAAAGGTTTATCTGAATTACTTGATGATGGAGTGTCTTTGGGTTCAGTAGAAGATAGAGAATCTGGAAATTGGGTTAGGACTCCTTTATGACTATTGTAATCAAGACTTGATCAAAGGTGTTTTTTTGGAGACAAAATGCCCAAGAAAAGTTCATATCTGGCTGGTTAGGGGCTGAAGTCAAATTTCGATTTAAGTGGCCTTTTACCAGTGAAGTTATTACAACTTATTAGCATGAAGAGCTCTTGAAAAAGCTGTTAATAATGCATGAACTATTTATAGATCTATTATTCTCAGGGCTCATCTCAATTTGAGTGTAGTTGCCTCTAGTTTCTTGATTTTTCCTTTTTCCTCTCATTCTTTGTTTCCTCTCCCTTGGGGATTTGTATCCCTTGAACATTTATCCGTTTTCATTATATCAATGAGAAGTTGTTCTTGTTCAAAGGAACCTAGATATGACACAGCTCATTTTGGGAAGATTAATGGTGAATTTGGGATGACTTGGTGATTACAATTAGATAATTAATAGTGGTTTTGAAAATTCTTACAAACACTTTAAACAAAACTGACAATCCTTGAAAGCTGTTGTTCTTATCAAAAAAAAAAAAAAAAAAAAAAAAAAAAAAAAAAAAAGAGAAGAAGAAAAACTGACCATCCTTAGGAAACACATGTAATTGGACTATGTTTTTAGTGTAAACCATCTTGGGTGGGCCTTCTGGTCAAGAAGGGCCAATGTAAGTAGTAAGTTAGTAACAAACTTAGAGGCAATGAGAATTCAAGCCATTGTGAGCACCTACTTACAATTTAATAATTTATTAATTTTCTTGACAATCTAATGTAGTAGGGATAGGCGATTATCAAATGAATTAGTTTATCTATGCATAAGATTATCCGGACACTCACAAATATTTAAGGAAAAAAAAAAAAAGAAAAAGAAAGAGAAAGAGAAAGAGAAAGAGAAAAATAACTGTATATACTCCTTCCCTTAAGTTCGGATGTTCATATCCCCTTAATTTTTTAACAAAAAACAACTTCTCATTAATATAACGATAAGAAAATTGCTGAAATGTACAAACTTCCAAAGAGGGAACATAAAAAGAAAAGAAAATACAAAACAGAAATTTAAAGTCAATTATTCTCAAACATTTAATGCTTCTTCTAAAGTGCGTACAGAAAAAGTGCTCTCACTAAAATCAAGGTCTCAAAAGCTCTCCCAAACTCACTATAATACTTTTTGGACAAAATACAGATGAGATGTTCTGCAATGAGTTTGCTTCTTCCAGTCTGTGTTCTTTGTTTCAAGATGGGAGAGGTCCTATCTCATTTGTTCTTTCACTGTTCCTTTAGTGGCAAGTGTTGGGAGCATAGCATCTCTATGTAAAGTAAGAATAAAGCTAAAATGTTATTGGTTGATTTGATGTTGTAACATCTACTCTTTTCCCTATTTGGTTTCAAAGGTATCAAAGAATCTTAAGAGGGAAAATACTTAAATTGGTATGCAATGTGGGATGTTGCAGGTGGTCATACTTTATTTTTGGGAATTTGTGAGTACATAATATTCTATTGAAGATAAATCCTAGTAATTCACTTAGTACGACGACCAAGGGAATCTGAGACCCAGTCTATTCATTACGAGAGGTCGGTTCACAAACATAAATTGTAAGTAAAAGATGCTCATTAGAAATGGTGAAGTGCAAATGGAGGAACGAACCTAAGGATGGAAATAACAATGATGATATTGATATCAGTAACTCAAATTTATGAATATATTTGCAGATATTTCAGGAAAAAAACAGATATCATGAAAACTTGTAAAGCTAGTGTGGTTTTTATTGTAAAACTTCGGAACAAGTTTATTTAAGTCATAAACTACTTCCATAAGCATATCTATATATATAAAATTACCAGCCAAATCTGAGTAGTAATACAATATGAGACAATATTGAAGATAAAAGAAAAAAAAATGGATATGAACTTGAATGCTACATTGAATAATAAATTTTAAAATGGAGAGTAATATGCATATATGAAAAATGACTCAAGTAGGAGAAATTAATAGCATAAAATAACATATGAAATAATCATATAATTATCATATAATTATCATATAAAAACAATCATTAACTTTTCGGTTAAAAGATATTATCAATAAAATAAAATTTTAAATATTTAAATATGAAAAAAAAAACTTATTGGAAAAACAAAAAATAAAAATTAAAATAAAGAGTGACAGAGATGAAGAACTTATTGGAAAAAAATGAATAAAATTGGGAGAGTAAATAATAATCAAAATGGGTAGAAATTATCTAAATATATAAATAAAATGAAAATGGAAAAACTTCTTTTGTTATTATCTAGGTGTATGAGGGACAATTTCTTAGACTTAATTACTTAAAATATTAGTAGCCAAGGGCCCTTGGAAGAGGGGACTGATCTCAAAATAACTTTCAGAGCTTCAAACCAAGTGAAAGAATTGGTTCTGCTTAAGAATGTGAGAGCTTACAAATTGCTTTTCCTTTTTCTTTTGAAATCCAAGTAGAATTTACAATCTCACACTTAGAAACTTCAAACGAAAAGAGGATTATCTGTTGTGCAATTCATATTGTTTACCGAGGCCGATACAGATGTGAAAGAACTATTTCAAGATCAATTTGTTCAATGATGTCCTGATTGCTATTAATGTTTTCTCATTGATGATCGATTATGTTGTTTCTTAGTATTTAGCTGATTGCTTGTGTGTATGTATTAGCTAACAACTTCGGTCATATTCTAATGGTTATTGTGGTATAAATTCTCTTTCATTTGAATTGAAATATTGGAAAATAAATTTAAAGTAGAAAGGAAGAAAACTTCTGGATACCGTTGTGAAAACCATCTGATTGTACTAATATTCTTTATGTTCTTATTATTCTTAATACAGGTCAATGAGGGTAGTGCTAGTGCAAGTGAGATTTTAGCAGGAGCGCTCCACGACAACGGTCGGGCTACTCTTGTGGGGCATAAGACGTTTGGGAAAGGAAAAATTCAGGTATTCTTGTTTAGTACAGAACAATGTGTCATTTCAAAGCAATGAAAGCATTTTGTTGCACAATTCTACTGAAGACAATGTCGAGAGTTTTTCAACTAATGTGTTTGCGAAGACTTAGAACATGTTTGGAATGACTTTTCTAGTTTTTCAAAAGTATTTTTTTGTAAGTCCAAGAAGGGTGTTTTAAGTACTTAAGAAGTCATCCTAATCAGGTCGTTGGTCGAGCAAACTACTATCGAAACACGTTTTAGTATCGATCTTACCGTCTGTTAGAATGGATGTTTTCTAAATCTTAAAACCCCATCTTTTGCACATCTAGTTGATATCCTGTCTCTATATGATGCATAACTCAGATAGTGTTGTGTTCTTGATGCAGAGTGTCACGGAGCTTCATGACGGTTCAGCTTTGTTTATCACTGTTGCGAAGTACTTATCACCGGCACGTCATGAGATAGATCGAGTGGGCATTATGCCAGATATACAATGTACAGCAGATTCACTAAACTCACCAAAAGAAATATTAGGCAAAAACAAGAGCTCAGCCTCACCCCTTGAAGCTGATTCTTGTATAATGATAGCTGAGCATGAATTGGACATTCAACAATCTAAAGGGACTGCCTCTTGAAATGATAGTAATTCTTTCACTTTTATAAGTAAAATTTG
The DNA here is from genome assembly GCF_009727055.1 of Benincasa hispida. Classification (NCBI taxonomy): domain Eukaryota; kingdom Viridiplantae; phylum Streptophyta; class Magnoliopsida; order Cucurbitales; family Cucurbitaceae; genus Benincasa; species Benincasa hispida. Next base: position 65,358,407 of record NC_052351.1, on the reverse strand, counting down.
ATTGTAAATATGAAAGAAACTAGAAAGGTATATATATGTATAGATAAAAATTACACCAGATTTGTTGGGATTTATTTGTATTGTGCAAGTCAGCTGTTTTAGCAAGATCGATACTATGTTGGTCATTGCTGCTGTGTAAGTGTACAATTCCATCATTGAAATACCCCCCCCCCCTCCCCCAAAAAAAAAAAAAAAAAAAAATTAAAAACCTATTGTTAATAATTATATGGTATATGTTGAAGTGAGCATTGGGTAATTGATATGTATTATTTTTTTTCGTTTCAGATCGAGTGAGATTCATCTCCATTAGGGGTGTTCAAAAAACCCGATGACTCGAAAAAACGACAAACCCAACTCAAATCATGCGGTTTGAGTTGGTTTGGGTTCAAATAAATGAAAATTTTATGGGTTGGATTGGTTCATGGTTTCATCTAATATAATCCAAACCAACTCAAATTTATTATTAACTTTAAAATATATATTTTTTATTACTTATAACACAATTATTTATACATATATTGATTTTAATTTTATTTAATTCTAATATTTTTTTAATAATTTATTCTTCAACAACTTTTAAAAGTAGTTTATTTGCACTTTAGAAAGAAAATTTTCAATATATAAATTGAAATTGAGTTGTTAATCTTAAATTAGATTTTTACATATTTACATTTTGCTTCTTTTCAAAATAAAATTCTAAATAAATGATCCGATTAATCCGAACTAATCCAACTCAAATATTTTATAGTTCGGTTGGGTTGGGTTCATTTTATGATAAGCGTTATTTGGGTTGAAGAAATTTACAATTCGAATAATTGGATGCGGTCTAAAAAGTCTTTCAATTCAATCCAATCCAACTCATGAAAACTTCTCCATATGGTATTTGAAAAATAACAAAACATATGTTAATTTATTTGTTTTTACCAATCTTGGTTTACTTTTCAATTTGTTTTGAACTTGTTTTTATTAATCCCTATAAGAATTAAAAAGTTTTGTAAATGATTTACAAATTTTCCGGTGAAGCTTAATGCACATATGTTTTGTTTAACTTTTCAAATTACGAGTTTGGTCCGTTTAACTTTTAAATTTGGGTCGAACAGGCTTTTGAACTTTAAAAGTTTTTAATGTCTTTGTAAAATGTCTAATAAGTTTTTGAACATTAAAAAATATTTTATAAATCTATAAATTTTTGATTTTGTATTTAATAAATTCATGAACTTTCAATTTGATATCTAATCTTTTCATGTTTTTTGAAAATTCACAAATTTATTAAACATCAAACCGAAAGTTTAATGTTTTATTATACATAGAATCAAGTGTATGTCCAATAGATTTGTTAACTTTAAAATCATATTACTTAGTGAAAAAGAAAAACAAAAACTTTAAAACATAATTACAATGCCAAGGAACTATCAAATGAAAACCAAAAGTTTGCAACATTCTTAAAGTTGAGGGATTTTAGACATGAATTGCAAGTTCAAGAAATTATTAGATATTTTTTTTAAAAAAAGTTTAGAAATCTATTTAACACAAATGTAAAAGTTCAAGGATTAAACTTGTAATTTGACTTTTTATAGTATCACAAACATGAGTATGAAGATCTGAACTTCCAACTTCAAAAAAGTGAAAAGATTTCTATTGCTCATTTCATCATAAAATTTGGATACTCTACTATATGAAGCAATGCAATATTGGTATTTGTAATTATTCAACTTTCTCTAAGTTGCTCATAGTTTGGAGGCCTTCAATTTTGAACAAATTTGACTACATCTCAAAATTTTTGCAAAATTAATGACTTTTTCAAAAGTTGAATTATGGTTATAGACTTTACATCTGAAAATTAAGAAATGAGTGAGCCGAGTTCACTTCTCCATGATTAAAATAATAATTGGTCAAATTAAGGACATTCTTTATGTGAGATAATGTTATGATTTGATTAAAATGTAATTTTTATATGTATACTCTAACTTGTGGTCCTTGCAAATTAAGTCATCGTATTTTCTATAAATCTCCAAATAAGTCCTAGGTTCACTTTTTCAAAAACAGTTTTAGTATCTATCAACCTTTCCTTTATAAAACATATATCTTAACCATTAAATTTTTAATAGGAATAATTACATGAATATTCTATAAATATGACTAGCTTTTTATTTATGTCCATAATTACCATTTTCTTCACATATGATGATAGGATATAGAGAATTTCATAAATATCCAAAGGATTAATCCGTAAATGGAACTAAACAATTGGGCCAAAATGTCGTTTGACTTGGTTTTTTTTAAAAGAAGGTTCTATAAAGAAAATAATTCTTATAAATAGAAAAAATATGAAACTATTTACCCATATAGCAGAAAAAAAAAAAAGATGAGCTTATTTGGTAAATTTTGCTATATGTGTAAATAGTTTAGCCCATTTTCTATATTTGAAATTGTCCCATTTTATAGGATAATTGCAATTGGTAACATTTTTAGAAATAATAACCAAGTGTATAACATCATTTAAAAAAAATTGTAAATATAGACAAGTCTATCAGCGATAGACTTCTATCATTGATAGACTCCCAAATCTATCAGAGATAGACTTCTATCGTTGATAGACTCTTAATAGTGATAATTATCACTAATAGACTCCTACCAATAATATAGTCTATCACTGATAGACTATTTAAATTTGGCCATATTTATAATTTCTTTTTACATTATGTTATATCTACTAATACTTTGGGTCTAATGTCTATATTTACAACTGTCCCCATTTTATAACTATTTTAAAGTTTTTTTAAGGGGATGTTTGATGTGTGATAAAAGTAGAGAGTTGAGTTGAGTTGGTAATTATTATCTGGAGAGTTATATTATCTGGGGAGTTAAATTGTCTGTGTTTGTTGTGTAGAGTTGAGTTGAGTTGGTAATTATTGTTTGTGTTTATTGTGTAGAGTTGAGTTGAATTGGTAATTATTGTCTGTGTTTGTTGTGCAGAGTTGAGTTGAGTTAAGATGAAGGATCTGATGCAGTTTTTTTTGTGAATGAGATTAGTTCTATTTTTTTCTGTTTATTTTTTATTTCATTCTTTTTTTTTTAGTTTTATGCTTTGCTATTGTTGATTAATTTTTCAAATATACACGTATTTTCTCAAATCATTTATGACATAAACTGGACAATCTCATTTTTTTTTCTCAATTTGTAGAATATAATAGATTATTTTTCATATATTCTTTTCAAAAACTGTAATAATTCTAATTCTCTTCAATTGGTAAAACATACCAACAAAATATATTTCATATTGCTGCTCAATTAATTGGTATATTGTATATTGTATGTATATATATTGAATGTTTGTATATATATTGAAGGTATACATATTTCATATTAAATGTTTGTATGTATATATATCCAAAAAAATATTCACAAAATATATGTTCTTTTCGATACTTATAATATTAGTTATATTTACAAACACAAAAAGTACATGTTTTCAAGTATGCAAAAATTATCATTCTTTTCGACATGACAGTCCATTGTCCATTTGCTGTTATTCAAAAGAACTATAAACAAAATGTAGGGGTATGGTCAGTCTACATGTTTCTTCCTAGTAAATGGAGGCAGTACCTCTTTCGTGCGTGTTCTGGTACTGCAAGGAAGCAATCTGTCTTCTGAATGTCTGTGACAACGAGGTCAATAAGGGTGACCTGATCATCCTCATCCAGGCCATCAATGTTGTATATGGCATTTACTACTTCCTTTCGACGCCCGAACTCCAGCTCATACTTCTTCTTTTTCCACGATGCAAGTCTACCCATGTGTGTGCTCTGTATTTCAACAGTCGATCTCATAATGTTAATCATTTCAACTTGGAATGATGACCTCTTCCTCTTACTGCCTCGAGATGACTCGGTAGGTACACTCACTCTACCTGTAGATTGCTCTGCTGACTCTTCATCTATTTCATCTTGATTTAATGATGATTCTGTTTGGCGAACCTCAGGGGTGTGACAGTCCTGTGATCCACGTCAAATCTCATCTTCAAACTCTCTGAATGCATTCGTCGTCATCACGTATGGGTCCTCACTTGATTTTCCTACTGCTATGTCTTTCTCAAATACGGTAGAGAGGTCATCGTAATGTGGGAATGTCTTGTTCCACATCCCCTTCGCATTGGGATGACTCTGCATTGATACACATACACATTATTAATATTTATATTATAACATATATCCATACATTTTTTTTCTAGAATCTTACCCGAACCCAAAGATCGAAAATCTCCCTCCACCTTCGACCATACGTGTTTAGACCTCTTACCATTACTGCCATTATGCTGCATGCATATGTTTGTTGAATGAAAAGATGATATAAATTAAACACATGCACAAACAAAGGATAAACTGCTGAAATTATATGTTGCAATTTAACTTGTTCACACAGAGTCTTGGCACAAAACATTTTCACGACATACTTGAAATGTTCCATAATTAAATTCCATTCAGTAGTAAAAGAAAAGTAAGCAATGAACATTGAATAATCAGGCTCTTTGCCATTGAGTAAACATTTC
>NC_052351.1:65272140-65352255 GCF_009727055.1 Benincasa hispida | reverse complement strand
GATCGCTAAGTCATCCTTGAACTTGGTCCATTCCTCTGATGATTCAACAAATTCAATATGATCCTCATCAAGACCAACTGATGCAGAATTCTCCTCATCGGGCACGTCAAGCATTGTACCGATTCCCATCTCCCTTTGATCAAGTTGTGAATAAGGCAACATGCAGTATTGTTTGACATTGGACTTGTATTGGGTAGAATGATTTTCCCCTAAGAATACCCCACTGCCCTTAGTAACCAACACTCGCTCGATAATGTTCCTTGCTGAAGAATGTTTCATGTTGAAAAATTCTCTTGCAGTTGTTGGTGCGTTTCCTACTCCACCCAATCGGAGAGATGGTATCGTTCCCCTCTGTACGGCGCCAAAGAATCCTTCAGCGTTGGGGTATCCAGCATCACATAGGTAATAGTATCCTGTACACGTTTCGAAATATCATGTACATGTGTTGTGGCAGGTATGCATGTTTAAATAATGTATACGGTTATTTATAATACCCTTTGAACCCTCAATCCATACGGTCGCGAAACCGCATCCCTAAGAACCCTTGATCGGCTATAAACCCTTTCCACCCTCGAAAAACGAAGACGAACTCCCCATTTTTATCACACATCGCAAGAACGTTTGTGGCAATCTCTCCCTTTCTCGTCCTATATCGAGGTCGATCGATGACACTAACATTCACTTTTAGTTAAGTCTTTTAAGGCATAGTGGGTTTTATTTATTTTTTTTAAGGGCCCAATGTACCTATAATAATCTAAACTTGTCATAATCCTAGTTCCTAGGACAACAAATTTTCACCGAAAGATGTGTTAAAACGATGTATATAGAAAAAAATATGCATTTTTCCATATTTTCAAAACTTGGTGAACCGATTGTATGAATATTGGTGTGCAATATTTTTTTTATTCTTATGTCACCGATTAGAAACTATATTTTTTCAGAAATTAAACATTGTTATAATATTAATACCATTGTTTCATTACAATTACATAATTTTTTTTTAAAAAAAATTCAATTTTGATTGTGAAACGATAGTAAGACATACTAAAATTAATCTTGAAACTAGCTTGATAATAACACACCAAAATGTATAGAATATGATCTTATGAAGCTGAAAAAAAGAAAGAATTGAAATGAACGTATTATTAGATAAAAAAATTACATAACATTTCAACCCATAATTCATAAAAAATTTGAGAAGTATCAGAGGAGGTGAAAAACAAAGAGCGAGATCCTCCTCATGAGCGAGATTCTCATTGTTTTTCACCTATTGAAATGAACGTATTATTAGATAAATAAAATTACATAACAATACTATTTCACCCATAATTCATAAAAAATTTGAGAAGTATCAGAGGAGATAAAAATGAGGATCTCGCTCTCATTGTTTTTCACCCATTGAAATGAACTTATTATTAGATAAAAAAAATTACATAATAGTACTATTTAACTCATAATCCATAAAAAATTTGAGAAGTATCAAATTAAAGAATATAATGTTGCCAACCATTAATAAAAAAATTTATGAACTAGTATTTCAAAAAAATGTGACCAACAATTAACAAATAACATATTTCCATAAAAAAAAAAAAATAAGTCCTAAAAAGGGAGATACTCTTAACCTCAAAATAACAAACCTCCTCAAACTAATTAGGAATGATTGTGCAATTAGTTTGGACCCCAGTGGAAATATAAAACGTATGAGTAGGAAGTCATCTATAAATAGAAGAGGGAGAAAGAAGTGGTTGTTGGAGAGAGTTGGGTGCATTTATTAAAGAGTGAAATTAATTTAACCTCATTAATTAAAGAGTGAAATTAATTTTAGTGTTAGTTGAAAGTAAGTAGCAACCACGTTGGTAGTAAAGTCAAGTAAATACAAATAGTAAAGTCAAGTAAAGAGAAATAACATATTTCCATAAAAAAAAAAAATGAGGATCTCGCTCATGAAGATCTTCATGAGCGAGATCCTCCTCATGAGCGAGATCCTCATTTCTAGCGAGATTCCTTTTAGATCGAGATCCTCATCACAAAATTAGCGAGATTCGGCCCATATTTCTAGCGAGAATTCCTTCTAGAGCGAGATCCTCATCACAAAATTAGCGAGATTCAGCCCACATTTCTAGCGAGATTTCCTTCCAGAGCGAGATCCTCATCACAAAATTAGCGAGATTTCCTTCTAGAGCGAGATCCTCATCACAAAATTAGCGAGATTCAGCCCACATTTCTAGCGAGATTTCCTTCTAGAGTGAGATCCTCATCATAAAATTAGCGAGATTTACTTCTAGAGCGAGATCCTCATCACAAAATTAACGAGATTCAACCCACATTTCTAGCGGGATTTCCTTCTAGAGCGAGATCCTCATAAAAAAATTAACGAGATTCAGCCCACATTTCTAGCGAGATTTTCTTCCAGAGCGAGATCCTCATTACAAAATTAGCGAGATTCAGCCCACATTTCTAGCGAGATTTTCTTCCAGAGCGAGATCCTCATTACAAAATTAACGAGATTCATCCCACATTTCTAGCGAGATTTCCTTTTAGAGCGAGACCCTCATCACAAAATTAACGAGATTCAGCTTACATTTCTAGCGAGATTTCCTTCTAGAGCGAGATCCTCATCACAAAATTAGCGTGATTCAACCCACATTTCTAGCGAGATTTTCTTCTAGAGCGAGATCCTCATCACAAAATTAACGAGATTCAGCCCACATTTCTAGCGAGATTTCCTTCCAGAGCGAGATCATCATCACAAAATTAGCGAGATTTAGCCAACATTTCTAGCGAGATTTCCTTCTAGAGCGAGATCCTCATCACAAAATTAGCAAGATTTAGCCCACATTTCTAGCGAGATTTCCTTCTAGAACGAGATCCTCATCATAAAATTAGCGAGATTTCCTTCTAGAGCGAGATCCTCATCACAAAATTAGCGAGATTTCACTTGTCCAGGGTTGAAGTTTCGACTTATGTACAACCCTTTATACATATTGTTTCCAAGTTTTTCTTTGTTTGTCGAGTTCTCAACATTCGACCTCTATATTAATCCAATCCTCAACCCTCGACTTCTAGCAAAACAACAATATTTCTCTAATATAAAAGGTCTAATATTTATCTAATATAATATGTTTTGAAAACAATCATATTAATATAAAAAGTCCTAGTTTTGAAGGGATAAAAAAGGAGAGTTTTGAGTGGGTAAAAAAGGAGATTTTAATAACCCATAGGTTTTCTTTATGGGCTTAACAAACATGGGTAATAAATACCCACCCAACTCAACTCAACTCATACCCTTCTATCGTTTAGCAAAACTTCAATCGTATAGCAACTCAACATAAGTCTGTATCATATGGAAGAAAAGAAAAACTATTTTTCATTAATTCTAAATTGCCACAAAAACTAATTAACCACCCACTAAGGTGGTTGGAGAGAAATTAGGAATTAATTATCCAAAATAATAAATTTAATATAAATAAATATGATAACCAACTTATCATATCTTATTTATATTAAACTATATGTTATATCAATATAACACATAATCTATAGTTTTAATATTGTATTATTTACAATGTAAACTATAGTTCATTTTCTCTATTTTATGACATTTAATATAATTCATATTTATATTAAATTTTAACAACTATTTGAATCTCATTCTGAAGGAACTCTTATCAAAGAGTACTTCTAAGCAGAAACAAGATCATTCCAAACTCATTGTGACAGAATTATCGCATTCACTATCAAGCTGACTAGTTATGCATTTAACAATAAATTACGACATGCTTTGAACTTTAAAAAACAAAGAGAACAAGATACATACTAGTTGAAGAACCCTTCTTCACAGAAATCTCGCTCTTGTCAAACGAACTGCAACTCTCGCTCTAGCTAAGATCGTCCAAGCTATCGTCCACCAAATCGCTGTCGTCTACCCACGAACAGACTCCTCACGAACAAGGCAGCAGGGAAGACATCACCACTTGGAACCCTCAGTATTCTCAGAGTGAGAATCCAAGAGGTGTGGACTCTGTTGGATTTGGTAGAGGAAAGAAGAAAGAGACGATCGTTAACCACTACCAAACAAGTGGGAGATATCGGGTGTCTATCGTATAGATAGATGCTTGATCGTTTAGGTAAAGGTAGACGATCGTGTAGTAAAAGGGCTTCGATCGTATAGACGATCGTTTAGTAAAATTCTCGGGTGCGTGATCACATAGAAAACACTAGACGATCGTTTAGTAAATTATATGCGATCGTTTAGGAAAAGTGCACGTGTACTACGATCGTTTTAGTAAACATTGAGCTGTTCGTGTATGCCCTTGGTTTGCCATGCGATAGCAGTTGTAGTACTCGATGAGTGAAGAAATCTGATGGCTTTTGCAATAATGGAAAACTATTTTAAATTTATCCTTTCAGTTATGAAACTAAATGTACCTCCCAATAACTCATTCGGTTACGGAGAAAAAGCCGACACAATTATCCATAATTTTTAAATTTACAAAGCATTAAATTAATCTTATTATATTTATAACCTATGGTTTAATTTCACATCAAATGCAACATATGAACCATAGTCTTTTTCTCCTCCATTAGATATAAATCATATTTATATCATTTTCCTCCAATTAATGTATCTCATACATCATGTCAACTATATCATATATAATCGACCAATTCAATCATATCATATATAATCGAACTCCCTCTTGTCAATTTGAACACTTCAAACTGACCCAAAAATTGATTCTCAACTTGAATCTATTGAGCTACCAAAGGGACCTTATGGACCTATGGCTCGAAGCTCCAATAGTACGTGAATAGCTGACTAAACTCTTTAGCCACGAGATCCACCATCCGTTAATTGTCAGGAATTCCACTAAAGATTGACAGCTGCACTCTTCTCACCACAAATATATTTCTGTGTCCATCAGATATAACCAATCAACAGTACGATAACCCTTCACAGATGCTCGTAAATATAGTTGGGCTAGTTTACCGTTTTGCCCTTGTAGTTACATCTTACTCCTTAGGTACCACTGATCCCTCTAATGAACAATACAACATAGTCCTACTATATGTGGAGACCTCTCGAGCCATGAGAAGATGTGTGGCACCACATCCTTCAAACCCCAGAATCAGTCCTTAAGGGAGCAATCTATCTACTTACCCCTGTTTCGGGGAAGGAGTGAATTTCATCTTGCGTAGCTGAGTTCCCAGCTCTTAAATCAGATGAATCCCCAAAGTGGTAGGTTTGAGTCAGTGATCTAGCCACTCGAACCCATGCAAATCAAAGAACCACCCTCAAAGGCAGGAGTTCCCAACTCACTTAGGATTAAGGTCATGTTACCTATGGTCATCCTAGTGAAGTGAAGTCTCTGTCATGAATGCCGTTATATAACGAGACTATAACACTTCATGGTCCGATCTTATACAAACTCCTTTGTATAGGATGCTCCCACTCGCATGTCTCCACATGAATGATCAGGATCAGACCATCTGTAGCAAGTCACAACACTTGTAACTATTCTATAAAGCGGGCTACATCCATAACGTTACTAGGATAAGGTTTCTCTCCTATATCCTTATACTACAAACCATTTTGGTTATCACTTACGGCATGATCACTTGTATATCTCTACATATATGTAACGACCAGATCCTTACACATTATGATCCGACCGCTACGACATGCATACTTAGACTTTTCTATCATGAGCTGAGTTTGGTGAAAATTTCAAAGAACATATCTCAATTTTATTAATTAGATAGAAAACTATATAAAAAAAAATTATTTATCCAAACACCAGGATCCATAAAACAATAGCGTGGTGGTACAAAATGCATATGCCTATAATAGTGAGTTTGATGGTTGGCCATTTAAGCGACGTCTAATTCTTCCATCTACGTTGTGTCCTTACCTACAAAGTCTGTAAAAATATAGGATGAGTATATAATATACCCAGTAAGTAGTTCTCACGTAGGGTAGTGAACAAATGCACAATCACAAGCAACATGTCATGAAAACATATGATATGACCGGAAAACGTATATAATAATCAATGTTTGGTTGTGTCGGTTATGCTTCCAACATAAATCTCTCCGCCCTGATAGGAAGATGAGGACCTAAGCAAAAACTAACTCATCTTGATGATTTAGTGGGTCTGTCAGTCATAGAGCCCGAGTCGCATCCAACATCAAACCATTAGCATAAACATAATATCGGACTAGAGGGGTGCAACCATACATTACCCTGCTAGTCATAGCATAAACATAACGTAAGATTAGGCCTGGAGGGGTGCAACCATACATGCCCTGCCAGCCCTGGAAGCATAAAATTTCTCCACCCTGATAGAAAGATGAGGACTTAAGCAGAAACTAACCATCTGATGATTAGTGGGTCATGCAGTCAGTAGGGCCAGAGTCGCTCCAAACATCAACCATTAACATAAACGTAAGATTAGACAGGAAGCATAACTTACACCTAATTAAAACTTGATTTTAATGTAATCGTGAACAAAAACATAATGCATGGGGTCCCTTTGTAGAGAAACGTGTGTTCTAATCATGTAATGCATATAACAATTAACATAACCATGCAAAATAATAAAGGTACACTACCATAAAAGAGAGGGTGAGATAAACTACTTACTTGACTGTGATCTAATTATTCCTTATTAATTATTTATGATTTGATCAGTAGAGCTTTCCCTTTTTAAATCAGAAGAAATTTGGGCAGCACTTACCCGAGCTTTTCTCTTTTAATCTCACAGAACTTCCTCACTCACACTTCACACGATTTCTTTGTTTACCTGAGATTTGTTTGAGAATGGATTAAATCTTTGGCAAAGGGTCCTATTATAGTAGTTTTTAGCTTTCTCAGTGTGACAAATCATCCTATAGGTGGCTTCTTTAGAATTACTTAAGGTTTAAGGATTCCTCTCAATAAGACAACCTAATCTTGGCTAATGTCATCATTCTTTGTTTGTATTTAATTTTATGGTTTTTCTATGTATAATCTATGAGATCGTGGCCAAATTCAACGCATAATCCACGTTCTGTCCAAACTCGCTCTCTTGTCATTCTCGCTCTCTCCAGCTTTTCTCGTGGTTTGGCTTCTCGCGACGCTTTCGCTCGCAGTCCGCTCTCGCTCTCGCTGGTCTCGTCGCGCTCTTCGCTCTCGTTGCTTCTTAGTTTTCTCGCTACATTCTCGCTCTTCTCGATTTTCCTTCAATCATCTTTCTCCAGGGATCTTCTCTCTACTCTACGCCTCAATCTCGCTAGCCTTGCTCGCTGTTGGGTTTCTGTCTCCCAATTTTCTCTTCGATCGGCAACTCTCTTCTCAGTATCTCGCTCTCTTCAGTTTTCAACGTGGTTGCCTTCACTGCTTGTGGATTCCACTTCCTCTTTTTTAATCTTTTTAAATTTTAAGAGTATATGGGCATTCACCTCAATTCTTCCATGAGTAGTGTCCAAACAAAAGTTATCTACTGCCCGTTGTCTCCTGAATTAGCTAGCGTCCAACTTTCAATTAATCTCCCTGATTCTGCTCCCTTATTCATATTTTTTGGATAATGAATAAATTTCCAATTAATCCAATAAATTTCCAATTTCAATTATTCATTTTTTTTCCTTCTAAAATTTCCACCCCTTTAAATAAAATTTTGTCCTGCTTATATTTTGACATTTAATTTCCTGTATGCGTACAAATCTGGTCGTTACATTCTTCCTCCTTAAGAACTTTCGTCCTGAAGTTTCTTGGTTCTTAAACAGATAAGGGTATTTGTCTTTCATTCTCTTCTTCTCGTTCTCATGTAGCTTCTTCCACTTTGCTTGATTTTTTTTTCCAAGAACCTTCACTAAACATTTTCCCCGAATTAGAAGCGACTTCTTCTCTCTTGCTAGGATGCAAAACTGGATTCCTTCCTATTCCAAGTTTTCACTTATTTGGTAGAGGTTCATTAATTTACTACATTGTGGATGGGTTAAAACGTATTTTCGACGATCGATACATGAAGACATTATGATTTAGTTTGTAGAAAGTGTGTGGTTGGTAAGCCTAATCGGGCTATTTGGCCAATACGTTCTTATATTTCAAAAAGGTCCTAATTGAAGCGGAGGGCTAAGCTTGGCCTTTTCCGTCCGAAACGCATTTTCAATCCCTTCATTGGGTGCTGCCCCCCTTTAGAAATACGTGATCTTCTACTTTTTGAATTCCGCAACTCTTTTTGACGGTTGTCAGCATAATTCTTCTGTCTGACTTTGAGCTGTTTCGCATTTCTTTTTACCGAATTATTAATTGACTTTGATGTTTGCTGCACAATTCAGGTTCCTAGTAGTGTTCGCTCCCTGATCTTCAATTCCCAATGTACAGGGGATCTGCATTTCTTTCTTGTATAATGCTTCGAAAGGGGTTCATACCAATTGTCGGGCCTGATAACTTTATTATAAGCAAATTCATTAAGATGTATCTGGCGAATGGCCCATGCTCCAGTAAAATCAAAGTAACATGTCCTCAACATATTCTTCTAGGATTTGATTAACTCGTTCTGTTTGGCCATTCAGTTTGTGGGTTGGAAGGCTGTGTTAAAATTTAGCTGTTGTTGGCCCATTGCTTTCTGTAAATTTTCCAGAACTTGGAGACGAAACGAGGGTTTCAATCTGGAAACAATTGATACTGGGATTCCATGTAAACCGGATGGACCTCTTTTAAGTATATTTGAGCTAGTGCTTCTGAAGTGTGAGTAGTTTTTGCATGGTAGGAAGTGGGCCGATTTGGTGAGTCGATCTACAATCACCAAATCATGTTGTGCCTTTAACAGTTTCTCGGGAGTCCTGAGATGAAGTCCATAGAAATATATTTCCCATTTCCATTCTGGAACATTTAGAGGCTGGAGGAGTTCTTTGTGGTCGTTGCCGTTAGAGCTTTCACCTGTTGACAAACCAAACATTCACTTACATAGTCGGCTTTATCCTTTTTCTGTGTTACCCCACCAGTAATGTGCTTTTCAAGTCTCAATACATTTTGGTACTTCCCAGGATTGTATTGAAAGCATGATTCATGAGCTTCTTTCAATAGTTCTTTCTTGATTTTTTCATCATCTGGTACACATAGACGTCTAACGATAGAGGAGTGCAGAGTTCTGGGGCTGTTAAGAATTGCCTGGTTTCTCCATTCTCTGATTGCCATTGTTTGTTTAGGTATTTGTCCTACTTGTTGTGCATCAATTATCCTTTGCCTTAATGCAGGTCTTGGCAATTAACTGTGCTATTTGAGTTGTGAAGGTTTCTGGTATTTAGTGAGATCTCAGATCTTTCAAGATCATTTATTATGTGTTTGGAGATGGTACTTAGAGCTGCTATATGTGCTGACTTTCTACTAAGAGCATCAGCAACAATGTTTAGCTTTTCCTGGATGATAGAGGATCTCACAGTCATAGTCTTTGACTAATTCTAAACCATCTTCGTTGCCACCATATTTAACTCTTTTGGGTAAAGAAGTACTTAAGGCTTTTATGATCTGTATAAATTTGGATCTTTTCCCCATTTAAGTAATGTCTCCAATATCTTTAAGCAAAGACTACAGCAGCTATTCCAAGTCATGAAACGGGATAATTTTGTTATAAGGTTTTAGTTGCCTTTGAAGCATATGCTATTATCTTTCTGTGTTGTTCCATACATAAACAAGCCCTTCTTCGATGCGTCACCTACATAGTTAAACCCCCTGATCCGTCAGGTATGGTGAGAATAGGGGTGTGTGGTCAACCTTTCTTTTAGTTCCTGGAAGCTTTGCTCACATGCTTGGTTCTAGACAAAAGAATTATTCTTCTTGGTGAGGTTGGTTAAGGGTAATGCTATACTTGAGAAAATTCTTCACAAATCGTCTATAATATCCTGCTAATCCAGGAAGCTGTGCATTTCACTGACTATTGTTGGGCTAGGCCACTTGCTTAACTGTTTCAGTTTTAGCAGGATCCACTGAGATTCCTTCTTGTTTTACAATATGCCCTAGGTAAGCAAATTACACTTAGAGAATTTGCATACAACTTTTCATTTCTTAAAATGGAAAGAACGTGCCTAAGATGTTTTTCTTGTTCTGCCTCAGACTTGGAATAGAACAAAATATCATCTATAAAATATGTACACGAAGTTATCAAGATGGTCCTTAAAAATTCTATTCATCAAGTCCATGAAGGCTGCGGGAGCATTCGTTAATCCAAAGGGCATCACAACGAATTCATAATGCCCATATCTTGTTCGGAAAGCAGTTCTTGGGTATATCCAACTCCTTGATTCGTAGTTGATGATATCCAGATCGTAAGTCTATTTTTGGAGAATATTGAGGCTCCTTGTAATTGGTCAAATAGTTCATCAATGCGTGGGAGCGGATACTTATTCTTTATTGTCAACTTATTCAACTCCCGATAATCTATACATAAACGCATTGATCCATCTTTTTTCTTAACAAATAAAACAGGGTGCTCCCCTGGAGACACGCTAGGGCGTATAAATCCCTTATCTAACAATTCTTGTAATTGTATTTTGAGTTCTTTTAATTCCGCAGGTGCCATTCTATATGGTGTTTTGATATTAGTTCAGCTCCGGGAATTAGATCTATACAAAATTCTATTTCTTAACTAGGTGGTAATCTGGTAACTCTTCTGGAAATACATATTTAAATTCCCTTATTACAGGAATGGCCTTAATTTTCATCCTTTTGGTTTCGTAAATCTACTATGCTTGCTAAATATGCCCAAGCTCCATGGTTGAGCAAATGTTTAGTTTTTAAGACTGAAATTATTCTTGGACTGATTGTGTGTTAGAACTCTTAAAATTAAACTTGGTTCCTGTTGGAAAGGTAAATATGACCTCTTATTATGGCAATCTATGCTTGCATAGTTTGCTGCCAAACCAGTCCATACCTAGTATTATGTCAAAATCACTTATGTCTAGGATGATAAGGGTCACCCTAGTTTTATGTCCTAATACTGACAATTCACAGTTTTCTACTACTGAGTGGGCTAACATAGATACTCCGGCAGGAGTAGCTACGGTTAGAATGTAGCCTAAGGGCTTTGATGTTAATTGAGCATGTTGTGCAAATGTTGTAGAGATGAATGAATGACTAGAGCCCGAATCAAATAATGTGAAGGCATTAATACCCGAGGATGGGTAATGTACCTGTAACCATTGCATCTTTATCCTCTGCCCTTTGACGTGTAACAACAAACACCCGTCCTTTCTGTTGTTGGGTAACCTTGTTTACTAGTAGGCTGGGTTGGTCTGGCAGTTGATACTTGGTTGATGAACTTTGGGCAAGTCCTTGCATAGTGACCCGTCTGGCCGCAGTTGAAACACACCCTTATGTTCCGAAAACATTGCCCCTGATGGTGTTTTCTACAATTTTACACTTAGAATATATGAATGTTCGGCTCTCCAGTTGTGAATGTATGCCCTGAGTGCTTTGGGAAATATTTGCTTGCCGTTGTGAACGTTGGAGCCTTGTCGGGTGAATTTCCTCTTTTGATTTGGCATGAATCCTCGTTTCGAAGTTGAGTGTTTGGTAGCAAGATCTACTTCCATGAGTAAGGCCGACTCGAGGGCAAGGGCATACTCTTTGTGTCGGAAAGCAGTAACAATGCCTCAAATGCCTTCTCTTAATCCCCAAATAAACCTTTCCACCTTCTTCTCTTCTGTGTCCACTAGTCGAGAAACAAAGTGAGACAAGCGATTAAATTTCCATTCATACTCTGCCACCGACATGTTTCTCTTGACGAAGATTAAGAAATTCCACTTCCTTTTGACATCTCACTGTCAAAGGGAAATACTTGTTTTAAAAAGCCTGATTGAATTGTTGCCATGAGACTATACCTTTGACTGTTCTTTGTGTGGATTCCCACCAGAACTTTGCATCGTCTCTTAACATGAAGGTGGCACAATTTACTTTTGTTTCTCCTGGGATGTTCATATGGCGGAAAATAGTTCTATTTCTATCCAATTCAATGTTATAGTTGGATGTATGGATGATTCGTCAAATATTAAAGGATGGAACATCATGTATTCTTCAAATCATTTTTTTTAACTCATACCTATGTTTACTAAATTATTTACTTAATTACTTGTTCGAAAATTCCACTTACCAGCATATTTGGCATGGCTATAGCATCACTTAACAGGTTGAAACATCAAATACCATGACTCTTCTAATGCAATAGAGCCTATTTGGCCAAACGCTTTGATACCAAAACTGTAACGACCGAATCCTTACACATTATAATCCGACCCTACGATATGCATACTTAGACTTTTCTATCATGAGATGAGTTTGGTGAAAATTTCAAAGAACATATCTCAATTTTATTAATTAGATAGAAAACTATATAAAAAAAATTTTATTTATCCAAACACCAGGATCCATAAAACAATAGCGTGTGGTACAAAATGCATATGCCTATAATAGTGAGTTTGATGGTTGGCCATTTGAGCGACGTCCAATTCTTCCATCTACGCTGTGTCCTTACCATTAAAGTCTGTAAAATATAGGATGAGTATATAATATACCCAGTAAGTAGTTCTCACGTAGGGTTGTGACCAAATGCACAATCACAAGCAAACATGTCATGAAAACATATGATCGGGACCAAAAACGTATAATAACATGTGGTGGTCGGTTATGCTTCCAACATAAATCTCTCCGCCCTGATAGGAAGATGAGGACCTAAGCAAAAAACTAACTCATCTGATGATTAGTGGGTCATGCAGTCAATAGAGCCGAGTCGCATCCAACATCAACCATTAGCATAAACATAATATCGAACTAGAGGGTGCAACCATACATACCCTGCTAGTCCATAGCATAAACATAACGTAAGATTAGGCCTGGAGGGGTGCAACCATACATGCCCTGCCAGCCCTGGAAGCATAAATTTCTCCACCCTGATAGAAAGATGAGGACTTAAGCGAAACTAACTCATCTGATGATTAGTGGGTCATGCAGTCAGTAGGGCCAGAGTCGCATCCAACATCAACCATTAACATAAACGTAAGATTAGACAGGAAGCATAACTTACACCTAATTAAAACTTGATTTTAATGTAATCGTGAACAAACATAATGCATGGGGTCCCTTGTAGAGAAACGTGTTCTAATCATGTAATGCAATATAACAATTAACATAACCATGCAAAATAATAAAGGTACACTACCATAAAAGAGAGGGTGAGATAAACTACTTACTTGACTGTGATCTAATTATTCCTTATTATATTTTATGATTTGATCAGTAGAGCTTTCCCTTTTTAAATCAGAAGAAATTTGGGCAGCACCTTACCCGAGCTTTTCTCTTTTAATCTCACAGAACTTCCTCACTCACACTTCACACGATTCTTTGTTACCGAGATTTGTTTGAGAATGGATTAAATCTTTGGCAAAAGGGTCCTATTTATAGTAGTTTTCAGCTTTTCTCAGTGTGACAAATCATCCTATAGGTGGCTTCTTTAGAATTACTTAAGGTTTAAGGATTCCTCTCAATAAGACACCTAATCTTGGCTATGTCATCATTTTTGTTTGTATTTAATTTTAGGGTTTTTTCTATGTATAATCTATAAGATCGTGGCCAAATTCAACGCATAATCCACGTTTCTGTCCAAATCTCGCTCTCTCCAGCTTTTTCGCTGGTTTGGCTCTCGCGACTTCCGCTTTCGCTGGTCGCGGTCGCGCTCTCTTCTCGCTCTCGCCTAGTCACGCTCTCGCTCTCGCTGGTCTCGGTCGCGCTCTTCGCTCTCGCTGCTCTTAGCTTTCTCGCTACAATTCTCGCTCTCTCCGATTTTCCTTCAATCTATCTTTCTCCACGGATCTTGCTTTCTCTACTCTCACCAGCCTCAATCTCGCTAGCCTTGCTCGCTGGGGTTTCTCGCTCTCCAATTTTCTCTTCGATCGCGCAACTCTCTTCTCAGTATCTCGCTCTCTCCAGTTTTCACGCGTGGTTGCCTTCACTGCTTGTGGATTCCACTTCCTCTTTTTAACTCTTTCAAATTTTAAGAGTATATGGGCATTCACCTCCAATTCTTCCAATGAGTAGTGTCCAAACAAAAGTTATCTACTGCCCGTTGTCTCCTGAATTAGCTAGCGTCCAACTTCCAATTAATTCTCCTTGATTCTGCTCCCTTATTCATTATTTTTGGATAATGAATAAATTTCCAATTAATCCAATAAATTTCCAATTTTCAATTATTCATTTTTTTTCCTTCTAAATTTCCACCCCTTTAAATAAAATTTCATCCTACTTAATATTTGACATTTAATTTCCTGTATGCGTACAAATCTGGGTCGTTACAATATATGCTTAAGTTATAACGACAACCAAGGATCTTAGTTTATTGGTTTGTGGTAAAGAAATTAAAACATCTAATGTTCCATACTCAATCGCGAAGAAAATATCATATATTATTATATCATTAGTGTTTGTTTAAAACTATGTTTACAAATTACAGGACCCAAGGTTAGTTTAAGGCATGATCCCCAACACATTCAAACATTTATTTCCTCCAATTAAATAATGTATCAAATACATTATAACAATTATATCATACATAATTGAATCAATTTAATTATATCATATATAATTAAATTCTCTCTTATTAATTTGAACAATTCAAATTAACCCAAAAACTGATTCTCAACTAAATCCTTTTGAGCTACCAAGGGGACCTTATGAACCTGTAGTTTGAAGCTCCAATGATCCGTGAATAATTAATTAAAATCTTTAATTACATTATCCACCATCCGTTAACTGACAGGCACTCCATTAAAGACCGACAGCTGCACTCTTCGCACTACAGATATATTTCTGTATCCATTGGATATAACCAATTAATAGTACGATGAACCTTCATAAGCTTGTAAGTACAGCTGGGCCAAATTATCGTTTTGCCTCTGTAGTTACATTTAACTCTTTAAATGCCACTGATCCCTCTAATGAATAATAGATCATAGTCTTGCTATGACTAAATCCCTCTTGGGCCAGGAGAGGGTGTGACGCAACATTATTCAAGACCCGGAATCAGCCCTTAAGGGAGCAATTTATCTACTTATCCCTACTTCGGGAAAGGAGTGAATTGCATCTTGTGTAGCTGTGTTCCCAACTTCCCAATAAGACGAATCCCCAAAATGGTAGGCTTGTTGAGTCGGTGATTTGACCACTCTCACCCATAAAATCAAAAGACTGCCCTCATAGGCAGGAGTTCACAACTCATTCTCGATTAAGGTCATGTTACCTATGGTCATCCTGGTGAAATGAAAGTCTATATTATGAACGGTGATATATAATGAAACTAAGCATTTCGTGGTTTGGTCTTATACAAACTCCTTTATATAGAATATCCCCGCTCGCATGTCTGATACATGAATGATCAGGATCATATCATTTATAGCACTTTATAACAATTGTAACACCTACAAAGTGAGCCATAATCGTAGTGTCACCAGGATAAAGTACCAAGCCTTATCCATATACTACAGACCATTGAGGTTATCACTTAAACATGATCCATCTGTATGTCTCCACATACATGTTTAAGTTACAATGATAACCTTGGATGTTAGTTTATTGGTTTGTGGTTAATGCAACTAAAATATCACATTTTATAGACAAAGTGAATAAAAATATCATATATTGTTAATCACATACAAGTATGTTCATACAATGTTTACAAACTATAGGATTCTACGAGATTTAAGGTGCCGACCCCAATAATCTTCCACTTGTCCTAAAGCTAGTGGGGTGTACAAGATAATAAAAATACAAGTACACAAAGCAATAAACTAGGGCATAACACGCCCAGTACATGATCTCCCACTTTCCCTAGTCCAGCTATGGTCTGTCTCATAGACCCATACTTTGCAGGTGACCCTTAAATACTGTAGCCGTGAGGGTCTTCATAAATGGATTAGCAACATCATGCGCCGAAGCTGTCTTCGTGACAATCACGTCCTCTTGATGCACAACCTATCAGATGAGATGATACTTCCGCTCTATGTGCTTGCCGCATTTATGACTTCGAGACTCACGAAAATTAGCCACGACACCACTATTATTACAATAAAAAGTGTGATGGGCTTTGACATGTCTGGAACAACTTCCAAATCAGTCAGGAATTTCTTGAGCCAAACAGCCTCTTTAGCAGCTTCACAAGCCGCTACATACTTAGCCTCCATGGTGGAGTATGCGATGCACCCATGCTTGGTGCTTCACCATACTATTGCCCCTCCGTTAAGAGTGAACACTGATCTTGATGTGGATTTCCTAGAATCCCTATCAGTCTGAAAATCAGAGTCCGTGTATCCTGTAAGGATCAAATCCTTAGAACCATACACAAGCATGTAGTCCCCTGTTCTCCGTAGATACTTGCGGATGTTCTTAACATTTGTCCAATGATCATATCCTGGATTAGATTGATATCTATTGACTATGCCCACTGCATAGCAGATGTCAGGTTTAGTACATAACATCGATACATCAAACTGCCCACGATAGATGCATAGAGATCCATCTCATATCCTCAACCTCTTGAGGTGTCTTAGGACACTATTCCTTAGACAAAGTAACTCTGTGCCTGAAAGGTAAAAGACCCCTCTTGGAGTTCTGCATCGAATACTTGACAAACATCTTCTCAATATATGATGCATGAGACAAAGCTAGCATTTTTTTCTTTCAATCTCGAAAGATCTGAATACCAAGAACAAACTGAGCCTCTCCCAAATATTTCATTTGGAATTGGGTCACTAGAAAGTTCTTAACTATAGTCAGTAAGCCTACATCATTCCCAATGAGTAGGATGTCATCTACGTACAACATTAGGAAAAATATTGAACTATTAATGATCTTCTTGTAGACACAAGGCTCATCAACATTCTGATCAAAGCCATAAGATTTGATCGCAGTATCAAACCTTATATTCCAAGATCGAGATGCCTGTTTTAGTCCATAAATGGATCGATTAAGCTTGCAACCTTTTGCTCTTGACCTTGGACTATGAATCCCTCGGGCTGTACCATACAAATAGTCTCCTCAAGATTGCAATTCATAAAAGAAGTTTTGACATCCATTTTCCAAATAGACTTCAACATGGAAACAGGCGAGAAAGTCTCCTCATAGTCGACTTCTATGACTTTGATCTATTCATCTTTGTTAACATTCTCCATTGCTTTCTTATAAGACAGTGGATCCTCAACTTTGCCATCAGCTACCATGGCTAGGATTTCAGTTAAACCCATATAGCGAATAGGTGGGTTCGCAACCCTCCCACTACGTCGAGGTTCCCTCAACCTGTCTCTTATACACATCTAGATGTGTATAAGAGACAGGTATAACCCTTTGCCACCAGTCTAGCCTTGAAGGTTTGCACCTTCCCATCAGTACCTCGTTTCCTCTTGTAGATCATTTATAACCTATATGTTTAACATCGTCAGGTTGATCTACAAGATCCCAAACTGAATTGAAGTACATGGACTCCATTTCGAGATCCATGACTTTGATCAATTCATCTTTGTCAACATCCTCCATTGCCTTCTTGTAAGACAATGGATTCTCAACTTCGTCATTAGCTACCATAGCTAGGATTTCAGTTAAACCTATATAGCAAATAGGTGCGTTCGCAACCCTCCAACTACATCGAGGTTCCCTCAACATTTAAGGTGGATTTGACCTACTAAATGAACCTACATCAACAACTCTTGTTGATGTAATAGGCTCTTCAAAAACTCTTGTTGAAGATTCAGTAGTTTCTTTGGAAAGCTCATCCAACACGATTTTACTTCTGGGTCTGTGCTCCCTTATGTGGTCATTCTCAAGAAAAGTAACATTTGTCGATACAAATATTTTGTTTTCTTTAGGATCATAGAAATAATCACCTCTTGTTTCCTTGGGGTAGCCTACAAATAGGCATAACCTTAAACGCGGTTCCAGTTTCTTAGGGTTGGCCTCAAGCACATGTGTTAGGCAACCCCAGATTCTCAAATGACGTAAACTGGCTTTACGACCATTCCATAACTTCAGAGGTGTTTTAGTAACACTCTTAGAGGGAACACAGTTCAGGATATAAGTTGCAGTCTCCACTGCACCTCAAAACGAGTCAGGTAAGGAAGTGTAACTCATCATAAACCGAATCATGTCCAACGAGGTTTGATTTCTCCTCTCTGATATACCATTCTACTCAGGTGTACCAGGTGTTGAGAGTTGAGAAACTATTCCATGTTCTATCAAATAGTTCTGGAAAGTTGAATTCAAAAACTCTCACCTCGATCAGATTGAAGTCTTTTAATCATTATATTTAATGCGTTTTCAACTTTAGCCTTGAATTCTTTGAACTTTTCAAAAGACTTAGACTTCTGTTACATAACATACCCATATCTAGAATAATCATCAGTGAAAGTGATGAAATATTCATAACCTCCCCTGACTCTTACATTTATCGGACCACAAAGGTCTAAATGCACTAGCTCTAGATGTTTTTTGGCCCTATGACCTTTTCTAGTAAAAGGCCTTTTAGTCATTTTACCTTCAAGGCATGACTCACACACAGGTAAAGAATTCTCTTCTAACTCGCATAGAAGTCCATTCTTCACCAACCTCTCAATTCTATTGAGATTAATGTGTCCTAATCTTAGGTGCCAAAGTTGGTCATTTTCCTTAGGAGAAATTTTAAGTCGTTTATTTTCAGTTACAATAGTTTTAAACATCTCTATGTTATGGAGGGCATTTGTTGCTAACAACATTAGCACATACAAATTATTTTCCAGTTGTGCAGAACATATATCAACATCATTCTTCATAATAAACACTTTATTATAAGAAAAATGAAGTTGATAATTACATTCCAAAAGACACTTTATAGACACTAAGTTCATTTTTAAATCAGGAACAACAAATACATCATTCAAAATGAGAAATTTGTTCTATAAAGTTAACCAGAGACCTCACACTACCACAGCTGAGACCACGTTTTCAGTTCCAACTCGCATCGTCATCTCACCAGCATCAAGTTGCCGCTAGGAACTAATTCCCTAAAATGAAAAATAAACATGGTTAGTGACCCCAGAGTCAATAATCCAGGCAGAATCATCATTCTCCACTAAACAAGTCTCAAAAACAAGAAAATCATATTTACCTTGTTTGGCCTTCTTCTTATTTGCCAAATATCTGGGGCAGTTCCTCTTCCAGTGCCCGTCCTGATTGTAATGGAAACTCTTTCCCTTGTCAACCCTCACTGGTTGTCTACCCCTTGGAGCAACAATTTGTGGGTTAGCAGAAGCCTTCCCCTTACCACCCTTCTTCTTCTTCCACTTTCTGGTGTCGGAGGAAGAAGGTGCAGACTTAGTTCTAGATGTCGAATCTTTGTGGAACTTTTTAGATGATGCAGCAACATTTGCTTCGCCCTTCTTCTCCTTTCTTTTCGATAAAGATTGGAAACTCTACAGCTCATTGAGCAGAGTAGTAAGGTTATGTCAGTTTTGTTCAGAACAACATTGCTACAAAAATGAAGGAAGCTATCTGGTAAGATTCCAGAATTATGCTAACATGGCTGGCCTCATCGATGCTTGACCCGTTCATCTCAGACACATTAAAATGGATCATCATGTTTAGAATGTGTTCCCAAACAGATGACCCCTCTTGCATCCGTGAGTTGAAGATGTACTTGAGAGCATCGTGGCTGAGTTGTGCGGACGGTTGTCCGAACATTCCTCGCAGGGACTCCATGATCCTATATGTAGTGACCATGGGCTCATGCTTCTTGGCCAAGACTTCGTTAACGCTAGCCAAGATGTACGTTCGGGCCTTCTCGTTCACTCTTGTTTATCGCTCATATGCTTCCCAAAAATTTCGAAGAGCAGTAGGAGCTAGAATGGAAGGACACCCCTCTATCAGGACGAATCGGAGATCATCGATGATTAAAATCGTGTTTATTGTATTTTCCTAATTAGCGTAGTTTTCGCCAGTTAGTTTGTTGGCAGTAAGTAAGCTTAGAGTCGCAGTAACCATAATAAAATTGCTGAAATAGAACAAACTTAATTAAGTCTACTTGCTTTAAACCACTTTTAGAAAACCAATCATGTTTTAACAAAATAGTCTAGTGTACCCTAAGTTACGTCTATTTTGCAGATGCTTTAGTGAGGCAGGACAAAAGTTATCTTAGGGTGATCAAGTGTCCCTTCACTAAAATGAGACATTCTCAATCATTAGACAGAAACAACTCTTTGTATCTCAATCTAATAGTCACCATTGTTCGATCCAGAATTTATTAACATCCTTAACAATTCTGTGTAAGTGTAACCCCGTCCTGCCCTAATGCGCCAACCTTAGGGAAAAGCTGATTAGGACAAGAGACTAAAGTAATCTTATCCATTTATGGAGATCAAATAAAGAGTATTGCAAAACTTCCATCCTTTAGAGGGACACCCACAATGCCACGAGGCAATGCATGAAACTTTTTCCAATCTAATGAGAGGGACTGAGGGATATGTTGTCACACGTCCTGCTCCCACTTACTATGAACACTCTCTCCATTCACCTTGGTATTGACCTATCCAAATGCCACCCGTAGGAGGACACTCATGGTGCCTCGAGGCTGAGGATAGATCTTAGGATATTAACTTTTAGGGAAAAACGTGTAGAAGTTAAAGTGAAGTATCATATACTCCATTTTCCTCTCACGGAGTGTTCTACCTAGGGTTCATTAACTTAAAAAATTCGGCTACTTGTCTTAACTAAGTGATTTGTTTAATTTGCTCATAAACAACACTTGCTTTTGATGATTAAACAACTTTGATTCAAGTCTTATTAAACTTTTTAACTGACTTCTATCAAATTTGAATGCATGTAACAAATCTAACTAATTCACCTTTCTAAGTAGGTTCCCAGGTAGGGGTGCGACGTTTCCATCGGCTTAAGTACCTCAACCTAGCCAGAACCAACCTTAGACAAAAGGTCCCTTATAGATACATTTGTTACACATTTAATCTTTTATTAGGAATCAATTTAATCCTATTAAGATTAAACTTAGATTTCTAATCTTATTAGAAATGTGATCTTAGGTCTATCTCAATAGAATTTTAAAACACTTTTAAAAATGATTAAAGTCTAAGGTTTGCATGAAACTCTTTATTATTGATTTTAATTCTAATTTCATTTATTATAACACCTATAAGAAATGAAATAATTAAAATCAACCGATATTGCAAGCTAGACATACATAAGTTATTTATAACAATTATAAATTAACCTAAGGTAGTGTCATGCTTCATGCAATGTTCATTCATTACTAATATATAACTTTTATATAAACAAGTAATGAATTAAGCTATAGCATACATTCCATACATTCGTTCAACCTTATATTATAACATTTATAATATAAATGATGAATGGATATGCTATAATGCATGCATACATATACTATAACTCTTATATTATATGATGCATGAGCACGCTTTATGTAATTTTGATCATGCATACTAATATATTATAACACTTATAATATAAAATGATGCATGAAAATAAATGCATAACCTATGGTGGGTTTTAAAACTATATGACATACACTATGACATATAAAACAAACATACATCACATGCACAATTAAATAAAGTGATGGACCGAGATAGTTAATCTCAAAACCAGAAATAAACTGGCTAAACTATTACAAAAGTTGAGTCCACCAGTTTGGAACAAGTGAACCGGGTCTTGAAGTGCTTGCCTCAAACCCTTGCAGCTTGATCGTGTAGCAAATCTCCTGATCGTTAAGTAACGAGGCATCGAGTATAAACGATCACGTAGCTTTTGACTATGCGATGAGCATGAAAGTCTACGCGATCGTGCAGCGTGCATCGAGTATCATATACCATGAGATCGTGTAGCTATTGACTATGCGATGAGCATGAAAGTCTACACGATCCTGTAATGAGCGTCGAGTATCATATACTATGTGATCGTGTAGCTACTGACTATGCGATGAGTATGATAGTCTACACGATTGTTTAGCAAGCAAGCCTTGAGTCAAGTATCATATACTGTGCGATCTTCTACCCATCGAGTGCCTACGCGATCATGCAACCAATGCAACACGATCATGTAGCAAACTTTACACGATCATGTAGCATTAGCTATGCGACCATTTAGCAGATGCTACCCGATCGTGTAGAAAACTCTACACAAACGCATAGAAAAATCTAAACGATCGTTTAGCTCTAGCTACATGATGCAACCACCATTTCATCTTCTCCATCGAAACACACTGCAACCTTTCTTCTAAAGCTTCACGAACGACTCAAAAACTAAACAAATACATACTAGATCTCAAGTTTAATGTCCAAAAACGCAAGGGCCTTTACAATTTAACTTTTGTAATTTAAACAGAAAGCAAAAAACAGAGACATTTATCCCGTAAACATCCATCAACAAGCATCCACAAACATTTAACAATTAAACGCAATGCAGAAGCTAAAACCCACCACTACTGTAAACGATTTCAATACAGAAATAGAATTTGGAATCAGAACTACAACCTAGCTCTAATACCAATTGAAGGATCTCGATTTTAAAAGAGATCCATGAGCGGAAGCAGATCGTCCAAATTTCATTTTGATTGAAAAAAAATTTACAGCAAACATACATGATATGCATTCTTAAACAAATTACAATATGCTTTTTTTTTATTAAGAAAGGGTTCAAGAAATTATACCTTTGAAGAACGTTTTTTTGTGTATATCCTCGAACTTCCACAAACTCGAAAAAAATAGCAATAAACTTGAAGACCCTCTTCAAGAAATCTCGTACCAACAAGAGACAATCACCAAGAATCTTCGGTATACTCAGCGTGAGAGCCTAGGAGTTGTGGGCTCTTACTATTTTGGTAAGGAGGGAGTTTTGAATTTGGAGGAGGAAGAAGATTGAAAAAGACAGAACTCTTCTATCGTTTAACAAAACTTCAATCTTATAGCAACTCAACGTAAGTCTGTATCATATGGAAGAAAAGAAAAACTATTTTTCATTTATTCCAAATTACAACAAAAACTAATTAACCACCCACTAAGGTGGTTAGAGAGAAATTAAGAATTAATTATCCAAAATAATAAATTTAAATATATAAATATGATAATCAACTTATCATATCTTATTTATGTTAAATATATGTTATATCAAATATAACACATAATCTATAGTTTTAATATTGTATCATATACAGTATAAACTATAGTTTCTTTTCTCTATTTTATGGAATTTAATATAAATCATATTTATATTAAATTTTAATAACTATTTGAATCTCATCCAAATATTTATTTCCTCCAATTAAATAATGTATCAAATATTATAACAATTATATCATATATAATTAAATTTCCTCTTATTAATTTGAACAATTCAAATTTACCTAAAAATTAATTCTCAACTAAATCCTTTTGAGCTACGAAGGGGACCTTATGGACCTGTGGTTTGAAGCTCCAACGATACGTGAATAATTAATTAAACTCTTTAATTACATTATCCACCATCTGTTAACTGACAGGCACTCCATTAAAGACCGACAGCTGCACTCTTCGCACTACAGATATATTTCTGTGTCCATTAGATATAACCAATCAACAGTACGATGACCTTTCACAAGCTTGTAAGTACAGCTGGGCCAAATTATCATTTTGCCCTGTAGTTACATTTAACTCTTTAAATGTCACTGATCCCTCTAATGAATAATAGATCATAGTCTTACTATGACTAAATCCCTCTTGGGCCAGGAGAGGGTGTGGTGCAACATTATTCAAGACCCGGAATCAGCCCTTAAGGGAGCGATTTATCTACCTGTCTCTTATACACATCTAGATGTGTATAAGAGACAGCCATTGATCCCTCTAATGAATAATAGATCATAGTCTTACTATGACTAAATCCCTCTTGGGCCAGGAGAGGGTGTGGTGCAACATTATTCAAGACCCGGAATCAGCCCTTAAGGGAGCGATTTATCTACTTATCCCTACTTCAGGAAAGGACTGAATTGCATCTTGTGTAGCTGTGTTCGCGACTTCCCAATAAGACGAATCCCCAAAATGGTAGGCTTGTTGAGCCGGTGATTTGACCACTCTCACCCATATAAATCAAAAGACCGCCATCATAGGCAGGAGTTCACAACTCATTCAGGATTAAGGTCATGTTACCTATGGTCATCCTGGTGAAATGAAAGTCTATATTATGAACGGCGTTATATAATGAAACTAAACATTTCGTGGTTTGGTCTTATATAAACTCCTTTATATAGAATATCCCCGCTCGTATGTCTTATACATGAATGATCAGGATCAGATCATTTATAGCACTTTACAACAATTGTAACACCTACAAAGCGAGTCATACTCATAGTGTCACCAGGATAAGGTACCCAACCTTATCCATATACTACAGACCATTTAGGTTATTACTTAAACATGATCCACCTGTATGTCTCCACATACATATTTAAGTTACAACGATAATCTTGGATGTTAGTTTTTTGGTTTGTGGTTATGCAAGTAAAATATCACATATTTCATAGACAAAGTGAATAAAAATATTACATATTATTAATCACATATAAGTTTGTTCATATAATATTTACAAACTATAAGACTCTACGAGATTTAGGGCATAAACTCCAACATGTACAAGATCGATCCAGCCCACTTACACTCTAATAGAAAGTAAATTACAATTAGAGCTATATAGAAAAAAAAAATCTAAAATAAGGCCTAATGATGCCATCAAAAGGTTAGAAAATATTATTTTAAAAAACTAGTCAAATTTCATTTTCCTAAAAAAAATAGAGATTTTTACGCAGATAATCTTCTCAACATCTTATATTTATAAGGTTTTAAAAAATTTGAATTATTACATTAAAAGCTTTTGCCTATAATTTTAGATAAAATTAACCTTTTTATTTGATTTTCTAAAAATTCAGAATATTATTTTGTTTCTTTATTCTCATCAATCCGATTTTTTGACTTTTAAAAATAGCATTTATTATGGTTTATATTTAATTAGTGCAAGATTTTTCATAATATTATTCTCTTGATTTTAGGAGTTTTTGTTTATGAAGGATATTTTTTCCAATGAGTTATAAGTTTTCGTTTTTATAGATTTTAGATTTTGCTTAAAATTCATAATTTTGGTGGGCTGCATTTATTGCAAATGACGGTCACAAATAATTTTTTTTTTCATTTTTATGTATATATATGAGCCTTATTTCAAATATATACAATGTTGTCATTTTAAATATAAATGAGGTTATTTCAAATATATTTAAAAAAAAATGTACAAATTTAAGGTTGTTATATAATATATACTCTATATTTTAATTTTAATCTCATTTCTATTTAGATATATATTCCACATACTTTGTCCTATATACACATGTATATTTAGTTATTTTTAATATCTATCTATCTATCTATCTATCTATCTATATATATTCTACATAGATGATAGATTTTCACTTATTATTCTGAATCATCAATTTCGGTGGACTACATTTATTGCATAATTATGATTATTATTGGGGTTTGTGCCCTAAAACCTCATAATTAATTAGTTTATTAATTATTAATTATGCAATATTAATTATCCATTAACCAGTAAAATCCAAGGTTATCATATATAGTCTTGAACATTATATAGTTGACATACAAGGTAGATCATGTTCAAGAGATAACGATGTTGGATGAGGATGGGCTCAAATGAACGAGGGTGATGTCAACACAAAGCTCGACTCATCTAGGCTGACTTCCCCTTCATTGAAGACCTTGAGATAGTACCGATTCACCTTGAACTCCTTTCCAGCCTCCAAGCTTCTAATCTCGACTGCACCATAGGAAAAAGAAATTAATAATTTCAAACGGACTAAGCCACATGGACTTAAGCTTACCTGACATGAGTTGGAGGCGCGAATTGAAAAGCAACACTTTTTTATCGACCTTGAAGTCTTTCTTCACGAGACCTTTATCATGAATTAGTTTGGCGTTTTCCTTGTAAAGTCTGGAGTGTTGAGGTAGGGTTCTATAGTTTGTAATTGTATTGTACAATTATTTATTTATTTATTTAATAAAATATGAAATATTTTATTTGAAATTTAATAGCATTAAATCCACGAACCAATAAACTAACATCAAAGATTATTATCTGTAGCTTAAACTGATGGAATGAACACATGCACAACGGAAGAAAACGGATCTAAAATACTCTAATTAGGTTAATTATAAAGATAGGCATGCAAATGAAGCAAATAAAAGGGGAAAAAAATACATCCTTTGCAAACTTTGAAGCTTCTTCAAATCCGCTCCAATCTCCTCACGAACGGTTCGTAGACCACCACGAGAGTCTTTTCGACTATTCTCCGACCTTAGAATGGGATGGTGAGATCCTTTGAGTGACTAATTTGGAGAGGAAAATGTTAAGACTTTGAAAGAAAATTGCAATGAGATTATCACATAATCTCATCCAATTCCATGGCCAAGAGCTTTTGAAATTCAATAAACACTCCCCTTTAAAAACCATTACATGCAAAACATGTAACTTTGAGTTTGATGAGAATTTGACACTAAAAAATCCACTAACTGAAAGTGGGACTTAGTGGAGCAAGTATCTTCAAATTAAGACAACACTTAGCAATTCAATAGTTGGAATTTCCCACTCACAAATGTTGGATCTTTCCACTAACTTGGATAAAGTTTGACTCTTAAAGTCCAAAGTCAACAAATTTGATTTTTGACTTTCAAAAATCAAAACTCAACAA
Organism: Benincasa hispida; assembly: GCF_009727055.1. NCBI lineage: Eukaryota > Viridiplantae > Streptophyta > Magnoliopsida > Cucurbitales > Cucurbitaceae > Benincasa > Benincasa hispida. The sequence continues at coordinate 65,325,451 of NC_052351.1, read as the reverse complement.
TGTGACTTTCATTGCATTTTTTACCTAGTCAACAATTTGACTTTTAATGCAATTTTTACCAACTCCATTTAATTTCAAAATTAATTCTAATAATCAAGTTTGAAATTAAATTAATATTAATTAATTAATTAATCAATTTAATTATTTTAATTTAATATTAAATCCAATACTAATCCCAATTGATATGAATCCCTATTCATAATCTTGATATTTAAATCTTATTTAAATATATAGTATTTTTTCACTCTTTATGTTTAATTCACAATTAAAATTAGGTTAAATATATCGTATATATTTACCGCTTTCCTTCAAAAATCGAATTTTAACATTTTAAGTTCGTTTGTCACACTATTTTAAGGTTTAGTTCGATATGAGCTAGTAGGGGGATCTCATAAACCTACAGATCATAGGCTATAACGATCCACGATTAACCAGCTAAACTTTTTAACCTAATTAACCGCCATTCATTAACTACCGGATCACTCCATTAAAGTCCAGTAGTTGCAATCCCTTCACTGTAGATATATTATGTCCACTCGATATAACCATGATTAGTAAGTTAACCCTTCATAGGTTGTTTGTAATAATGGCTAGATCAAAAGATGTTTTACCCTCCAAGATTACATCTTGCTCCTTAAGTCCCACTGATCCTCTAATGAACAATTGGTTTGTGATCCAATCACTAAACTATTAGGAATGTCCTAGAACTCGCAGTTCGTAAATTTTGTGTTAAACATTCTATTTATCAATAAAATGTTATTGAGTATCTTATTTCAATAAAGTTGTTGATTTTGCATTCTATTATGAAAATCCAATAAACATATCCATGGTTATAGTATGAATACTTTAACTTTATGTGGTAACATAAACAGGATCAAGTTAATAGTATATTGTGAAACCTGGATCTTAATTTCAAGCAGGTAATTAAGGAAATTAACTAAGTGTAAATAAATGCTATGTTGAGGAAAATAAAAATTCTAAGTGTTGAATAAGTTTGTTGATTAGCTTTGAGTTGATATTAACTAGTAAAATTTGGCTAAGTGTGAAGTCAAAAGAAACCATGCGTTTGGTGTTAGGAAACATTAACGCATGAGATAAGGCTAAGTTTGTAGAGGTTCAAAGAGATTAAGCATTGAGGCCAAGGACAACCATGCGTTGAGCTTGTGAGATATGAACGCAGTTTGACCGAAGTGTTGGCAAAAAGGCGTTGCCCAAAGGTTGCTCATGCGTTGGGATGATAAGAGGATGCATGAGTGAGAGCAAGAGGGTTGGACAATGAGCACAAGGTGCTGGGTGTTGGAGCATATGTGTGGACGATCGTGTAGCTACATGCGGCACTAAACGATATGCTAGACGATGGCATTACACGATAGGCAATGGCCCTACACGATCAACATAAGCGCTAGACGTTAGCACTAGACAATAGCGCTGCACGATGAGCTTGAGCGCTAGACGATAAGCATAGACGCTAGACGATGCAATAGGCGTGAGAGCTAGGTGATAGATGCAAGTGCTAGACGATGGCGCTACATGATAAGCGTGAGCACTACACGATAGGCGAAGTGCTAGATGATGGGCGTTGCGCGATAGACGAAGATGTTAGACGATGGCGCTACACGATAAGCGAATGCGCTAGACAATGAGTGTGAAGCATTAGATGATAGGCATCAGCGAGAGCTACACGATGAGCGAGATCGTTAAGTGATAAGCGACAACAAGAGATCACTAAACGATGAGCTATGCGATAGGCTATGCGCTAAACGATGAGCGACAGTGAGATTGTTAGGTGATCAGTGACAACGAGAGATCACTAGACGATGGAGCTATGCGATAAGGCGTAAGTGCTATGTGATGGGCAGGCATTACACGATGAGTGATATCGAGATCGTTGGGTAATGAGCGACAACGAGAATTTACTAAACGATAAGTCATGCGCTAACGACAGAGCTATACGATGTACTACGAGCCAAGGATATCTGAGAGTTGTGGGCTAAAAAGAACTTATCGGACATATGGCAATCAAAGAGGATGCCTGAAGAGCATGCAATTTGAGCTGGGCAAAGGAGAAGGCATGCAAATCGGTTAGGTTAAGCTGGAGGAAGAAGAGGCAGACACTTCAAGCTGGTGGTGGCAAGGTTGGGCATTGGCAGCCTAAAAAGGGAATGCCTGGGCATGCTGCAAGCTGGAGGTGCCAAGACAAGGTGAAGGATGAACGGCTATAATAGGGCAAGGGGCTTCACTTCAATTCATAAAAAGCATTTCCATTTCGAGAGATCACGTAAGAGGAGTAGTTAAGAGTAATTAAGAGGAAACCGTGCGTTGAACAGAGGAAGAGTGTGTTGATCTGTGTGTTGATCAAGCAAGGACACTGGGTGGTGCAGACTGTATAGACAGACGACATTGCTACGTTCAAACGAGGAGTTCTTCCAAATTACTCGTGCAAATCAGGTGATTCTTGAACCAAAAGCTTTTAAATTGAAGTGTTTTAGTATGAGGTCTGCTATAGAGAAATGCTAAGTTTAAGGCTGTCAAATTTAAGGGGAACCGAGAGGTGCTCACCCGTAAGGAGACAGTCAGGCCAAGTAGAGAAAACTTGAGACTCCGAACTCATGAAGGGAATCTCAGGGCCAAACTTTAAGGTAAAGCTATTAAGACATTTCTAAACATATTTGTAAAAGGAAATGTCTTGAGATATTGTCTAGAATGATGAGTAATCTAAGCTTGAAGTTTAATCTAAAATAGGATTCAACAGAAGGCCAAGGAAAACCGGGTGAATTGGGAAGGAAAAACAATCCCAACAGATCATTGTGAGTAGTTTCTTATTTAGTCTTATAGCCTATTCTAAATTAATATGTTATTGTTTGAATGAATGCTTGTTACCATGAGGAGAGCATGGCATTGGGATAGTTAGGGGGTCAATGAACCTAGCTTCTAAGCCCAAGATGGAATCTCATAGGATGGTCAGGGGACCAAGAAGTCTAGTTTCTGAGCTTGTGGGAGGAACCTTACAATTAGGTGAGGTGAGAATTTGAAATGTTCAAATTCGGTCTTAAGAGAATATTGTATTTTATATGAGATATAATTTACAATAAATAATTAATTTATTAATTAATTATTTTTTAGAGTATACTTGATCATTAGCATGAAAGTATTTTTTAAACTTTATCAATTTGATTAATCAAAGCTAGGTGCCTTAAACAAGTTAATATATGATATTAGATTTGTTTATTTTTTATTTAATTGAATTTATTTTAATTAAATATTTTTCTAAAATTTGAAATTTTTTTTTCATTTTTTTATTAAAAAATTAGTTAGTGGAAAAATCCAACTGTTTGATTTTCCCACTAACTAAGTGGACTTTGGAGTGACATTTTCCAAACTTGACACCTAGAGATTACATGCTAATGGTGTTTGAGGTGGAAGACATGCAAAATGAGATTTTGCATTTGTTTTCTCTATAAAAGGCTTTATTTTTTAAATTTAAAAAATTAATGCTTCCATAACTTTTAACCTAAAATCTTCTACCTCTTTTCTCTTTACTTTCATTCTTTCTATAGTGAAATTCCCTTATTTTCACTAACATAATGGTCCCACAACCGTGTTCTTCAACTGAAGAATAGCGGGATTTACCGTTGGTGGTGTCGATCGAGCTCGAGAGAGGAAGATTACAGTGGAGTCCTCTAACCCTTTGCATGCTTATTCTTACTTTTAATGCAATTAGAATGTTGTTGATTTCACCGCTTCCGCTGTGCATGCGTCTTTAATGTTCCATCAAATGGTATCAGAGCATGCTTATAATGTTCTATTGCATTTTAGTGGGTATTATTCATGTGATGAATGTTTGGTTGACTAAAGTTGATACACTACGGTTTTGGCATTTGTTTTCATTTAATTTCTTGTTAAAATTTGTAATTGCTCACATATATATGAGCTTTAATGTGTGGTAAAGGATCTGTAAATTTGCTAGAATCTTTAAAGTCATTTTTAGGCTATAATTGCTCAGTTCCGAGAAAGAGGACAACTTCTTTTTGGTGAAGAAAAGCTCATAGACCCGAAGTTACTCCCAGACCTGGTCCAGACCCAGAGACCCGACCCGTAGTGTCCATCCAACCCCAATTCGTTGAGTTCCCGTATGCGCTCCTCGTCCAGACTTGCATCCGACCCGCTTGCGACCCGTCCAATAGCAGTCCCTGTGCGTCAGCTATCTCGTCGACCCGACCCGCCCGCACACTCGCTTCGTGACCCAGTTCACGCTCTGTCGACCCGCGTGCTCTGTCCATTGATCAGCTGCTACGCGCGTTGACCAGTTGGTCTGAACCGGTCCAGTTGACCTAGTTTAGCCGATTTGACCGGTTCAACTTGGTTTTTGGTGTTTTCAAGCTAGTTCGAGTTTGTTCAAAGTGTTTGAAGCTGGTTCGAGGGATCTGCTTGCTGAATTATGTAATAATTTAGTTGTTTGTTTGCTTTTAATGCCAAAACTAGTCCACTTTAGTGTTGTTTACTTATTATGCATGTGATGTATAATATTGTTTGATTATGTGTGTATAAAGTATGCCATATAGTTTTTAAAATAACCCCACCAAAGGATAAGCATATGGCATGCATTTGTTGTATGTTATAAGTGTTATAATGTATATAGTATGCATGCTAAGTTTTAATATAGGTGTTATATTAAGGCATATTTGTTTAAGGAAGCATGTTATAGATGAATGTTCTAGGGTTATGAATGTTATAATTTATTTTATAATTGTTATAAAATAACCTAGATTTTTAAAATCTATAACAAAGATAATATGCATGCTCAACTAGGGTTAACCGGTGCAATTCAATCGCCTTTTTAAGAGTTAGAATAGGTCAATTACTTGTAAAACAAGAGTTGTTTACTTACTCGGGGAGATCTTGTCTAAGGTTGGGGGTATTTAAATTGACGTTTTACAGAACACCTCCTACTTGGAGATCAAACTAGCGTCTAAGTCAATAACACTGGTTCTATGAGCATGCATGAGTGATGTAAGGTAATAAAATTGGTTTATCACCTATACATCATAGATTAATCTCCGTATAAGAGTTATACTAGGAAAAATAACCTAGACTTAGGTTCTTAAATATTAGCCGGTTAATAACCAAGTAAATACCAAATCTCTTATAAAATAGAACACTTTAGTGGGAGATTAATAGTATATGAGATATATTATTTCTAGCTCTCACGTCTCTAAAGTTCACACCGTGAGATCCATGCTCGGCTTCGAGTTGCTATTAGTGGCAACTTCCCTTCGGAAAGTGTTTGCATGGGTTAATAACAAGGTGAATAGGGGAAGTAGTTCATAGTAAGTGGGTGAAGGGTGTGTGTCAACACATCCTACGGTCTCTTCTATTAGGTCACATCGTGAGATTCCTATGTTGCACCTACTGGTTGGCTTTATGCAACCCTTTTCTAGTCGTTTAGTGACGGCTATCCCTTCGGAGGCTTGTAACATAGGATTCAGAACACCGTGAACTCCAGAAATGGATAGGGTTGCATATGACCGTTTTCAAACAATTGTTTCTCTTTCGAGGGCTTGTTTGATTCTCATCTCTGTAAACCGAAAGTGGCGGGTATACACTTACAAGACTTACTAAGTGTTAGTAAAGTTCTCGACCAAATAAACGGTAACTTAGTACTATAAGGATAAGAGTTATTCTGGTATTAGTATTTAGTCAAGAATGTCTTGATTCAGTGAAGGAGTAGTCAACTTCCCTTCAGTGGGGGCTATTCTGACTCACTAAAGTATCGTAGCAAAATAATAATGAGTAGGTACATTATGTTTGCTAAATAAATTGGATTAAAAAGAGTTAAATCAGTTCTTTAATAATTTGTTTACTTTTTTAGCAATGTCAACATCCATTATACAACTACTAGCTTCTGAAAAACTTAACAACAATAATTACGGAACTTGGATATTGAATATTAACATGATACTAGTAATAGATGATCTTTGATTCGTTTTAATGGAGGAGTGTCCTCCATCCCCTAGTTCCAACGCAAACCGAACAGTTCGGAATGCGTATGACAGATGGGTCAAAGCTAATGAGAAGGCTCGGGTTTATATTTTAGCCAGTATATCTGATGTATTGTTTAAGAAACACGAGAGGCTAGCTACTGCAAGAGAGATCATGGACTCTTTGCAGGCCTGTTTGGACAACCATCCACATCTACCTTGCATGACGCAATTAAATTTGTTTACAATTACAAAATGAAGAAAGGAACCTCCGTAAGGGAACATGTTTTGAACATGATGGTTCACCTCAATGTTGCAGAAGTGAATGGAGCCATCATGAATGAGAAGAGTCAAGTTGGATTCATCATGCAGTCTCTTCCGAAGAGATTTTTTCAATTCAAAACAAATGCAATGATGAATAAGAATGAGTATAACTTGTGACACGCACACTACACGAACGCATACTACGAAGCATTTAAGCATCATCGCATACATTTAGAACGTAGTATCGCATATTATCATTGTCGCAAAGTGCATGTCGTTAGCGACCCTAACAAGTTGTTGTCGACAACACAATCAACGCATTAAGAATTTTATTATTACAACTGCCTTTCTAAATGGAGATCTTGAAGATAGTATTTATATGGTCCAACCATAAGGGTTCATTGAACAGGGTCAGGAGTAAAAGGTTTGCAAACTGAAGAGATCTATTTATGGATTGAAACAGGCATCCACATCCTGGAATATAAGATTTGATACTGCGGTCAATTCTTATGGCTTTGAACAGAATGTTGATGAACTGTGTGTATACAAAAAGATCATCAACTCCACTGTAGCATTTCTAGTTTTGTATGTAGATGATATCCTACTTATTGGGAATAATGTAGGGTGCCTAACTGACATTAAAAATTGGCTAGCAACCCAATTTTAGATGAAAGATCTAGGAGAGGCGCAGTATATTCTTGGGATTCAAATAATTCAAAACGGAAAGAAGTGAATGTTAGCCATGTCTCAAACATCTTATATAGACAAAGTGTTGTCTAGGTTTAAGATGCAGGATTCCAAAAGAGGTCTTTTACCTTTTAGGAATGGAAATATTTGTCAAAAGAACAATGTCCTAAGACACCTCAAAAAGTTAAGGATATAAGACGGGTTCTCTATGCATCAGCAGTCGAAAGTCTGATGTATGCAATGTTATTTACTCATCAAGACATATGCTTTGCAGTAGGGATTGTTAGTAGGTATCAGTCCAATCCTGGTTATGAACATTGGACTGTTGTTAAGAATGAGGACAATATTGCTGATCGGTTTACAAAGGCCCTCCCGACTAAGATTTTTTAGGGTCACCTAAAGAGTTTAGGACTATGTGTAGAATAAATAGGGCAAGTGGAGAAAATGTGTGTATGAGATGCCCTGGTTTATTGTATTTAGTTTTCTCTCATAGTGCTCAACTTTTTTGTAACCCACTAGGAGTTTTAGTCCAAGTGGGAGTTTGTTGGGTTGTATGTCCTAAAACTTGTAGTTTTGTAAACAACAAACGCATATGAAGTTTATTCAGACAAGTGTTGTTGATTGTTTAATAACTCTAAATCTAATAAACTACGAACCCTTTGCAATTGTCATGAATACTTGGACTTTATGTGGAGACATAAACTTGATCAAGTTCGAGTAAAATAGCCTAAACCGTCTATAGTACTTGGATTAGGTTGGGTACCTATTTCTGGAGATACTATTGAATACGACTCGCTATATGATTGTTAAAAATGTTGTAAAGTGTCATAAACGATGTGATCAGTTTGTTCATTTAGAGACATGTGAATGGGGGTGTTCTACACGATGAGATTGTGTAAGGCGGACCACGAAATAATCACTGTTACATATTAACACCGTTTACTATTAACACTGATTAATTTCACTTCTTGATGACCTAGATAACTTGATATGAATTCTGAGCTGTCCATGAAGTCCTGTTTATTTCTGATTGTCCCTTGATCTGCATAGGTAGAGGTAAGCCCAACATCGCTGCTCAATATGCTTCCCATTTCAGGGATAGACCGGGTAGATGGTTGGGGACATAGAATTTGCAAGATGGAATTCACTCCTACACATTTTAGGGATAGTAGAAAGGTTGTTCTCTTAAGGGCTGATCTCGAGTCTTGAACAAGAGGCCCCATCCTCTCTTTGGCCTGAGAGAGAATGGATTTAGTGATTATGATCCTAAATCAATTGTTCATTAGAGGGACAGTGGTACATAAAGAGAAAAGATGTAACTCAGGGGTATTTCGGTATTTGACCTAGTTGAGGTTACGAACAACCTGTGAAGGATCAACTTATTGATGATGGTTATATCAAATGGACACATAATATATCTATAGTGAGTGGAGTGCAACTACAGGCTATACTGGACAGTCCTATTAATTAACGAATGTTGATTAACTAGGTTAAAGAGTTTGACCGGTTAGTCTCAGATTGTTGGAGCCCATGATCTGTAGGTCCATCGGGTCTCCTTGCTAGCTCAATACAGACAAAATTTAAGAACTAGGTGAAGTAAAAATTTGAAATGTTCAAAATCGGTCTTAAGGGAATATTGTATTTTATATGAGATATAATTTACAATTAAATAATTAAATAATTAATTAATTAATTAATTAATTTTCAAGAGTATACTAAGTTTTATTTCTCAGAGTTTTTCAAAACCTTATGCTTTGATACCAACTTTTCACACCCCCTCCCGAGCCTTATTTCCCAAACTCGAAAGGAGACGTGAAGACAACTGATACCACCCTTGTGATACCAACTGCCTAACTTCATAACATTCCATAGTAGCTACTAAATAAGAACTTAATTAATTTTTTAAAGAGCAGTTACAAGGTTTATACTATTATACAGTATTAACTTTACTAGTCCTAATGACTTTCAAAGATAACCCCAATATGAGTTCTGCACTGTCAGAGGTAGCAGTTCCAGACCTTGGTAGCTTTCCTCAAAACATGTGCTATCTGCTCAAGTTCCAACCTAAATAACTTAGGTAAAATTCAGGGTTTCACATACTTTCTCTGGTAACCCCTAATTGCATTTACTTGGGCTTGAGAACATTCTTCAGAAGAGTATCATAGCGCTCCACAAGCTCCAAAACTCTTTACTTGGGCTACTCTCCCTTGTGCCATCTGTGTAACAAAGGCAGTCAAGTTAGAAAGCTGTGATATCAACTCTTTTACCTCAGTAGTAGATGATGAATAAAACAAAACTCAATTGCCCTAGTCCCAAAATTTTGAACATTCTCAGCCATGTGTGAGGTTAACTCATGGGCCTTCTTAGGCATCTTATCACCAAGAGCTCCACCAGCAGAAGAATCAATGGAACAATTGTCATTAGAAAGTAAGTCACTATAGAAATACTGGATTAATAACTGATCAAATATTTGACAATGAGGAAAACTAGCACACAAACGTTTATATCTTTCCCAGTATTCAGAAAGTGCTTCTCCAATATTTGTTTAATTCCATAAATATCTTTACTAATTGAATTGGCTCTAGAAGCTAGAATTTTTTTTTCATTCATTCCAGGTAGTTATTGACCAAGGGGCTAAGTAGTACAATCAATCCTTAGCGCCATCCTATAATGAGAAAGGAAAGCCCCTAAGATTTAGTTGTTCATTTGTAACCCCATGGGGTCGCATACTTACACACACCATATGGAAGTCTTTGATATGTTTGTAGGGGTTCTCTCTTGAAATTCTCCTGAAGATTTGCAACAGGTTAATCAAACCAGGCTTGAGCTTAAATGGCACGGTGGTTGAAGGAAAGACTATGCATAAGGGTTGTTCATCCATGTTTGGTTCAGCTAGTTACTGCATAGCTTTCTCTCGAAACTTTTCCACTATGACTTCTATTGGATTGTCAGCAACTTGACAATTTTCTTCTTCCAGTGTCTTTCTCCTGCGTTCCCTTCGGATTCTCCTCTCCTCTTAAGCAATATCTAAAAAAAAAAAAAAAAAGTAAACTCTGTATTCTCAGAGGAGCGGGTCATAAACTAAAGGAAAATAGCAGCACACTTTTTTTTAAATTGTTTTTATTCAGAATTCTAAAATTTTCCTAAGCTAGTTATCAAGTTTCCTCGGCAACGGCGCCAATTTGTTCATGATGTAACGAGCACATGCGCAAAAGAAGAAAAAATGGATCTAAAGTACTCTAATGAAATTAATTTCAAAGAATAAGCATGCAAGTAAAATAAGAAAAAAAGGGAAAGTAGAAATACAACCTTTGTAGTCTCTAATCTCCTCCAAATCAACACCAATCTCCTCATGAACGGTTCTTAGACCACCACGAGAGTCTTCCCGACTATTTTTCGATCTTAGAACGAGATGGTGGGATCCAGTGAGTGACTAATTTGGAGAGTAAAAGTTTAAGTCTTTGAGAGAAAATAATTATGAGATTACCACATAATCTCATAAATTTCCACTTGGCCAAGAAACTATAAAGATAAAAAAAAAAAAAAAAAAAATCATCCTTTTAAAGGTCATTACATGTAAAACATGTAACTTTGAGTTTGACGAGAATTTGACACTAAAAAATCTATTAACTCAAAGTGGGATTACTGGGGCAAGTGTCTTCAATTGAAGACAACACTTAACAATGAAAAAGTTGGCGTTTCCTACTCACAATTATTGGATCTTTCCACTAACCTGATCAAAGTTTAAAGTTTGACTTTCAAAGGCTAAAGTCAACAATTTGACTTTTTGACTTTAAAACTCAAAAGTCAACATTTTGACATTCATTGCATTATTTACCTAGTCATCAATTTTGACTTTAGATGCAATTTTGACCAATCATAATTTCAAAATTAATCTTAATTAATTTTAAGATTAAATTAATATTGAATAATTAATTAAATAATTTAATTAATTTAATTTAATATGAAATTCAACTCCAATCCCAATCAATATGTATCCCTATTCATAATCTTGATATTTAAATCTTATTTAAATATCTCCTATTTTCTCTCTCTTTATGTTTAATTCACAATTAAAAATTAGGTTAAATATATCGTATATATTTAATTCTTTGCTTCAAAAACCGAATTTGAATACTTGAAATTCGTTCGTCACACTGTTCTAAGATTTAGTTTGATATGAGCTAGTAGGGGGACCTCATCGACCTACAGATCATGGGCTCCAATGATGCGAGATTAACCGGCTAAATACTTTAACCTAATTAACCACCATTCATTAACTACCAGGTCATTCCATAAAAGCCCAGTAGCTGCACTCCCCTCACTATAGATATATTATGTCCACTCAATATAACCATGATTAGTAAATCAACCCTTCACAGGTTGTTCGTTATAACAGCTAGGTCAAAGCTAATTTACCCTGGAGATTACATCTTGCTCCTTAAGTCCCACTAAACCTCTAGTGAACAATTGGTTTTTGATACAATCACTAAACCGAGTCCCTCTCGAGCCAATGAGAAGGTGGGGTCCCTTGTTCAAGACCTAAAGTCAGCACTTAAGGGAACAACCTCCCTACTATCCCTAAAAGTGGGTAGAAGCGAATTCCGTCTTACACCTTATGTCCCCAGCTATCTACCCGATCTTACCCTTGAAATGAAAGGCTTATTGAGCCCGGCGCTGTGAGCTAACCCTCACCCATGAAAATCTAAGGAATAATGTCATATAAACAGGAGTTCATAGTTAAGCTCAGGATTATGGTCAAGTTACTTAAGTCATCGCTTTGAAAATAGTAAGTCTTAAACAGTACAAAACATTATATAAAGTAAAGTAGACTTATTTTTGGTCCGATTTATGGAAACTCATTGGATAGGATGCCCTCACTCCTCATGTCAATGCTAGAACAAATAAGGATCACTTCGTTTTAAGCAATTACAACAAATTGTAACAACTACAGATTGGACCGCATTCCGATAGTGTTACCCAGAATAAGGTACCCAGCCTTATCATATTACTAAGACCATTTTGCTATTTACTGGACTTGATCAACTCTTATGTCTCCACATTAAAGTTTATGTATTCATATAATAGCCAATGGATCTTTAGTTTATTATGATTTAGTCTTTACAAGTGCAATCACATATTCACAACAATTTTATGAATAAACGTCAATAACATCTTTTATGAACATAGAATATGTTTTAAACATTACAAACATCAAGTTTTAGGACATTCAGCCCTAGAAAACTCTCACTTCGACAAAACTCTAGTGGATTTTACATATATTATACAAATATATATACCAATGTTGAGATAATGAGAGAATAACTACAATAACAATTATGGGGCATCGGATACCCAGTATTTCTGCCGAAACTACCTCTAAGTTCATATCTATCTTTGCAGTCCTTTAAGTCCCACGAGTAGGACCCAGTTACAGAACACTTTGGTTGGGAAGGAACTTCACAACGTAACATATCAAGCCTATATACAGTGGGCTTCTTTAACTATCATAAATGGAGAAAGGCATCTTCATAAGTACAACTTTTGTTTCCTTGACGCCCAATATCAATAATTCATTGAAGTGGCTTTGGAGTTCGACTAAACTCATGCTTATGATGTTGTGTCGCAACCAAACGCTTGCCCACGTAATCCAATGGCTGACTCTCAACGCTTGAGAAAGATGCATTTTACTAGTCCGAATAACTTTTGTTATAGAACCAGCTAAATCAACAACACTTGTTGATTTTCTGTAACTTCTATGGAAACTTTAACACAATACTAGCTTATCACAAGATTGATGATCTCTCATGTGATCTTCTTCAAGAAAAACAACATTTGTAGATATAAATACATTATTTTCTTTGAAGAAAAATTCATCTTTTGGGTAGCCTATAGATAGGCATACTTTTGAACGGCGTTCTATTTACTTAGGGGTTTTACACTAACACATGTGTCGGTCGTCCCCAAATTGTGAAATAACGTAAACTTTTACATGTCATAAAAAAAATTTATGACCTCTCCATAACTCATATGGAGTTTCAGAAATCCTCTTAATGGAAACTACGTTTAAAAAGTATATAGCAGTCTCTACTATGTATCCCCAAAACTAATTAGGCAACTGAGCATAGCTCATTTATCAACCGAACCATGTCTTACAGGGTTATGTTTCTTCTTCCTGATACACTGTTCTACTGAGGCACTAGGTGCAAAAAGTTGCGACTAGATTACATGTTCTATCAATTAGTCCTGGAATCTGAGGTCTACGTACTCTCCACCTTGATTTGATTGAAGTGTCTTAAATATTTTACCTAAAAAGTTATTAACTCCAATGTTATACACCTTGAACGTTTCAAGTGTTTCGGACCTATGATGAGTTTAGGTAAACATAATTGTACCTCGAATAATCATCTGATGAAATATTCATACCCTCCTCATGCTTTGACATTCATCGAACCATTGAGGTCTAAATGTATAAGCTCTAAGGGTTCTTTGGCTCTAAGACCAATTGTCTTCTAACTAGTTTAGATGATTACTTTTAATTAATCTCTCAATCTCATTGAGATTAATGTGGTCAAGCCTTAAGTGCCAAAGATATGTACTTGAAGAAACATTTTGCCTTTTGTTTTTTGTTTTAGATGTTTTAAACATCTCGATATTTAAAATGGCCTATGTGGTTGGTTTTAACATATAAGTTGTTTTCTAATAAGAGATAGATATAAGATTTCTTCTCATTTCAAAATCAAAAAGTACATTATCTAATATAATGAATCTATCTCTGGATAAGAACTTAAGAAACTCCCACTGATTTTGATAAGATAGTCTCTTAAGTTAAAAACTTAGAGAATTATCTCTTCTTCTACAAGCAATCTTCAGGATCTAATTTCCTTATTTTTCTTTCTCTGCTCTCTTTTCTGCAAGGTACTTTGGGCAGTTTCTTTTCGAGTGCTCATTCTCATTGCAGTAGAAACATTTTTCTTTATCTACAACTTTAACCTTGCCTTTGCAGTTAGTAGGAGTCTTCCCTTTCCCCATTTTCATCAGAACACTATTGTTCTTAGAAGAAGAAGGGCCAAACTTTGTCTTAGAGGACAATCCTCTATTCATTTTATTCATGGTGGCAACATTTACCTCCGCTTCCTATCCCTTAGAATTCAAGAGGGACTCATAAGTATGAAGCTCATTGAGAAGAGTGGTCAAGTTGTATTTTATTTTGTTCATCATCACATTGGTGCAGAACTGTAGGAAGCTCTTCGGAAGAGACTCTAGAATAAAACCGGCCTGACTCTTCTCATCTATGATAGCTCCGTTTACTTCTGCCACGTTGAAATGGACCATCATGTCTAGGACATGTTCTGTAACAAAGGCCCCTTCTTTCATATGGTAGTTGTAAACATACTTGATGGCATCATCTCTAAGGGCGAAGGATGGCATTCCGAACATCCCCCATAGAGATTCCATAATCTCTTTAGCGGTATGCATGCGATCGTGTTTCTTAGCCAAAGCATCAGATATGTTTGGAAGAAGACTATGGCTTTTTCATTTGCCCTTGTCCACTTGTCATATGCATCCTGAACAGTTTGATTTATGTTTGAGTCAGGGTTTTCAGGAAATTCCTCAATTAAAACAAACCTTAGATCATCTATCACCAGTATCATATTTAGATTTGATTTCCATGTAGCGTAATTGTCCATTGTAAGTTTATCAAAAGCCAATAGCTGTATTAATGAGCTAGTCATTATGAAAAGTAAACAAATTCTATTAGTGAATTTCTATTAAACCCAATCATATTTTAGCATAGCAATAATGTACCCAAATTTCATTATTTTATTTGCAACGATACTATAGTGAGTCAGAATAAGTGTTACCGAGGGGCAGTCAAATACTCCTTCACTAAAGTAAGACATTCTTGACGAAATACTATCTCCAGAATAACTCATATTCCGATAGTCATTTAGCTACCATTTTTGGTCAAAAACTTACTAACACTTAGTAATTATGTAAGTGTAACCCTCCGACTTTAGATCTCAGAGATTAACAGCCCTAACGATGCTACCGAATTAGAGAATTAAAGTTGGAAAACGACCTAAGAAATCCTATCCATTTCTAGAGTTTGAGTAGTTCCGAATCCTATGTTACAACCCTCTGATGGGATAGCTGTGGTTAGTTACTAGCTAATGGTGACCAAAAGATGACAGCAGGTGCAACATAGGAATCTCACGTTACAAACTAATGGAAGAAACCGCAGGATACGTTGACACACATCCTTCACCCACATACTATGAACTACTTCCCCTATTCACCTTGCTATTGTCCCATCCAAACACTTTTCAAATGGAGCAGTCAAGTTATAATCGACACGAAACGTTGTATGGATCTCATGATGTGAACTCTTAGGGATGTGAGAGCTAAGAACAACATATTCTATATGTTATTAATCTCCCATTGAAATGTTCTATTTGTTTTTAGGTAAATATCTACTTAGAAATGTTCTGGCTAATTAAAGAACCTAAGTCTATATGGTTTATCCAAGTATAACGTTTATAATTGGATTTAACCTAAGATGTCTAGGTGATAAACCAATTCTAACACCTCACACCACTCACGTGTTCTCATAAAACTAGTTAACAATGCTAAATTATTCGACCATAATCCCCAGGTAGGAGATGTTCTGTAGACTGTCAACTTAAGTACCTCCAACCTTAGACAGGATTATATACCGATTGAGTTTGTAACCTAAGTTTCATAAGATAGTGACCTATTTTAACTATTAAAACAAGTGGTTAATCTACGTGAGAATGCAACTTATCTTTGTTATAGATTTTAATGTCTAATCCAATTTTATAACAACTTATAAAATAATAGTCATGTTTTTCATCCATAACATGCTTTTATATAACAATTATATAAACATTCATTTCATGCATTAATATAACAACTTATATAAAAAACCATGGAATCCTACACGTGCATACTATACATTATAACACTTATAATATACTTGCAATGCATGCTACATGCTTATCCTATGGTGGGATTTAAAATCTACCTGGCATACAATATGCACACAATAGGTAAATTATTTAAGTCATACATTCAAAATGCATAATTAAATAAACACACTAAAATGGATCAGTTTCGGCATCCTAAGCTAGCTAAAAGCTAAAAATATTACAATAATAAACTGAAACTAGCCTTAAACCGCCTCTGAACACTTTGAACCAGCTCGAATCACTTGAAAAATGCTTAAACCAGCTTCAAAAACTTAGAAAACAGTAAAAACCACCCAAAACTGGTCAAAATTGGTCAAACCAGTTGAACCGGACCGGTCCAGACCATCTAAACTGACTGAGCCACCAAAACGGGCACGCGGGTCAAGATCAGATCGACTAGAGCTCCAAACAAGGCGCAGGTCACCAACGGGTCGGCTGGAGCAGTTGAAGATGGGGGCGGAGCTGGGTGCGGGCTGAAACGAACTGGGCTGGCAATGCGAGTCGGCTGAGAGGCATGGGCTAGGCTGCCATGTGCTAAGCCTCAACATGGAACGAACTTGAGCAGGTCTAGGAAGCTCTTACACACGTCAGGCTTGCCTTGTGGGTTGGATCATCACTCTGAGTTGGGTTATGGGTCGTGAACCAGGTCTAGGAGATCAAAACGAGTCTAGGAGATTTTCTTCACCAAAATTGAAGCTATCCACTTTGTCGAAAACGAGCAATTACAGCCTAAAAATGTTTTTAATGGCTCTAAAAAATTTATAGACCTTTCATGACACATTAAAGCCCATAAAACATTGGGCAATTACAATAATTATTACAACCCAAGAGAGAATTTGGATGTCAAAACCCAAATTATCCATTATAAAATACAACTATTCATCACTTGAATCAATACCCACTATATGCAAAAATTAACCAAAATTGAGTATTTTAAGCATGCTCTGATACCAATTAATGGAATGAACATATGCGCAATGGAAGGAAAAATGAATCTAAAGTACTCTAATGAGGTTAATTTCAAAGAATAAGCATGCAAATAAAATAAGAACAAAGGGAAAGCAGAAATACAACCCTTATAGTCTTTGGTCTTCTTCAAATCAGCTCAAATCTCCTCACGAACAGTTTATAGACCACCATTAGAGTCTTTTCGACTATTCTCTGACCTTAAAACAGGATGGTGGGATCCGATGAGTGATAATTTGGAGAGAAAAAGGTTATGGAGAGAAAAAGATTATGTCTCTAAGAGAAAATAATTATGAGATTATCACATAATCTCATAACTTTCCACTTGGCCAAGAAACTTTAAAAATAAAAAAACTCATCATTTTAAAGGTCATTACATGGAAAACATGCATCTTTGAGTTTGATGAGAATTTGACACTAAAAAATATACTAACTCAAAGTGGGATTAATGAGGCAAGTGTCTTCTGTTGGGATTGGTGTCCTAATTCTCTCAGACTCTCGTAGTTTGTAAACATTATACACATTGTTATGAATAAAATAAGAGTGATTTTATTTTGCATTTACTCATATCAAATAAACAAAGCTCCATGGTTATTATAAGAAAACTTAAGCATGTATATGAGATATACAAGTGTATCATGCCTTAAGTAATAACCTAAACAAGTATGTAGTATAAGGATTAAGGAGTGATACCTGATCCTGGTGGCACTATGGATATGACCCGCTTTGTAGAGGTTTACAAATGTTGTGAACTACTATAGATGGTTGATCCTGACCATTCATATGGAGACATGCGAGCGAGGGTGTCCTATACAAAGAGTTTGTATAAGACCGAACCACAAGATGATTCGTCTCTTTATATAATGCCATTGATACTTGAGACTTACATCTCACCAAACGACCATAAGTGACATGACCTTAATCCTGAGTGTTTTGGAAACTCCTGCCTTTGAGGGCGATCCTTTGATTAGTATGGGTGAGAGTGGCCGGATTGCTAACTCAACAAGCCTACCTTTTTGGGGATTTGTCTGATTTGGGAGTTGGGAACTCAGTTACACAAGATGGAATTCACTGATTCCCCGAAGCAGGGGTAAATAGATAGATTGCTCCCTTAAGGGCTGATTCCGGGTCTTGAACATAGTAGCCACAACCTCTCTTTGGAAGAGAGGACTCAGTCATAGTAGGACTATGACTTATGTTCATTAGAGGGGTCAGTGGTACATAAGGAGTTAGATGTAACTACAGGGGCAAAACGGTAAATTGGCCCAATTGTACTTACGAGCGATATGTGAAGGATTATCGCACTATTGATTGGTTGATATGGACACAAAATATATTTATAGTAAAAAGAGTGCAGCTGTCGATCTTTAGTGGAGTGCTCAGTAGTTAACGGATGGTGGATCCCAAAATAGCAACTAAACGATGAACGAATTCTTTATTAAATGATATGAGACAAACAGAGACTAAGCGATCACTTATCAAACTCCAAACGATCGTTTACAAAACTTTATACGAACGCTTACAGTCTCTACACGATCGCTGCATAGTACTAGACGATCACTTACAAAACACCCCACGATCGTTACAAGATACTACACGATCGCTTACAAAATACTACACGATCGCTTACCAAATTCTATACGATCGCCTAACAAATGCTACACGATCGCTGGCCTCTGCTACATGATCGCTTAGTAGAAGAGGTAGATGATGAGCAACACACTACGATTGAATCTACACGATAGAGACTTCCGAACTCCCACTCTCGAGAGCTCACCTTCCTCACTTCTGATATCAAATCCTCCGTCTCCTCTATTTGGGTTTCTTTCTTTTTTTAAACCTCCACTTCTCCCAATAGAATTGAAAGTAGTCCTTAACCGATTCAACCGCCTTCCCTCTATTCTTTCTTTCTTGATATTGCAACATCATTGAAGGCCTATCAGCAAATCGATTATATATGATATAATTGGTGTGATGTATGAGATACATCAAGTGGAGGATTAATGTAAATATGATTTACATTAAGTGCCATAAAATAGAAAAAGAACTCTGGTTTATATGTTTCATGAGATGAAATATTAAAACTATAGGTTATAAATATAATATGGTAAGTTGGTTATCATATTTCTTTATTTTAATATTAATTATTTGATAATTATCTAATTTTCACTAATAACCAATTGAGTGGGAGGTTATTGGTGGTTTTATGGTAACCGTAAGATAAAAGAAAAAATGTTTTCCTAAATTTAGCAGAGTTATTTAATTTGGAAAAAAACTCACGATAATGCGATCAAGTGAAAATGTTTCACTAAATGATAGCTAGTAGAGAGACTAAACGATCGTAGAGTATCACTATACGATAGTTCACTCAGTCAGTCGTAGCTAAACGATCGCAAGACATTGTCTATATGATAGGCTGCCTTCTTCTACACGATTGAGCACATCGTCTATACGATAGACTGTGTCATCTCTCAGTTGCTCAATCGTCTACATGATTGTTGTTCCTCCAGTCTCTTCCTCTAACCAAGTTCATACAGAGCCACAACTCCTGGATTCTCACACCAAGAATACCAAGGTAACCATTGTGTTGGTGTCCTCACTAAACTCGATTGATATCGAGGTTCTGGAGGCCGTTCGTTGGGTTTGTGATCGTTGAGTTCGTTGTGTTCGTGTTGTTCATCGTGTTGTTGTACTGGTCATTGTGTTCGAGTGTTGCTGCTCTTGGACTTGGGCACTTGGATACGGATCGAGGGAGTTTGAAGAATGAGTTTTCAAAGGTATGTATATTCTATCCCTTGATTATCTTGTCAGCATGCTGTAATTTTTAGTTGTTGCATGACCTGTTAGTTTTCGTTTCTTGTACTATAATTGTGTATGTTCAATATCGAATGGAATTTGGAACGAACATTCAGCTGCTCATGGAAATCCTCATGTCTGTTTTCCTTCAATTAGTGTCAGAGCGAGGTTGTTCTGATATTCCAAATTTCACTTCTGTTTTGAACTTCTTTTACAGTCGTGGTGGGTTTTAAGTTTTTCTGCATTTTGTTTAAATTTTAAATGCGTTTATGGATGGGTGTTGATGAATGTATACGGGTTAATTTCCTTGGTTTAAAGCTTTGTTTAAAGTTATAAAGTGTTAATTTGTAAGGGGCCCTTTGTTTTTGGGCATAATTAACAAGCAATCGAGTCTGTAATTCAAAGTGTTTGAGTTGGTTGAGTCGTTCGTGATGAAGTTTCGAAGCATGGAGATTCAGTTCTCAGCAAGAAAGAAGACCAAGGGTTGGTTGTATCGTGTAGCCTAAGGTAAACAATCGTTGGGATTTGGCTAAACGATTGTGTAGAATTTTCTGCTTGATCGTGTAGTATTTACTAAACGATGGGGTAAAGCGTTTACTCTATCATGTAGCGTTGGTTGCCCGATCGCGTGGATGTTAGAGGTAAACAATCGAGTGGGAGCATTTGATGCTCATCATTTAATAAAAGGCGCGCTCACTAAACGATCGTGTAGTTAACATGCCTCATCGCATAGTCACTTATCACCCGGTATGCGATACCTCGCACTTTTTCAGCAATCGTTTAGACGGTTGTGCTTCACCACATCGTTGTCGTTTAGACGATCATTTAAGGATTACGTTGGACATGCACGCTGCATGATCACGTGCCTTCATGCTTCATCACATATTAAAGGTACACGATCGTTGCTAAACAATCGTTTAGCTCAGGAAGTGTAGGTAAACGATTGAGTAATTCGTTTACTCTTTCGTGTTGGCGATCACAAGGAATTTGGTACATGATCAGTGGAGACGCGTTTCTTCGCTCGGACGGTTCAAGACCCTGTTCGCCTGTTTGAACCGAAGGCTCTTTGCTATTTGTAATAGTTAGCTTTGTTTTTGAGGATTTGAGGCTAATTATCACGGTTCATCAATTTTTTATTAATATACATGAGATGTATGTTGTTTATATGCCATAGTGTATGACATATAGATTTGAAACCCACCATAGGTTATGCAATTATTCATGCATCATGTATTATAAGTGTTATGATATGATGAAATTACAAGAGAGCATGCGCATGCATCATGAAATATAAGAGTTATATTTATGCATGCAGTAAGCATATTCACGCATCATCTTTATATTATAAGTGTTATAGTATAAGGGTGAATGGAAGCATGTTTGTTTGGTTCATTGCTTGGTTGTATAAGTGTTATATAAAAGTAGCAATGAATGAACAATGCATGGAGCATGACACTTAGGCTAATTTGTATGAATAATATAGGCTAATATACCTTATGTTTTGGCCAAAAGGGTTGAGAACATGGTCATTACACGTAAGATCATGGACTCGTTGCAAGAATTGTTTGAACGTCAGTTCTCACTTTTTGAGCACAAAGGGATGGATCACAAAACCAGTAGTGTCAATTCCTAAGATAACCTTCAGGAAGAGAAAGCAAGTGTTGCTGACTCTGTTAAAGTTCATAAACGAGAAGTATTCTCTGAATCGGAACTTGGAGCTTATTTAGGTTCTGATACTGATCCCACTACTCTCCAAGAGAGAAGGAAGTCTAAAGATAGTAAATATGATTTATTGGTCTTGGAGACGTGTTTGGTAGAGAATTATGATTCTGCCTGGATCCTTGATTCAGGTGCTACTAACCACATCAGTTCCTCCTATCAAGGATTTAGTTCCTGACAAATGTTGCCACAGGGAGAGATGACTCTTCGAGTCAGTACTAGTGAGGTTGTTTCAGCAGTTGCTGTAGGTAGGCTGAAGTTATTTTTGGACAAGAAGCTTCATTTATTACTGGATAATGTTTTTGTAGTTCCTCATATCAAGTGGAACTTAATCTCGGTTTCTCGTCTCATTGAACAATGTTATATTGTCTTCTTTTCTGAGAGTAAAGTGTTTATTTTCAAGAACGGGATGGATATTGGTTTTGGTTCAATGGAAAATAACTTGTATGTACTAAGGTCGTTAGTCATAAAAGCCTTGTTTAATATTGAAATGCTCAGTACGATGAAAACAGCTAAAAGACCAAAGGTTTCTCCTAAGGAAAACGCCCATCTTTGGCATCTAAGGTTAGGTCACATCAACCTCAATAGGATTGAGCTGTTGGTAAAATGTGGACTTCTAAAGAGTTTAGAAGAAGAAAACTCCTTTTCGGTGTGTGAATCATGCCTTGAAGGCAAGATGACCAAACGACCTTTTACTAGAAAAGGTTATAGAGCCAAGGAAACCTTGGAGCTTATACATTTTGACCTCTGTGGTCTAATGAGTGTTAGAGCTCGAGGCGGGTATGAATATTTTATCTCTTTTCATAGATGATTATTCAAGTTACAGGTATCTCTACCTAATGCAACATAAGTCTGAAGCCCTTGACAAGTTCAAGAAGTATAAGGCTGAGGTTGAAAACTTGTTAGGTAAGAAGATAAAAACACTACGATGTGATCGTGGTGGAGAGTATATGGACCTCTAATTCAAGACTATATGATAGAACATGGAATTACGTCCCAACTCTCGTCCCCATATACACCTCAGCAGAATGGTGTATCAGAAAGGAGAAATAGAACCTTGTTGGACATGGTTTGGTCTATGATGAGTTATGTACGTTCCCTCGAAAAGTGTTTCTGAAACACCTTCTGAATTGTGGAGAGATCGTAAAGGTAGCTTACACCACTTCAAGATTTGGGGGTGTCCGGTCCACGTGCTTGTGGCTAACCCGAAGAAGTTGGAACCGCATTCGAAAGTTTCCTCTTTGTAGGCTACCCCAGGGAAACGAGGGGTGGATACTTCTATGATCCGAGTAAGAATAAAGTGTTTATTTCTACAAATTCTATCTTCTTGAAAAAAGACCACATTAGGGATCATAAACCATGAAGTAAGATTGTTTTACATGAGACTTCTGTGAGACTCTGAGGGTTCAACAAGAGTTGTTGAACAAATTGACAGATCAACAAGAGTTGTTGAGGTCAGTTCATCTAGTCAACCATCTCAAGAGTTGAGACTCTCGACGTAGTGGGAGGGTTATGAACTACCGGAACACTACATGGGTTTGACTGAAGCCCAGAAATCAATTCTGATGATGAGGTTAAGGATCCATTGCTTTTAAGCAAGCAATGGAGGATGTTGACAAAGATGAGTGGATTAAGGCCATGAACCAAGAAATGGAGTCTATGTACTTCAATAAAATCTGGGACTTTGGGATCAAAACTAATGGGGTAAAACCTATAGGGTGTAAGTGGATCTACAAGTGAAAACGAGGTGTAGATGGAAAGGTGCAAACCTTTAAGGCTAGACTCCGTGGCAAAGGGTTAATACCCAGGTTGAGGGAGTGGACTATGAGGAAACTTTCTCACTTTTTGTCATGTTTGAAGTCTATCAGGATACTCCTTGTCCATAGCCACATTTATGATTATGAGATATGTAAAATGGATGTCAAGACTGCCTTTCTTAATGGTAATCATGAGGAGACCATCTACATGGCTCAACCAGAGGGTTCATTGTTCCAGATCAAAATCAAAGAGTTTTCAAGCTTAATAAGTCCATTTAATGGGCTGAAACAAGTTCTAGATCGTGGAACATTAGATTTGACAGTGCAGTCAAATTGTTTGGCTTTGATCAAAACTTTTATGGGCCTTTTGTTTACAAGAAAATCATCAACAACTCAGTAGCTTTCTCTGGTACTGTATGTGGATGATATCCTATTCATTGGGAATGATGTAGGTTTTCTAACTGACATTGAAATGTGGCTAGCCACCCAATTCCAAATGAAAGATTTGGAAAGGCACAGTATAGTCTAGGGATCTAGATTATTCGAGATCGTAAGAACATGATGTTATCCTTGTTCTCAAGCATCGTAACATAGATCAAATGTTGATCAAGTATAGGATGCAGGATTCCAAAGAGAGGTTTATTACCCTTCAGGAATGAAATCGTTTTGTCTAAAAAGATCAATGTCCTAAGACCCTCTCATGAGGTGAAAAGATGAGACGGATTCCCTATGGCTTCCAGCTGTTGGGAAAGCTTAATGTATGCAAATGTTAAGTACCAGACTGAACATTTGCTATGGCAGTAGGGATTGTAGTCATTATCAGATCCATTCCAGGATTAGATCCACTAGACGGCAGTCAAGACGATCCTCAAGTATCTTTGGAGAACGAGGGACCTACATGCTCGTGTATGAAGATAAGGATTTGATTCTTACAGGATACACAAACTCTAACTTTTAGACTAATAGAGATTCTCGTAAATCAACATCAGGGTCAATGTTCACTCTGAATGGCGGGGCTATAGTGTGGCAATGCATTAAGCAAGGAGCATCGCGGACTCCTTTATGGAAGCTGAATACGTAGCCACTTGTGAAGCAGCTAAGGAGGCTATTTGCCTGAGGAAATTTCTTACAAATTTGGAAGTTGTTCCAAATATGAATTTGTCGATCACTCTTTATTGTGATAACAGCGGGGCTGTGGCAAATTCAAAGGAACCTCAGAGTCATCATAGAGGAAAGCATATAGAACAAAAATATCATTTGATCAGGGAGATTATACATCGTGGTGATGTGATAGTCACGAAGATCGCTTCGGAGCACAACGTTGTTGATCCATTTACAAAGGCTCTCACGGCTAAAGTGTTCAAGAGTCATCTAGAGAGTATGGGTCTATGGGACATGCGGCATCTTGCTAGGGCAAATGGGAGATGATACTGGGGTATAGAGTATGCCCTAGTTTATTGTATATTGTACTTGTATTTTTCATGTATTGTACATTAGTCTCCTGAGGAATTAGGACAAGTGGGAGATTGTTGGGATGGGTGTTTTAATTCTCTCGAAGTCTCATAGTTCATAAACATTATACACATTGTTACGAATAAAATAAAAGTTATTTTATTTTGCATTTACTCATATCCAATAAACAAAGCTCCATGATTATTGTATGAAAACTTAAGCATGTATATGAGATATACAAATGGATCATGCCTTAAGTAATAACCTAAATAGATCTGTAGTATAAGGATTAAGGAGGGATATCTTATCCTAGTGACACTATGGATACGACCCACTTTGTAGAGGTTTACAAGTGTTGTGAACTACTATAGATTGTTGATCCTGACCATTCATGTGGAGACATGCGAGCGGGGGTGTCCTATACAAAGAGTTTGTATAAGACCGATCCATGAGATTGATACTTGAGACTTACATCTCACCTAAACGACCATAGGTGACATAACCTTAATCAATGAAAGGCTAAATGATCGTTTAGGAAAAACGTATACGATCGTTTAGAGAAATCATGAGGTAGACGATCGCTTAGACGAAAGAGCTACTACCGTATAGTCTCTAGGGCGATCATTTCACGAATTCTTTTTGGGCAGACGAAATTAATGAATACTTATTCTGAAAAATAAAAACTCTTTTCACTTTTAACCCACTGGTTACCATAACCAATGCTGCCCACTACCCACGTCCGAACGTAGAAAAATTGGTTAATTATCATATAATTAATCAATTAATTAATAAATAAATATAATCATATTATATTTATATCTTATAGTTTAATATCACATATCTACTATAGTATTTTCTCCTCTACTTGATATAAATCATATTTATATCTAATTTTCTCCAAAATAATGTATCTCATACATTTAGCCAATTATATCATATATAATTAACCAGTCCAATTATATCATATACAATTGAACTTCCTCTTGTCAATTTGAATATTTCAAATTAACCAAAACACTGGTTCTCGACTTTATCCAAGCTACCCAGGGGACCTAATGGACCTGTGGCTCGAAGCTCTAATGGTACGTGAATAGCTGACTAAACTCTTTAGCCACGAGATCCACCATCCATTAACTGTCAGTGATTCCACTAAAGACCAACAGCTGAACTCTTCTTACCATAGATATATTTCTGTGTCCATCAGATATAACCAATCATGAGTACGATGACCCTTTACAGATGCTCGTAAGTACAGCTGGACCAATTTACCGTTTTGCCCCTGTAGTTACATCTCACTCCTTCGTAAGTACAGTTGGGCCAATTTACCGTTTTGCCCCTATAGTTACATCTCACTCCTTAAGTACCACTGATCCCTCTAATGAACAACAGAACATAGTCCAACTATGTGCGAACACCTCTCGGGCTAAGAGAAGGTGTGTGACGCCAAATCGTTCAAGCCTTGGAATCAGCCTTTAAGGGAGCCATCTATCTACTTACCCCTGCCTCGGGGAAGGAGTGAATTCCATCTTGTATAGCTGAGTTCCCAGCTCCCAAATCAGACGAATCCCCAAAATGGTAGGTTTGAATCGGCGACCTAGCCACTCACACTCATACAAATCAAAGGACTGCCCTCAATGGCAGGAGTTCGCAACTTACTCAGGATTGAGGTCATGTTACCTATGGTCATCCTAGTGAAGTGAAGTCTCTGTCATGAACGGTGTTATATAACGAGATGTTAACATTTTGTGGTCAGATCTTATACAAACTCTTTGTATAGGACACCCCCGCTCGCATGTCCCCAACACAAATGATCAAGATCAGATCTTGGGAATAGTATTGACTAGCAAGGTTGATTAAAGAATTCATGTGAAAAGGGGTTTTGGTTTGTTTCGTGAAAAAGGAACTAAAAAGTAACATGCAAAAAAAAAAAAAAAAAAGAAGGTTGAATGATAGTGAGTACACATTTGGGTAAGAGTTAAACATAAGAAAGGACTTGGGAATAGTATTTATGTCCAATTTAAATAATTAGAAACTAATTAATAACACTGAATCTATGAACTCCACAACCTATTAGAGATACTAATAACTCAGTTACCCAAATTCGATATTAAAATTAAAATTAAATTGTATTATGAAAGGGTTCATGCGTTGAGACATACTACAAGTTGGAAAGCCTAATCTTAAGGCACTATTAATTTGGGCAAGATTAACCTAAGGCAAACATGCATGAGATAAAAAATAGTCTTAGTCGACACATGCAATCCTAATTTGTGCAACTAAATCATCAATTATGCATAGCGCCATAAAGATTTTGCAAACAAGAATTTAATACAATCGATTTGTCAGATCAATTCAATAAAATTCCATTAAATATAATCCAAATCAAACCCAATGAATTCACATAATTCAGTAACTAGAAATCTTCAAAAAACTGAATATACAACTAAACCCAAGAAAGAATTTACCTAGCCTTACATAGGACTATGAATGAATTAATGAATGAAGAGGGAGAATGATGAATCTGGTGAGAAATAACCCAGAAATTGTCCTAATCGTCGCATAAAAATCATCCTTCCTTTGTATTTTTCTCCAACTACTATAAACAAAACTCTCTATTTTTAGAACGATCGTAGTGTCGCAATGCTGCCAAGAGCATTGCAGCACTGTGGCTAAATCAAACCTCAAGTGTCGAAGGAAAGGCACAATGCTGCTGCAACATTGAATTGCGCGCGCACGGAAGCCATTTGTTCGTTAGAGTTCGTAGTGTTGCAATGATGTGCTGAGCATTGCAACAGTGCCCTTTTTGCTTGATTTTGTCCAATAGCGTCGAGCTAGACGTTGGCCTGGCATTGTGATGCTGACTGTTTGTCCAGAATTTTATGCTCTCTGCATTTCAGCATCACACAAAGGTTAAGGTGTTGGGTTTTATGTCCTAAAACTCATAGTTTGTAAACAATAAACTCATTTTGTAAATCGATAAAGTTGTTATTGTATATATGAATTTCTTATTTCGTGAAATAAATCCAATAGACTAAAAGATCCAAATAAGAAAAGGAAAAATTCTCCAAATGCCTATCTTTGGCACTTGAGACTTGGTCACATAAATCTCAACAGGATTGAGAGATTGGTTAAAAACGGTCATCTAAATCAGTTAAAAGACAGTTCATTATCACCATGTGAATCTTGTCTTGAGGGTAAAATGATTAAAAGATCTTTTTTTGAAAAAGGTCTTAGAGCCAAAGAACCCTTACAGCTGGTACATTCGGTCCTATGAATGTGAGAGCTAGAGGAGGGTATGAATATTTTATCAGCTTCGTTGATGACTATTCAAGGTATGGGCATATTTACCTAATGCACCAAAAGTCCGAAACATTTGAAAAGTTCAAAGAATATAAGGCAGCGGTTGAGAACCAATTAGGTAAAAAGCTTAAAACACTTCAATTAGATCGAGGTGGTGAGTATATGGACCTAGAATTCCAGAACTATTTGATAGAACATGGAATCCAATCTCAACTCACAGCCCCTGGCACACCTCAATAAAATGGCGTGGCAAAAAGGAGAAACAGAACCATGTTGGACATGGTTCGTTCCATGATGAGTTATGCCCAGTTACCAAATTCTTTTTGAGGACACGCAGTCGAAACTGCAGTATATATTTTGAACATGGTTCCCTCCAAAAGTATTTTTGAAACACCTTACGAGCTCTGGAGAGGACATAAATGAAGTTTACAACACTTCAGAATCTAGGGTTACCCAACACACGTGTTGGTGCAAAATCCTAAAAAATTGGAACGTTGTTCAAAAGTATGTATTTGTAAGCTACCCTAAAGAAATGAAAGGTGGTTACTTTTACAATCCTCAAGAAGATAAAGTATATTTGTCAACAAATGCAATTTTCCTGGAGGAGGACCACATGAAGAAACATCAACCTCGCAGTAGGCTAGTAATAAAAGAAATGTCTAGAGAAACAACAAATGCAGCAACAAGGGTTGTTGATAGAACACGTCCATCAACAAGAGTTATTGATGAGTTAATTTTTCATATCCTTCTCAAGAGTTGAGAGTGAGTCGATGTAGTGGGAGGGTTGTGCAACAACCTGACTGGTAAGTGGGTTTAACTGAAACTCAAGTCATTATACCAGAGGATGCCTTAAAGGATCCATTGACTTTTAAACAAGCAATAGATGATGTGGATAAAGACCAATGGATTAAAGCCATGGACATTGAAATAGAGTCTATGTACTTCAATTCTGTTTGGGATCTTGTAGATCAACCTGATGGGGTAAAACCCATCGGTTGCAAATGGATCTATAAGAGAAAATGAAACCAAGCTGGTAAGGAACAGATCTACAAAGAAAGGCTTGTTGCAAAAGGGTTTACCCAAAGAGAGGGGGTAGACTATGAAGAAACATTCTCTCCGGTTGCCATGATAAAGTCTATTAGAATACTCTTTTCCATAGCCGCATTTTATGATTATGAAATCTGGAAAATGAATGTTAAGACAACCTTTTAAATGGCTATCTTGAAGAGACTATCTACATGTCTCAACCAGAAGGGTTCATTGATAACGGGCAGAAATGCACGTTATTATAGTGCAAAGTTATCAAACAATGCAGGATTGCAATGATAAAAGTATACAATATTGTGTCCAAAAGCATTAAGTTCACAGCATTGCGATCGCATACGTCCATCACATTAAAATAGCTAACTAATGTATTTTTGTGCAGAAAATACGTTGACGCAAGGCAGAAATGTGATCCAAAGAAATTAACGTCCGAGCGCAGTCAGGGAAAAATAAAATGGAGGCGGAGGCTAAAGCCCTACTCCAAGGGTCAAAAAAAGGATTACTAGGAGAGCTAGGAGCACATTAAGAGATTGCATTGATGCAAGACTATGCGATCATTTGCGCTCGTGAATATCTACTCAAGGAGGTGGTCGCATAGAGCTGGCGCATCATGGTGGGCGCATCTGGGTGAAAAGCATAATAAATCACGATGGGACAGAAAGTTGATGATGGTCGATTCCGAATTAAGTTGACAAGCCATTAATGACCTACTGTAGCAAGTACACTCAACTTTTCGGTGACAAATATTCAGCGCATCAGACAGCGAATTAATGCCATCTCATCAGTGCAATCATAAGAGAGAAGAATTCTTTCACCCCGAAGCTTTATAAATACCAAAGGCCACCTTCAGTGAAGAGTTCGCAAAGTTTACAGAATTTTCCCTATAGATAGAAGTAGCCTTGTTCATATTTTTTTCTTTTTACTTAGAAGGCAGAATCGTGTGAAGGGAGATTACTCCGAGAGATCATCCCGATAAACTCGGAAGAGTGCTGGAAGCGTCGAGATCAGAGAGAGGCCAACTCTTGCGGAAGCAAGAATATCTTTGAGAAGAATAGAGATAACAATGTAAAAGCCTTGGGAAGCAAGGAATTGCTACCAGGCTCTCTACCTTTATTTTCCATTGTCATTTTGTACTCTGAACTTATTTATAGAAATGGAAATCACATCTTTATATCTGTTCAGTCTCTGTACATTACGCATGAGTAGCTAAATCTGTCGAATGGGTTGAGAAGCACTTAGCTAGCATAACTTGGGATCTTCATTCTATGCGATTATCTTGTATTATGTATGCGTCATTCGTCCATTAGAGATACTCGGGAGGGTAGTCTAAGGATAGAATCTAGGCTTGGAAAAGTCGGATTAGAATTAGCTTGGGAGAGTCAGATTAGAACCGCATAATCAAGAGATAGAAGCTTAGGAATAAGCTCTGTTTGCTATTAACGCATCACATGCATCCTAGAGATAGGTTATGATTGTATGCGGTCACCTTGTCCTTGTGTGCATCTCGCATCATCGCATAGGCAAGAAGTAGATACTTAGGAATAAGCTCTATAGACATTATCACATTCATCACATGCGTCCTAAAATTAGGAGCCATCGCATTTGTATTGGAAAATGATTTGCTGTCGCATGAGTGTAGCATGATCGCATAGCTTGAACGCATTCTTGGGAAACGCTAGCTAAAGACCTTCTCAACCCGTTCCACCACATACTCAGTTTATCTGTCGCATAATTACAATTATCTCAAATCTTCCGCATACTTTTTATACCTTAAACAACAAACCAACCAAACCATTGATTTATTTGTTACCGCAAAGTGATCTAAAAATTACCACTGCATATTGTTTTCCTTAGTCCCTGAGTTCGACCCTGGGCTTACCAGGCAACTTAGTAGAATTTATACTTAGATCTTACTGAGAAAGCTTGCATGCTCAACGCATTTTCCACCAACATAATCCTTACCATTATTTCATCGCATAAAAATAACGCATCAAGTTTTTGGCGCCATTGTCTGGGACTTCGGCAATACATTGTGCTAACGGTAATTTTCTAATTTTCTTTGCATCTTTCAATCTTTGGCGAACTAAAACACGGAGATTGAAAGAACGTTTCAACGAAGATTGAGAGACAGCCACCAACAACAAGACAGAACTCCAAGAATGGCGGAACAACCAGAAGAGAGGGCTGCAAACGTAAATAATATAATGGCTAACCCTATCCTCCTGGCGAAAGACTGCAATAGACCCATTCGGGACTCATGAGGCCCACTCTTGATAGATCAAGATTCGAAATGAAGCCGGTGATGCTGCAGATGATCTAGACTGCCGTGCAGTTTGGTGGAAGGCATGGCAAGGACCCACATGCTCACCTCCGGAGTTTCATAGAGATCTGCAACACTTTTGTGTTCCCTAATATCTCCATCGAGGAGGTTTGACTAATTTGTTTCCATTTTCGTTGTGTGACCAGGCACGAAAATGGGCTTATTCTCTCGAACTGGGGGAGATTACCTCATGAGGACAAGTAATAGAGAAGTTTATGAAGAAATACTTCCCTCCAATGGAGAATGCCAGAAGAAGGAATTTGATAACCAATTTTGAACACGATATTGGACGAATCGCTCAGCGACGCGTGGGCGAGGTTTAAGAGGCTAGTAAGAGACTGCCCACATAACGGCTTACCAAACTGCTTATAAATGGAGATTTTCTACCAAGGGTTAAACCCTGTATCGCAGACGGCTACAATGCGGTAGCAGCTGGTGGTCTGCTTGATAAAACTTACGAAGAGGCAAAAAATATACTTGATCGCATTTCAAAAAATCACGAGGACTGGAGAGAAAGTGATCAAAGATTAACAATTAATGACAGTGAGCGAACAACGAGGCCATCGTATCCCTTCGAAACCAAATGACTGCGATGATGAGTTTGATACAAGGCATCACAATTAATAGCACGAGAGCGCAAAAAGGGCAGGTCAACGCAATTGCTCAAGCATCCACAAGTTGTGTCATCTGTGGAGAAGCACATCCACTGGAAGAATGCCCAGGAAATCCGCAGTCAGTATGCTTCATAAAGAACAACCCTTATTCCAATACGTACAACCCTAGGTGGAGAAACCACCCCAATTTCGCGTAGAAAAATCAACAACTAAGCTTTCAACCAGTGGCGCGAAAGAAAGGGCCACCAGGATTTTTCCTGCGAACAAACGGTCAGACGCACAACCAAGCCAACAGTTCGCAGGCACCGAAATCTTCATCCTTAGAGAGAGTGCTGAAGCAGTATATTGAGAAGAATGAACAGTGCTTCAGAATCAAGCAATGTCTATACGAAATCTCAAATTTCAGCTAGGACAGATTGCGGGTGAACTCAAAAATAGACTGCAAGGAGCGTTGTCGAGCTCAATTGAGCTCCCTTATAACTCTGGGGGTACAGGAAAGGAACAATGCTTAGCAATCTCCTTGTTAAGCGAAAAAATGATAGTGGAAGTAGGGGAAGAACCCATCGTGACCAACTTGAATACGGTAACAACCGAGGACTCGTTGACTTATGATTCAGAAGAGCCCGAGAAGAAGAACCTAGAAGTTGCATCCACCCTCAAACCTCTAGAACATGAGATAGAAGAAGTCTAGCTACCATCATTCCCATAAAGATTGAAAAAAAAAAACAGAATGATGAAGATAAGATCGCTATAGAGGCAGTAACGCAAAATACAACGATCCCACCAAAAATGTGCGACCCAGAAATCTTCACGATGCCATGCTCAATTGGAGGGGTCTACAGTGGTTAAGCACTATACGATCTTGGGGCGAGCATAAACGTAATGCCGCTATCAATCTTCTAATGATTGAACATGGTAAACTCACACCCATGACAAAGACTCTCCTACTTGCGGACAGATCCCGAATACATCCTGAGGGATAGTTGAAAGATTGACAAATTCATCTTGCCAGCAGACTTCATTATTTTTTTATTATAAAGCGGATGATGATGCACCCATCATATTGGGACAACCATTCCTCTCGATCGGTCGCGCTCAAATTGATGTACACAAGAGGGAAATCGTAATGAACGTCAATAAGGAAAAGCTCCGAATTATGGCAGTCAAGATCCTAAAAGACCGAGAAAATAAGAAAAAGTCGTCGTGGACGTAAAAAGTCCAGCTTGAAATAAGCAGTCCCTGAGTTACTATGCAACTCAAACTCATCAGGGACGCAATCCTTTTTTAATATCCTTTTTTTCATAAATCAATGCTTCATGAACTTTTATTACCTTGCTTTTATCTGTTATCGTATATTTGTCTTTATATAAAAAAAATGTGATCGCGTTGCAAAGAAAACATTGAGAGGGTCAAATAATAATAAAACAAAGTTAACAAAATCGTGGTAAACGATTTTGTTAACTTTGTTTTATTATTATTTGACCCTCTCAATGTTTTCTTTGCAACGATCGAGGTGAACGATTGCGGAGGTGCTACACGAAGATGCAACTACTTTATTTCGTTACCACAATCAAAAGAGAGCAGGTCACCGCAAAGAAGGATGCGTTCACAAATAATGCAAGCGACAACGCAAATTTGGGGATTGTATCTTTCCTTGAATTTATTTATGCCCAATTTTGCACTATCGCATCACATTTTACCTTTGATCATTTTAGCATCGCATCCTCTTTAGTCGGCGCAATCATTTAACATTGATTAATTTAGTAAGTCACCGCATTATTTCTCTTTGCTAATTATGATTTCAATGATGAAACGCATGCCTCTATATTTTTCATATATGCTAGAGTCAACTTAATTTTAGGACAGTCACCTCATGAAATATTTCTAAAAGTCAATGGTCTGCTAGCTTTCTTTCAAACTGACTTTTTACGAAACTTCCTAAGAGCATCACATGACTTCTTTCAATCTTTTAGCAATAAGGACATTGCCGCATTTTAAATTTGGGAGTGCAGTATTCATTTTTTACCTTGTTATTTTTAGCATATTCTTCAATTTTAATGTATTGGATAATCTGAAAAATTAGCTATGCATGTTTAATTGATTGCTTTGATTGGCCCTAATTTGTAATCGTTAGGTAGTCGTCACCTAGAAGCATGAGTTAAGTTAGTTTGTTATGTTAAATTGGGATTCCATTTAGCAAGCATGTACTTTCTAACTTAGATAAATCTCACTCAATTAATTGGTTAGACCATGGAAATCGATTAATTGGCTTAGCTTTGCCTTGAATCTTAATGCTTGTTGACTGATTGATTGGTTGAGGATTCTCGCTTTTCTGTTAATTAACTTGATTTTGTGGACTACCGGTTAGGATTCTAATCGAGTAGGCAAAGTTTTAATTTGAATATTCTCATGCATCTTTTGAATAGTTTATGATAGAATTGACGAGGAATGAATAAACTATAAATACCCAAGCTATGTATTTTGTTCGATTGATTATTTACATATTCATTTACATTGCGCACTTTTCGTTTTCGCAATTTTATTTCACACATCTTCACAAACAACACCCCTCCCCTGGTTACTTCCTACAAGTTCCACTTTTAAGGAATCTAAATCGGCTCTCTGTGGTTCAACCCCGAACTTGCTACTTATACTATTAGTTAGTATAAGGGGTTAGTTCGGTGCATACAAATTTTATTTGCGTAGGCACGGGTTCATGAGTGATTGTGAATCCGGCAGTCAACCAATCCCTATGCATCTGCAGTGAGTAGCATATATGTCATGTTATGTCCTAGACCCGACATCTTCCATGCAGTGGGAGTAGTCAGTAGATATCAATCCAATCCAAGATTTGATCATTGGATGACAGTTAAAGTTGTTCTCAAGTATCTTAGGAGAACGAGAAACTATATGCTCGTGTATTGGGCTAAAGATTTGATCCTTATGGGATATACTGACTCTGATTTTCAAGCTAATAAGGATTCAAGGAAATTCATATCAGAACCAGTGTTCACTTTGAATGGAGGAACTATAGTATCGCGCAACATTAAGCAAGGTTGTATTGCGGATTCCACCATGGAGGCTGAGTATGTAGCTGCCTACGAAGCTACTAATGAAGCCATCTGGCTTAGAAAATTCCTCATAGATTTGGAAGTTGTTCCAAATATGTCCTTGCACATCACACTTTATTGTGATAACAATGATGCTATGGAAAACTCCAAGGAGCCCCGTAGCCACAAATGTTGAAAGCATATAGAGCGAAGTATCATCATATTAGAGAGATTATGTAACAAGGAGATGTGATATCACAAAGATTTCCTTGGAGCACAATATTGCTTATCCATTTAAAAAGGCTCTCACGACTAAAGTATTCGAGGGTCACCTGGAGTGTTCGGGTCTACGAGATATGAGTCACCTAAGCTAGGGCAAGTGGGAGATTTTATTGGGTATATTGTATGCCCTAGTTTATTGTATTGTATATCGATACTTTACTTTCCTACTCGTCTTTCATTGCATGTTGGTACATTCCACTAACTTTGGACAAGTAGGAGATTGTTGAGATTGATGTCCTAAATCTAGTGTATCTTGTGGTTTGTAGTTTTTGTTAACACTGATTATTTATCTAATAAAATTAGAGGTATTTTATTTGACATTTAGATAGCATTAATTCAATCCAATAAACTATGATCCAAGGTTACATGATGTCACTAGAATAGTAAGAGGTTGACATAAAAGTGGTTCACGTTCAATTAATAACCTCAAAGGTCTGCAATAAATGGATGAAGATTTGGTGCCTTATCCCTATAACATTGCGAATACAACCCACTTTGTAATTGTTGCATGAGATGTAAGTGTTACAAATAATTTGAACCATATTGTTCATGTAGAGACATATGGGTGGGGGTATCCTATATAAAGAAGTTTATACATAGACCGGACCATGAAATAATTAGTTTCTCTTTATAACACTGTTACTTGAAGAAACTAATATTTCACGAGGATGACCATAGGAGACTTGACCTTAATCCTGAGTAAATTATGAACTCCTATTTATGATGAAAATCCTTTAATTTGCATGAGTGAGAGTGGCCATGGTAGCCGACTTAACAAGCCTACCATTTTGGGGATTTTTCTAATTAGGGAGCTGGAAACATAACTACACAAGATGGAATTCACTCCTTCTCATTCCTTGGGAAAGTAGATAAATTGCTCCCTGAACAGCTGATTATGGGTCTCAACAATGAAACCTCAACGTCTCACTAGCCCAAGAGGTGTTAGTTTAGAGTTGGACTATAAACTGCTTGTTCATTAGAGGAATCAGTGGTACTTAAGGAGTTAAATATAACTATAAAGGTAAAACGATAATTTGACCCATCTCTAGTTATGAGCGCTCTGTGAAGGGTCAACTCACTGTTGATTGATCATATCTATGGATACAGAAATATATCTACAATGCGAGTGTGCAGCAATCAGTCTTTAGTGGATTGATTAGTAGTTAATGAATATTGATTAATTAGATTAAAGGAGTTTAATCAATTAATCTCATATCATTGGAGCTTCTAATATGTAGGTTCATAAGGTCCCTATTAGCTCTAAAAAAGATCTAATTTCATAGCCTTAACCTCCTCTATTTGGGTAATTCTTGGATTCTATTGTCTCATTTTGTAGGAGAATTAATCCCATGGAGCCGACACGTGCAAAAGACAAAGAATCGAGCCAAAAGAGCGGAAATACGGGAGTCCAAATGCATAAATCAAGTTGAGTTAAAAATGGGAGATTTTGCCCTACGTCAGCATCACAACGCTCATCCCAAGCTTAGTCCAACGCGCATTCGACACTGAAAGGAGGTAGCTCCAGGAACAGAGTAGCGTTGCAACGCTACCCAGAGTGTTGTGATGCTTCGGATTTGAATCATCGCCACTGTTGCAATGCCCCCTAACGCTGGAAGACAGTAGCGCAGCATCGCAATGTTGCAAACTTTTACGGAAGGCCTAAGGCGCGCGCGGCGCAACACAACATTGC
Organism: Benincasa hispida; assembly: GCF_009727055.1. Lineage (NCBI taxonomy): Eukaryota > Viridiplantae > Streptophyta > Magnoliopsida > Cucurbitales > Cucurbitaceae > Benincasa > Benincasa hispida. The sequence goes on along the minus strand of NC_052351.1, from coordinate 65,288,542 downwards.
AACGCTTGACCCTAACGTCGCGAGGCTATGAGGAGTTTGTAAATAGAGCCTTCATGGTCAGCTTTGAAGGCAGCCACCACAAAATCGAGCTTAAGACTGAATAAAGAGGAATTTAAGAGTTTTTGTTCTGAGTAATTTAGTCAATTTGCTGAGGAATTATTGGTATAGTTAGCCCCGATTCTTACTTTTTCTCATCATTGTAGTTTGAATTATGCCTTTTAGAGGCTAAATTATTTTCTCAGGATAGTTTGTATGCCTTAATTCTTGAAGGCCATCTAGTTTATTTTATTCAATTATTGTGAACCCTTTGGGGGATTTGTTTTATTTTTAATTGAATTCGATGAATTTTTCTAACAAATTGATTTGTTGAATTTCATGTTTGCAAAATCTTTCTAGCCTATGCATTGTTGATCGATTAAGTTGTAAATATTAGGATCGCATGGTGGAGGTCTAGACTTTTTTCTAGCCAAGTTCATGTGGGTTCTAATATAATCTTTCTCAAATAAATCATTCAACAAGATATGGCTTTCTGGCTTGTTGAATGTCTCGACAATTGAACCCTGTCTTAATGTTTATCAATTTTAACTTGGGTGTCGCTAAGAAGGAAAAGTTTTAAACTATGATTTAGATTTTTATAAAAAAAAAAAATGGCTAATTGGGCTATTAGAATTTCTAATAGGTTGAGGGGTTTACATAATTGGAAAAAATAACTAGTACCTAAGGATAGAAAATAAAAAATATACAAACTAATCCCGAGATTTTTTCCTGAATTTGACTCAAAACCTTTTGTTTTTGCACTTGCTCTTGTTTCCTTTTGTTCAATTGCGCTTGTTAAACCAAAATAATCAAAACCTTTCTTTTGGAATTCATAAATTGTCTAAGATTCAACAGTTTCCTTGTGGAATTGACCTCGATCGTACCGCTTTACTACGTTTGTGGTATAAGTCTTAGACCAGTGAAAATAAATTAATTTTTTGTTCGAATTTGGGGTTGAGTAATGATATTGATTCCCCATTCCAAACAAAATTGGCGCTACTGTTGGGGAAACTTAACAATCGGCCTAGGAAAGTTTGTGAACTCATTTTATATAAATAAAATAAAAATAAATAACATTAAAAAAAAATTAGTTTGCCCTTTTGTTTATGCCCTACTCCTCTAGGAGACCAGATTTTGTTTTTCTTGCAGATATAGACCAAGAGGAGAGGAGAAACTGAAGGAGACATAGAGAAGAATCTTTTGAAAACACAACAATGGGAGAGGAAGTTCGTGAGAAGACCTTAAGGGAGCTGGCGGAGCCTAATATAGACCAGCAGCCTTTGTGCATCGTATTTCTGCCAACCACGGTGCCTTTCAAATTGAAACCAAGATTGATCAATTTATTACCAACTTTCAGAGGGCTTGCAGGGGAGAACCCCCACAAACACATCAAATACTTCCATATGGTTTGTGTAAGTATGAGACCCCATGGAGTCACAGAAGAGCAACTGAACNCTAAGGGTGTTTCCTTTTTCACTACAGGACGACGCCAAGGATTGGTTGTACTACTTGGCTCCTGGATCAATTACTACTTGGAATAAACTGAAAAAGAAATTTCTTGAAAAATATTTTCCAGCCTCTAGGGCCCATTCCATAAGGAAAGACATTTATGGTATAAAACAGTTTGTGGGAGAATCTCTATTTGAATATTGGGAACACTATAAACTTTTATGTACTAGTTTTCCCCATCATCAAATTTCTGACTAATTACTAATTCAATATTTCTATAGTGGTTTGCTTACCCATGACAAGAATTCAATCGACTTAGCAGCTAGGGGTACTCTTGCTGACAAAACCCCCAGAGAGGCTCGAGAATTGATATCTTGCATGGCTGAAAATAACCAAAATTTGGGCACCAGAGCCACTGAATCTGATGTATCTGGTAATTTAGAAGTTAAAGAATTAAAAACTCAAATTTCTAATTTAACTTCTCTTGTGACACAGTTGGCCTAGGGAGGAGTAGCTCAAGTTAAGGCTTGTGGAACCTATGGAATAGTTGGACACGCATCTGAAGCATGTCCTCAAGCTCAAGTAAATGCAGTTGGGGGATATCAGAGGAAGTACGACCATCATGGCCCAGTTTACAACTAAGGTTGGCGTGATCACCCTAACCTTAAGTGGAGAGGTCGAGCCCAAGGACAGGGGCATGATAGTTTTAACCACCCCAATCAACCGTCATCGTCTTCCTCAAGTATGTCTTTAGCAGACATTGTTAAGTATTTAGCTGATAATTCTCTTAAATTTCAATAAGAACTCCAATAGTTGTAGAAGGACTCACTCCAATTGTCTCAAGACACTAAGGCCTATCAACAAAAGACCAAAGAAAGCATGGCCAATCTCGGGATTCAAGTTACACGACTAGTTGCTGGCATAAATCGAATTGAGAACAAAAGTTCTGGAAAGCTTCCATCCCAACTAGATCGTGCCAACGTCAGTGCTATGACACTAAGAAGTGGTAAGGAGATTCCATCATCCAAGACCTCCTCTGACGATCCTTCTTCAATCAGTAAGACAAACGAAGAAATTGAAAATAATGATGGTGATTCTGAGGCATGACCACCTAAGGTAAGTACCCCTCCTACACTTTCTCTTGAATCTTACATTCCTAAAGCTCCGTTTCCTAGCAAGCTAGTAAAGCCAAAACAGGAACAAAGGGAGGAAGAGCTGATCGAGGTGTTCAAAAGGGTTCAAATTAACATCCTGCTCTTGAATGCAATTTAGCAAATACCGAGGTATGCTAAATTCCTCAAGGAGCTGTGCACCAATATGAGAAAAGGTAAGGATAAGGAAAGGGTAGTGGTAAGTAAGAACGTATTTGCTCTCCTAAAACATAATATGCCTGAAAAATGTCGAGATTAAGGTATGTTCACTTTGCCTTGTATAATTGGTAATAGAGTTATCTGTTACACCATGTTAGATCTAGGAGCTTCTATAAATGTCATGCCTTATCGTGTTTATGAAGATCTAAAATTAAATGATTTATAAAAAACTACTGTGTGCATCCAACTAGCTGATAGATCTTATATCCAACCATTAAGCATAGTTGAAGATGTACTTTTACTAGTAAAGGACTTAATTTTCCCAGATGATTTTTACATATTAAGGATGGACAAAATTTGTTCTCCCTCATCTTCTAAAATTCCGCTTGGTAGACCTTTTATGAAAACAGCTAAAACAAAAATGATGTAGATAAGGGTTTGTTGTCTGTAGAATTTAATGGGGAAGTTGTTTCTATGATGCTATGAAATTTCTTGAGGAATATTTGTCTATATGTTTGATTGAGGCACGTGATTTTATAGATGATATATATAGCATGATGAAGATAACAATGCAAATATGTTAATTGCTCGATGTATTGATATAGACTCACATGACTTGTCTCTTGCTGTTGTTAATGCTACCAAAATAGGGAACCTTCATCTGACTTTGATATGCTTGACTTGCAGGTACAAGGGACTGAGCTGAAAGCTCTTCCTAGCCACTTGAAATATGTGTACCTAGGATAAAGAAATACCCTTCCAGTCATAATTTCCAGAGAATTGACACCGGCCCAAGAGGAGTCCTTGATCAACATTCTAAAAACTTATAAAGAGGCCATTGGATAGACCTTGGATGATCTCAAGGGAATAAGCCCTACCCTTTGCATGCATAGAATCACTCTAGAGGAAATAGCCAAGCCCACGGTCTAACCCCTTAGAAGGATCAATCCCAAATTAAAAGACGTTGTTCTCAAAGAAATAATCAAGCTTAAAGAAGTCGGGATCGTTTACCCTATTCCTGATAGCAAGTGGGTAAGCCTCATTCACGTTATTCACAAGAAGACCGGTATGACCATTGTAGAGAATGACAAGGGAGAGATGGTGCCAATGCATGTGCAAAACGGATGGAGGTTGTGCATTGATTTTCAAAAATCAAATGAGGTAACCAAAAAGACCACTTTCCTATTCCTTTTTTGGATCAAAAGGTGGAACGGCTCGCCGGAATACCATTTTTCTGTTTTCTTGATGGCTTCTCTAGATTCTACCAAATCCCCATTGCCCAAGAGGACCAAGAAAATACAACATTCACGTGCACTTACGATACGTATGCCTTTAGACGTATGTCATTTGGGCTTTGCAATGCCCCATGTACGTTCCAAAGGTGTATGATGAGCATATTTTCAGATTTTGTAGAAAAGTGCATAGAAGTGTTTGTAGATGATTTTACAGTTTATGGATAGTCTTTTGAGGATTGCTTACATAACCTTAGTCTAGTTTTGAAATGATTATTGAGGCTACTCTTGTCTTGAATTATGAAAAATGTCACTTCATGGCTTCCCATGGTATTGTGCTAAGACATTTAGTTTCTGCAAAAGGAATTGAAGTAGATAAAGCTAAGGTGGATGTTATTGCTAACCTTCCCTATCCAACATGTGTTAGGGAAATTGGTTCTTTCCTTGGAAGTGTAGGTTTTTATAGACGGTTCATCAAGGATGTTTCAAAGTTGGCATTGCCCCTATCGACATTATTGCAAAAAAGATGTTCCCTTTGAGTTTGACAAAAGGTGACAAGAGGCTTTCGACACCTTAAAGGGGAAGCTGACCAATACCCCAATTTTGCAACCTCCAAGGTGGGATGTGCCATTCGAGATCATGTGCGATGCTAGCAATCTAGCTGTGGGAGCGTTGCTAGGACAAAGGATCAACCGAAAAAGTCACGTCATATGCTTTGCATCAAGGACCCTAAATCCCAATGAATTAATTACACCATAACTGAAAAAGAATTTTTGGCCATTGTTTTTGCTTTAGATAAATTTCGTTCTTATATCCTTGGATTTCCTGTCACTATCTTTACAGACTATGCTGCTCTCAAGTACCTAATGACCAAGAAGGAGTCAAAACCCCGATTGGTTCATTGGATACTCATTCTCCAAGAGTTCTATTTGACCATCAAGGATAGAAAAGGAGCAAAAAACTTGGTAGCTGACCATTTGAACAGGATAGTACAAGAAGAAGACCCCGTACCCCTACATGAGGACTTTCCAAATGAATTCTTGTTTCATATCGACACACCCACTCCATGGTACGCAGACTTGGTTAATTTCCTAGTAACAGGTAAGTTTCCTTACGATATGCTTAGTTCTAGAAGGGCCAAATTGAAAAGTCATTCAAAGTACTTTGTCTAGGAACCACCATACCTTTGGAAGATTTGTTCTAACCAAATCATTAGGAGGTGTGTCCCAAATGAAGAATTTGTATCAGTACTCACCTTTTGTCATGAGATGGCTTGTGGGGGGACATTTTAGTCCTAGGAGAACTGCTAGGAAGTTCTTAGATAGTGGGTTGATTTGGAATTCTCTATTCACCAATGTAACGTGTGATTTGTATGTATGATATTCAATGCTCATGATGATGCGTTATTACTACTATTTATGTGTTAATTAGAGATGCTCAAGTAGTATGCCCTACGTTCTCACAAGTTTCCTTACGATGGAACCAAGTATAATTCAACCGCAAGTTTCTCGGTGGTATCTGAGGTCGAACACGGGGAAGTGGTGCTGGTTATTGCGGTATGTTCATGGTATATGCGACCGGGTTTTTCAATTCTTTATAAAAGTGTGTACAGTATGTAAATTATAGTAAAATAAAAGAAAGCAGTAGAATGTGATAAAACATGGAAATACAATAAACCTAAACTAGATGTTACAAGATACAGGCTTTATGTGCAAGATACTAGGATTAAGGTTGGCTGTGAAGATTGTTCAAAGACGTGGGAGGCGATGACATGTCTTGTGAACATATTAGAAAGAGAAAGACAAGTATTACAAACAACATAAGTTCTTAATTGAATTGAAGGTATGAATATTGTTCCGCTCTTCTCTTGGCGTACACTTCTCAGTGATCAGCCGCATTTCCCACATGTCTGTGGTGAAACAGAGTTTAACGTAATGAACGCAAGGTTGCTTCCATGTCTGGAAGTACTACTCGCTTTAGTTAATGCACTCTTCTGACCTTCTCTCGATAGATCAAAATGAAATCTTCACTTCTGCTCTCACAGGTGAAGATACCGTCTAGCATGCTTTAGCTAAACGTATTTTATAACTTTGATACATATTAAGTTCTTGGTGATTCATATTGCTCATCAAGGGATTAAGAAGACATCATGAAGAAAGTGACTAATGGGTGAACGGAAACAGACAGAGAATGGTAAACTAAATTTATCGAAACATTCAATATTTCTACTAAGTGTTTGATACATGATTTGTGAATGAAGAGATAAAGAAAATATGGAATACAATGAAAGAGAGATAGAATAGATACAATCCGATGCCAATGTCTTGGCACAGATCCAATGGCTGTCTCTTATACACATCTAGATGTGTATAAGAGATAGGTGTTTGATACATGATTTGTGAATGAAGAGATAAAGAAAATATGGAATACAATGAAAGAGAGATAGAATAGATACAATCCGATGCCAATGTCTTGGCACAGATCCAATGGAGATCTGCTTGCCGGATCGGATGGTTTCAATGGCATGAAGAGCTTCCCTCTCAAGCTTGCTCCACAGGTAGCAGGGGTCTCTGCACAAAGCTTCGATTGGGTATACAGTTGGTCGGATCTGAGATTTACCTCTCAGCCTTATCTCTTTCTCTTCCCGGATTTCTTCTTTTTAGCACTCAGCTCAGTTCTCTCTAAAATCTTACAGCACTTAGCCCAGTATCAAATAGCATAATTTTCTCTGAATTCGCTGGGGTATTTATAGGAGCAGATCCTTTGACTCCGGCCTTGTGGTCCCCACTTTTGTTATGGAATTTCTAAAGATGGAGGGATATCATTCCTTCTATTATGTGATCGGGCCGTCAAATCTACACAACGGTTAGTTGTACACGTGTCTCAATCCTTCGCCTTTGCATTGCTCAACTGCATCTTTCGATAATGGGTTCGCATGCGGTGTTTGTTTTTATTACCGCATGCAGTCGAAGCATAACTCTAGACCGACTATCGTATTGTGTTGTTACTTCGGTAATCGACTCTTCAAGGTTGATCGATGGGTGCAATGTGATAGAGATGCGTTGATTAGTTTCTCATGAGCCTTGAGCGTAAGCGGTGATTATGTTTCCTGCAAAATAGAGTAAAGTTGGGCTTGTCCTCCATCTTTTTGGTGTTAGTGGGTTTAATTGCAAACATTTATAATTATTGTCATACTAGGTTAATTTTCATACAATTGGTGCATAATTACTAACTTTTAGCCGCAATATCTAGATAAGGTGGCATAAATAACTTGTATTTCTACAAGTTATCAGCCAACTGCTTTGCATTTTATAAATCTTGTGAGAAGTGTCAAGGATCTTTGTCTAGAAGAAATGAGATGTCATTCAATTCTATTCTTGTATGTGAAATTTTTTATGTATGGGGTATGGATTTCATGGGCTCTTTTCCTTCTTCATTTGGGTATTTATACATTCTTTTAGTAGTTGACTAGGTTTCGAAGTGGGTTGAGGCAATCCCCACCAAGACTAATAATGTTGTTGTGGTTTCAGGTTTTTTAAGAACTAATATTTTTTTTCTAAATTTGGTATACCTCGTGCTATAATTAGTGACCAGGGTACTCACTTTTGCAACCGGACCATCAAGGCACTCATGAGGAAATATGGAGTACACCATCGTGTTGCCACTCTGTATAACCCTTAGATGAATGGACAAGCTGAAATATCAAATCAAGAGGTCAAAAATATCCTGGAAAAGACGGTGAACCCTACTAGGAAGAATTGGAGCACGTGCCTTGACGATGCTCTTTGGGCGTACAGGACCGCATTCAAAACACCTATTGGAACAACACCCTTTAAGCTTGTCTATGGCAAGGTGTGCCACCTATCGGTTGAGATCAAGCATAGAGTATATTAGGCCGTCAAACAATGTAATATGAACTTGGCCCAAGCCGGTGAATAGAGATTGCTAGAGCTACAAGAGTTGAAGGAATTATGCTTGGGAGCCTATGAGAACTCCAGGATCTACAAGGAAAAATCAAAGTTAATTCATGATAAAGGCCTTTTGAGAAGAGAATTTCAGATCGGGCAGAAAATGTTACTCTACAACTCTCATCTATCATTTATGCCCGGTAAACTGAAATCTAAACGGCTTGGTCCCTTTGAGGTAATTAATTTATTTCCCTATGGTGCTGTGGAAATCAGAAGTCTAGAAACTGGGAAGGAATTCAAAGTGAACGGGCACTGTTTAAAGATTTTCAATGAAGGAGAGGTCAACTATGTTAGTGCAAGCTTTCTGTTGGCTCCATCTATCATCATTTGAGCCCGTTCACCAGGCGTCTAGCAAAAGACGTTAAACGTTGCGCTATCTGGAGGCAACCAGGAGTTTTATTTGCTTTTCTTTCCCTTCTTCTATATTTTCCCTTCTTGTTTTCTTTTTGATTTAATATCAACTGAGTACATTTACCCTTCTTTATAGAAGATGGGCCAAAACCCAAAAATCAAGGGGAGCTTTTCTATTCCCTTTTTCCCTTTCTCTTTTTGTCCTTAGCATTGAAGACAATGCATATTTTCAAAGTTGAGGGTGGGCGAAGCATATTTATTAAAAATTAAATTAATTGTGTCATGGTGTGTCTATTTTTGTTCGCTCTATTTGTTGTTTCCTTTCAATGACTTATTGATTACCCACTCAATGGATTGCGTGTTCCAAAAAGGGTAATTTTCACAATTTTGAGCTTTTTTATAAACATTTTTTTTCATGAAATCCATGTAAAATGAACCTAAATTTAGAATTTTTTTTTTGGTTTTAAATACTTTAAAGTCTTAGAAACGGATTATCCATCTTAGATTTTCGTTGTCACCTCGAAAGGCCTCCTATTGGCTTGAGAGTAACTTTTAGTGCCTGAGAGTAAAACTAGATAGTGAAAGAGAGAAAAAATAAGCCTAGTGTGTGAAAGAAAAAAAAAAAATAGAGAAATATACTAGTTGCCTTTCTCTACTATAAAAACAACAACAACAACAACAACAACAACAATAATAATAATAATAATAATAAATAGTGTGCATGTGTGCATGGATAGAGGTGGAAAGATCCACCTCTGCTGCGTTCTGTTAGGGCCTGCGAGAAAAGAGTCATAGGTTCCCTCCCAGCAATGGAGTGTAAAAGCTAGCCCTCTAGGTAAAACAAATGTCTTTTATGTTTTGTGTGCATGAGTTTTGGGCATTCTTTGATAGTGTTATCTTAATTAGCAATATCAGTATGTCTTAGGCTGATGATTGAGCCAGAACATGGGTATGTAGGGCAGCGTTGCAATGCTCCGATTGGAGCTAGGGGTGGAAACGGTTCGATTCGATTCGATTTGATGGTCAAACCGAACCGAATCGAACCACATGTATGCGATTCGGTTCCATTTCAAATTCGGTTTTGGCATTTTAAAAAAAATCCATATTATATTCTTTTTTAATTAAAAATGGCTTGATTCGGTTCGGTTTTAAATTCGGTTTTGTTCTTTAAATTAAAAGCGGTTCGGTTTTACTCTTGTTTTAAATGTATAAGTAAATAAATATATATATTAGTTAAAAACGGTTCGGTTTGGTTTCAAATTTGATTTTTGAAAGTAAAACCGAACCGAATTGAATTAATTCGGTTTCAAATTTTCTTCAAACCGGATCGAACCGAATTTTTTGGTTTCACTGAGTTTTCGGTTTGGTTCGGTTCGATTTGGTTTTCAGAAATGACTTGGTTTTTTCGGTTTTAATGACCACCCCTAATTGAAGCAGCACTTCTCACGATCGTCCGCACGTGCACCTTCTTTGTCCCAAACACAAACCAGCGTTGCAATCCTGTGATTTATATTATAAATGCCTCTCTTCGTCTTTAGGTCAAAATATGCTTTGGGACCAAAAATGATGGAGGTCGAGGTTAATCTTCAGTCTTTTTCTTTTCCCCTCAAATTTTAGTATCTTTAGGCTAGTTTTTTCTTTTTATTTTGGGTTGTAATCAATGGATCAAATGTTTATCTCAGATTTGTCTATGAATCAGGAGGTAATTTTTATCTAATTTCTTTAAGCAAGAGCCCTATGTTTAATTTCTTGAGAATTCTACAATTAGATTTGATGTTCTTCAATTCTATGATTTTCTATGAATCTTGGCGTAATTAGATTTACAATTGTGTGTTGGACTTACGACCCTATCATAATTGCATGTCTCCACCAGCTAATTTTAAGCTCGCGCGTTTACTTATGTTCATCAATGTTTGAACTTACCCTAATAGCAAAAGATTATATGTGAATGCTTAGATTTATAGGATGACCTTGAATCATAATCATGCATGTTTAATCTAGATTTGAAGAATAAATTGGTTAATTGAAAAAAGGCTTTTCTTGACATTTAATCAATACGATTGAATCCTCATTCTTAATGCATATAATTTTTAATTCTATATGATCGCTAAGAACACAGTAGAACTAAGAGCATATAGTCTAACTAAGGCATGGTCTTTTCGACCTTAATTAATAATTAGGACGCTTGATTTATTTTGATTTAATTGATTTTCGCCCTTTGTAGAGATCAGTTAAGTCGAATCGATTTAGTAGTCGTGCATGCATAGAATGGATTGTTTGTGTAATTATTGATTTCCATGATAGAAATTGCATAAGAACTCTCTCTTGCTCTAGAAATTAGATAGGCCCCTATCCTAGATTACATTTATCCTTTTATTTCAATTTCACACATTTTTCTTTTTCGCACCGAACCCTCCCCCCACCCCCTTTTACCACTCTAGTTAGGAAATTAGCTTAACAAAAAAAATTTCTCTTCCCTATGGATTGACTCAGACCTACCACTGTTACTACATTTTAATAGTTATAGGAGTAGTTCGATATTTACAAATTTTCTTTTGATCATGTTTGAGGCTTATTAACGATGTAAGTCTCGATCCTGTCAAAATGGCGTCGTTGCCGGGGAAGGCCATTACGTTTCATTAGTTAAATTTCTAATTAGAGCATTCTTTTGCTTTTGATTTGTTTTTCCTTTTTGTGTTAGTATTCTAGGCATGGGCAGATACCATCAAGGATGGGTATGATTGAATTGAGCTTCTCTACCTAGTGACGAAGTTTGTGACCTTCAAATTCAACTTGAGTTAATTTCTTTGGTTAATCAATTCGTTACAGGTAAACCATAGTAAGTGAAAGCATGTAGGATTGATCAATTTGAGCAAGCATGTTGAAACCTACAGTGGAGCCCAAATCAACTAGACTACTCATGGGACGGTATCCTAGTTATATGGATGACGATTTTCATTGGCCTAGATGGGAGGAGTCCTATGGCTATGGAAACCTAGGATGGGACCAGTACCACAATGATCCACACCTTGCCACATCCAACATGTTGATGAAAGCTCACACCGCTGACTCAGGTATGTCACTAGAAGATGTGATTAGACAACTTGCTATTAACAATATTTTTTTTAGCAAGAGAGCTTTAGTTTTCAGACTGAGGTTGAAGCTAATCTTTCGAGTTTGAGAGACTTCGTCAATCAATCTTTGAGGATATAAATCTCTACTACTCACATCTTATGGAAATACCAAGGCGTGCAGCGATGAGGTAACCTATGAAAACATTGAGGATGAGTTGAAGGATAGCATGCCATGTCTAGAGCCAGTTTGTGAAGACTATGAAGAATCTGAGCCTAATACCGTCAATTTTCAGGTGATAGAGTTAGAGGTTGAGAAACCTCGCCTTGTTCTGTCGTCTAGTATATCGTATATTCTTTTAGTTTTGTTCTTCTTGTTCTCAAGATTCTGTTGAGTCTTTTCTTTATTCTGACTCTTTTGGGTCATTTGAGTATTTTGATTCTTTCTTTTCCCTTTTTTTTATTAATATGAAAAATATCAAATTTGACTTGTCTGGTTCTCTTCCAAAGATGAAGACTCTTATAGCCTTACTGTGATATATCAACTCATCCAAGAAGGGACCAGAGAAATACAAGAATTTCTTTGTGCCTTGACGAGGGACAGATCACGTTGAGTAACCGACGTTAAAAATTTACGCTTCCTAGAGGCAACCAAGTGAAAAAAATTCTTTTAATTGTTATTTTCTATTTTCTATTTTTAGGATAGTTTTTATAATTAGTTTTAACATTTTAACGTTTTAGTGTAGCTTCTTTTGTTTATTTTTATCGTTTAAGTGGGGTTAGGTTTATTTTTATTTAAATTTCTATCTAAAATAAAATAAAATACAATACAATATTAGGGCGCATTATTGCAATGCTGCAATGTAGCGTGCGACGCTGCGAGGGTGAGAAGGTTTCAATTTTTCATCTTTTTCTCCAATTTTCAGCCATTCTCTCCCAACTTCTTCCCTTCCCTTCATGTTTCTTCACCCAAATCACAAATTCCCTTCCGATTTTCCTTGGGTCTCACCTATTCTTCAAGTTTTCTTCACTATTTTCCTTCGATTCGTGGGTTTCATACCCAAACCAAATCTTAGCGCTTTTTCTTGGGCGATTTTTGGGATTTCTCCATTGGAGGTAATTTTTTTTATTTTTATTGTGTATTTGTTTCATAAATTTACTTAACATGTTGAAGATCTCTTGGATTGTATGGATGTTTAATGAATTATCTGTTGAAATTGGTATAAATTGTTGGGATCTTTCTGTGTGCAGGTGGAATTGAACTGTATTGTTATATATTTTGTTTCGGGTTGGATCGATTTTGAGGATTTGGTTGATTTTTCCTAGTTAAACCTAGTTTTTTTAGCTTCTCATCTATATATTCATCATGGGTCCTAGGAAAGAAAGTAGGAAAAGTGGGGCTAGCACTAGTCGAGGTAGGCGTGATCCTAAACCAGTTTTGAGTACCCTAGGTTTAGTTCACAAGGGGCCTTAGATAGGTATCACTATGTTGTTTCCTCTAGGAACATAGTCCCCGAAAGAGCTCTAGCCTTAGCGACTGATTTCTACCCTCACATCTCCGCTGAGATACAACGCATAGGATGGGAAACCTTAGCTAACTGTCTTGGAAAGGAAGTTGTGACCATAGTTAGGGAGTTTTATGTCAACATTGATGAGAATAGGGATTTCTCGTTAGTTAGGGGCATTAGAGTTCCCTTTTCGTCCATTCGCATCAATGAAGTCTTTGGGTTGATAGACTTCAATGATGAGTATAGTAGATTCTACTCCCAATAGTTCCCTGAGAAGGAGGTTATTGAGACTCTATGTGGACCTGAAGTTGAGTGGGGTAGATCACGTGTTGTTACAGTTAAGTTTAAGGGAACGGATATGTCTGTCTCTGGCTAAATTTGGCATGCCTTTATACATTCCAGATTGATGCCAGTGTTACGCCTTACTAATGTCACAAAGGACTGAGCTCAAGCTCCTATACTGTTTAGTTTAGGGTATGTTTGTTAACGCAGGACGAGTCATTAGGGCCTCGATCCGCCGATGTGGACGTTGTTTCACCATTGGTACCTTAGGGCACCCAAGCTTGATTACCGAGCTGTGCCAGAGTTCCAAGGTGGAGATCGCTGATGATGAAGAGAGGATGGAGAGTAGGGCACCCATTTGCAGGTCGTCAGTAGCTTTCTTCCATGGGCGCAGAATTGATCTAGAGGACGAAGATGAAAGGGAGGATGAGGATATTCTCGCCGCAGAAGACCTTCCCCATGCTGATCTTTAGAATTAGTATGATGTGCCAGTAATATAGGAGTCTTTCAGGGAGCAGGCTTTGTGGATGTCAACTGAGGCCCTTCGGGTGCTTACCGAGTCCTTAAGGGTGAATCAGGAGACTGCTTGCCAGGCGAGGCGTATGGAAAGGATGGTAAACTACATTACTGAGCAGAACCATCTTTACTATGCTAGCATCAGTTTCCAGAGTGACCTTCAAAGGGAACCGGACTCACCCGACTTCGATTGAAGCTAGCTTCCCTTCTCGTGCCCTCGATAGTATTGTTCTTTTCTTTTCTTTATTTTTCTTTATTTTGTTGTTATTTTTGCACTTTGTAGTTTTTTCTTTCCTTTAGTTTTTGCTAACTTAGGCCTCTTTTTCTTTTGCTTTTGTTTTTCTTTTCTTTTTTGTTTTTGTTTTGTAGGGGCGACATAAAAGAGAATAACGTCTTTCTGTGAGGCGAGCCCTACCACCACCATCCTGTGCACGACAATGTTTTCAGAGGAGGTTTTCTATTCCTTGTTTTTTTTTTCATTTTTTTGCTATACTTGAGATACATTGGGGACAACATATTGTTTTTAAGTTGGGGTTGGGCTACCTATTGGGTAATATATTTTACTAATTTTAACTTGGGGTCCTTGAGCACTGTGCTCGGGCTATGCTTTTTGTGCTTTGATTGTCTTGTTTGCTTTGTTGCTCTGTTGTTATTATGATGGTTTATGACGCACTCTTCTTATGATAAAATTTGCATGAAAGAACATCAGGAAAGTACGATCATGATGTTTAGCCCAATTTAAAAATTTTCTTCTCTCATGCATCTTTAAGTCATTGTTTTGTGAAATTAAAGTCTTGCATGTTTAGAATTGGGTTATCTGATTTGTATTTCTATTGTCATCGTGAAAGGTCCACCTTTGACTTAGGAGTAATCTTACTTGTTTTAGAACAAAACGAGACAAAGTGGATAAAATAGGGCCTATTGTGTATTAAAAAAAAAAGAAAGAAAAGCAAATTTGTTGCAATTATGAAAGAAAAATAAAAAGGCAGTAAAATAAAAAAATGAGGCAATAGCTAGTTTTCTTGCAAACAACAGTGTGTGTGTGTGTGCATGGATAGAGATGAAAAGAGCTACCTTCACCGTATCTAGTTAGGGCCTCGTGAGAAAAGAGTGGATAGGTTCCCGATAGTGGGGTGTGAAAGCTAATCCTTTAGGTAAAATAAATGCCCTTTCTATTTTATGTATGTGTGTTTAGGCACCCTTGTCTTAGTGTTGTCCTTTTTTTTTTTTTTTTTACAAGTTTGGTATGTCCAAGGTTGATAACTGAACCAGAGTAGGGGGGAAATGGGATGAGAACCTTATAAAACTTTTCCAGTCTGTGGAAGCTTAACTAGTAAGACTCTAGGCTCACTCATGCATGAATAGATTAAGAATCATTCTTGAAATTGTGCTCCATTGATTGATTGTAATTGAACTTTGTTCTTGACTACAAACTTTATTCTAGTTGACTGTTGAGACTCAAGTAGCAACCTTGCATCTAGAGTAAGCATGTGATTCATGATTGTTTATTTGTGTGTTTTTACCCTGCTCAGGACGAGCAAGAATTAAGTTAAGGGTGTTTGATAGCTCTAAAAAAGAACTATTATTCCTAGCTTAATTCGGGCTTGTTTTTGGATTTTAAGTGTTAATTGTGTTATTTTGTAGGTACCGAACAATCAAGAGGAAGAATTGAGTATTTGGAGCTAAACGGGGTTAATTTGAAACAAATTAGAGTCGATTTGAGCATCTGAGCTTCAAAATGAGCAAAAAGACCAAAATGCCCCTACTTTAGTGTTGCAACGCTCAACCCATGCCTTGGTCCAATGCTCACCTGACGCTAGTAGAAAGAACGTGGGTGTGCAGGACAGCGTTGCAATGCTCCGATTGAAGCAACGCTTCTCATGATTGTCTACACGCGCGTCTTTTTTAGCCCAAACACAGGGCAGCGTTGCAATGTTGTCCCTAGCGTTGTAACACTGCAATTTATATTATAAATGCCTCTCTTCATCTTTAGGTCGAAATATGTTGAATTTTGGGGCCGAAATTGATGGAGGTCGTGGTTAATCTTCAATCTTTTTCTTTTTCCTTCAAATTTTAGTATCTTTAGATTAGTTTTTCTTTTTATTTTGGATTGTAATCAATGGGTCGGATGTTTTTCTCGGATTTTTCTATGAATTAAGAGGAAATTTCTATCTAATTTCTTTGAGCAAGAACCCTATGTTTAATTTCTTAAGAATTCTGTAATTAGATTTCATGTTCTTCAATTTTATGTAATCTTGGCGTAATTAGATTTGCAATTGTATGTTGAACTGACGACCCTATCATAATTGCATGTCTCCGCTAGTTAATTTCGAGCTCACGTGTTTTCTTGCATTCGCCAATGCTTAAATTTACCCCGATAACAAAAGATTATATGTGAATGCTTAGATTTATAGGCTGGCGTTGAATCTTGGTAATGCATGTTTAATCTAGATTTGAATAAATTGGTTAATTGAAAAAAGGTTTTTCTTGACATTTAATCAACACAATTGAATCTTCATTCTTAATTCACATGATTTTTAATTATATATGATCACTAAGGACCCAGTAGAACTAAGAGCATATGGTCTAACTAAGGCATGGTCTTTTCGACCTTAATTAATAATTAGGACGCTTGATTTATTTTGATTTAATTGATTTTCGCCCTTTGTAGAGATCAGT